>NC_135307.1:183806208-184109238 GCF_048772815.1 Callospermophilus lateralis | reverse complement strand
CAGCAGTAGGTCAACTGAGGTGGGGACCAGGGGGCGCTGCTATAGTCAACCAGAGGGACCGGATGTGGCTGGGTCTAGAAGGGGTGGAGGTGGGGAAGAGATCAAGGATCATGGACCAATCAACAGGCTGCTGAGCAGGTCTCTCTGTTTCCAAAGCTGCACCGATTCCATCACTCTTGCTGTCCCCAAGGATAGGTGAGCCCTGAGTGGCTTCTCTGGGAGGCTGGGTCCATGATCTTTATAAAGATGGGTCAGAGCCGAGACTACAGGGGCCCCTACGTAGGGAAACATCTAGATGGGGCCTCTGGCATGGGCACGCATACTCATGACAACGTCCGTGCCTGAGCTGACCTTGGTGTCCCCTGGGCTCTCTGGTGCTCACCCTGCCAGGCTCCATCTTGAACCCCGCCTGTATCTGTTGAAGACCCTTCCGTGGGTGGTCTAAGGTCTTGTGCTAACTTTGGGTGCTGCGTGGAGGACCCTGGAGAAGGATCAGGGCTGGCTGTCAAAAAGCACAGAGGAGACACAAAGGGGAGACGAGGGGAAGCCAAGAAGGGACACGGCCTCCCAGGAGGTAGCGCCCAGGGGGGCAGTCGGGGTGTGGGCATGAGGCTGAAGGTGACCTGGAACTGCTCACGGAGGCGCCAGACAGCCAGGCGAGGACTCCAGAGCCGTGGGGACCCTGGAAGGAGCTTGTCCTAGTGCCCTTCTCTCCAGCTCTGGCCAGCTCCCAGGGACAGTGACCATCCCACCTCAGACAGTGTCCTAGAGATAGGAAGGTGTCCCTGGCCAGGAGGGGGTGTTCTGTGGCCATTCTGCAGCAGGAAGCAGAGTCCCAGGTCTGTCCCTGGGTCTCCTCCCTGTCCCTGGTGGGTTCTAGGTCTTCCGGCCTTCCCCAGTCTCTGACCTGACCACACCTGCTTGGAGACGAGGTTTGGCTGAGAATGTACCGATCTTTAATTTGGAAGGGAGATTCTCCGATTTTCAGTGGGGCAAGCGCTGGTCAGGGACGCTTGCCTGTGGTGGCCTATGACAGCCACACCATGTCATCAGGAGAAGGTCCTTTAAATTCTGACATCTGTTTTTCCATTTCTAAAATTAAAATGATGGCATTGACCTCTGCAGGTAACTGGGGACTCCAACTCCAAATGATTGAAACCAAAAGTTTTCAACAGAAACCTAACGTGAGCTCTGTGTGTAATTTACATTTTTCTAGTAGACACATTTAAAATGGTGACATTAGTTTTAATGATACATGTTATTGAGCCCGTTATCCAAAATACTACCATTTCTATGTAGAATCAATATATAATTATTGAGATTTTCCTTGAGAGATATGAAGTCAATATTTCACCTGGTCTACCCACGGGAGCATCCGTGTGTGAAGGGAATCCCTGGCACAGTATAGAACAGGAATGGAGCAGGCTGGTTAACTGGAGGCCAGAGGAGAGGTTTTACTGCTCTCAACCCAGGTTGCACACGAGAATCATCGAGGTGCTTGTGTTAATTGGTACTTTTTGGAGTGCTAGGGATGGAACCCAGACCTTCTGCTTTCTGGGCAGGTTCTCTACCACTGAGCTACATCTTGGTCCTATTAGTCAGCTTTTCAACACTATAACAAAATCCTCGACAGGCTACTTACAAGGAAAACAAAGGTTTATTTCGCTTGCAGTTTTAGAGGCTCAAAGTCCAAGATCGGGCAGACGGAGGGCATTGATTTGGCCTTTAGGGAGGACAGCAGAGGGTACCACATCAAGGCAGGACAGAGGTGTGTGTGTGTGTGTGTGTGTGTGTGTGTGTGTGTAAGAGCTTACATTGCCAAGTAGAAGTCAGACTGGGGTCCCAGAGTCCCTTCCTAGGGGCATGTCCCCGATGACCTAAGGACCTCCACCCCTCAAAGTTTCCACTCTGTCCCAACAGGGTCCCACGGCGGGGGTGGGGGGTGGGGACCACGCCTTTAGTCACAATGGACTCCTGGAGGACACCAACCAAACTGGAAGCAAGGGTGTGCTTTAAGCCTCCCATCTCCAGATCAGCTAGATCACCATTTCAGGCCAGGAAGGGATCTCGTCCGATAAAAGTGGCTCCCAGAAACCACTCACTGGGGACATGGAGACAGATGGGCAGAGTTAAACATTTCCTTCCCCCCAAGGGCAGAAGCTCTGAAGCTCTCCCTGAGTCGAGGCCGCAGAATAACTCAGGCCTCCTGGGCACCGAGGGATTTCCCACAAGCCCCACGCCGAGGTGGCAAGTTGGACAGGTCACCTCCTCTCCCTGCGAGTCCCCTGTCCTCCTGGCTTCTTTTCATCTTTATGGTTAATCCTTTCTGGGTCAGCTTTTCTGAGCAAAGACTCTGACCTGCCAAAAAGTCAGCCTTTGGGGGCTGGGGGTGCGGCTCCGCGGAGCAGACTCACCTGGCAGGCACAGGGCCCTGGGCTCCTCCCCAGCTCCAAAATGAAAATGAAAAAGAAAAAGAAACAAAACCTAGCCTTCAGGGAGCACTTCCTGGGCTCCAGCTGCCTCCCCTGTAGTTTAGTTCGTTTCATCTGCAGTCGGCCACCTCTCCGTACCCCACGCCACCTGTCATCTGGACCACTGTGTGGCGGTCAGGTGTGTGTGTGCGTGTGCGATGGGTAACTTCAGTCTCATTGGCGCCAGATTCCAGACGCCTTGGGAGCAGAGACCACGTCCATTCCATTCACCGTGGTCTCCCCAGTACCTGGCCTGAGGAATGCATGGTCCATAGCAAATGCCTGTCAGATGCAAGGATGCACATATTGTCACCCAGGAGCATTTGAGGTCAGGGTTAAGGTTCAAATGCACAGTGTTCTGTAATATCCCGGAAAAGTCCCTGCAGGGAGGCCGTGTTCAAGAGCCCCGTCTCGGGCACAGGACTGAACCTACCATGCTGGATCTACTGCTGACCCCCCTGGCAGCCACTGCCCTCCACTGCTGAGCTGAGTCATGAGGGAGAAGAGATGACAAAGGTGTCCCCCGGAAAAGACAGTTGCAACCATCATCAGACGCTTTCTGAGGGCTTCCTTGGCCTTGGGAACCGTGCTAGATGCTGGGGCCATAACAGAAAGAAGCCTCCCTCTTGGAAGCCAAAGACAGGAAGGAAAGCCTTACAATGAATTCAGAATCATAATCATGATTCAGCAGCACCTGGAAAGTGCTAGTAAGGTGACATGACAGCATGTAGCCATTTCTGGCAGAACTTGGGGGAGGGGTTTGAGAAATCTTCCTGGATGGAGTCACATTTAAATTGAAGCTTGAACTGTCAATCAAAGTCAGCAAGGGGAAGACGGAGAAGGAGAGTGCACCAAGAAAAGCAGAAAGGGTGTGCAAAGGTCCTGAGGTTTGGAAGTCATTAAGACCAGAGAATAGCTCAGGACGAGAAAGGAGAGGTGTACTAGGCTGTGTGAGCTGCTAGGGATCTTGGCCCTTCTTTTGAGGACACCGGGATGCCCTGAAGGGACAACAAGACCAAGTGAGGGGCCACTCAGCAGCTGTGGGAGGAGACACTCCTTGCACAGAGGCCCTTCCCAGTCAGATACTGTGACAGGCTCTCTCTTCTCTCCGCCTTCCCAAGTGCTCTCCTGTCCCCAGGGAGAACTGTCTTAGAGGCTTTGGGAGACAGACCTCACTTGGCTTCTTTCCCTTCCCAAGGCCCAGCTCTCAGCCTCCCCTGTCGGTGCCTCCTGCCACTTGCTCCCAGGTTTCCTAATAGAGCCTGCTGTTCCTCCTCCCCTGGTGCCCAAAGCCGCTCTGCTGCGACCTCAGGTTTTCCTGGGCTTAAAGGGGCCACGTCAGCCCACCCCACACCCTCCCAGGAGGTTGGTTGATCTGACTGCACAAGCCTCCATCCAACCCAGTGAGCGCTGCCTCTGTCCTCCCCAGGTCCCCTCCTCTGCTGCCGTCTTCATGCCCTTTCCTCTTCTTCTGCTTCCTTCTGAGCTGCAGCGGGATGGGCAGAGCCCGGCAGGCAGGTGAGCACGGGCTCTGGCACCTTGACTGGTCATCTTGGGCCGGCCCTTCATCCTCGCTGGGACTTAGGCTTCCCTCTTCTGTAACATGGACCCCTGGAACCCCCCACCAGGCGCCTTCACGGGGCCGCTTTCAGATGGAAGAGGCAGGGAGAGAATGGATGGCGGGAGCCTGCTGTTCATGTATCAGGCCCCTGTGGGCATGTTCCGGGCGCTGAGGGTACTCACGCCAGTGACGGAGATGGCAGGAGAAAGAGGAAAAGCAAAATGTCATTTCAGATATGCTATGAGAGCACAGCAAAGAAGGGAGACAAAAGACATTGGGGGTCATGATTTTAAATAGTGTGATGGGGGAAGTTCATTGACGAGATAAATAAAGCTTTGACTATGGCAAGTGGTGAGCCAGGCAGATACATATATGTATATATATAGAAGAGCATTCCAGGCAGAGGGACTGGCAGCTGCAAAGGTCCTGAGGCAGGACCTACATGGGGGCGGGGGCAAGAGGCTCTGTGACTAGAGTTAGGGAAAGGGAAGAATGGGAGGAGTTGAGAACAGACGGGTTGTGGGGATGAGATTAGGTAGAGTCTTGTGGGTCGCTAGGGACTTCAGCTTTTCTTCTGAGGGAGAAGGGGCAGAGCAGTGTGATCTGATTTGCTGCATATATGAACAGATCCCTCTAACTGCTGTGTTGGTTAGGTAGAGGGGGCAAGGGCAGGAGCCGGAGACCAGTGTGGCCTCCTGCTGAAGTCCAGGTGAGAGAACAGGGGCTCCGCTCACTACTTAGTCCAAGAGGACTGACAAGTACCCAGATTCTAGATCCACTTGGAAAGTAGGGCTGCAAGATGTCCTGATAGATAGTTCCAGAATACTATCTATCTGTGTACTTTGCCTTCATAAAAGTTCATTTTCCTTCCTTTCTCTCCTTCCTACTTTCTCCTTCTCTTTCATCTACCTATCTACATTTTCAAGAATCAGCTGTACAGAGGCATGATTTCCATTTCCACAAAATGCGTTTTAAGTGGTCAGTCTTGGCAAACATGCACACCTGTGCAGACACCGGCTCCGTCAAGAGACACCGTCCTCTGCGGTTTCCTGTGCCCCTTGCGGCTGACCCCTCCCCCTCCCCCAGCTCGGGCGACCACAGACCCGCTTTGCCACTCTGGTCAGTTCTTCTAGACGTTCATGTAACTGGAACCAAACACTTGTGCTGTTCGGTCTCTGGCTCCCTTGCGTGGCCTGGCCTCGAGGCCCGCTCCTGCTGAGCCACGGGTCACCTCCCTTGCTGGACGAGTGGCACTCTGTCGTGAGGTGGCATGATAGCTCACCGTATCCCAGGATGTTGGGTGTTCCACTGTCAGTCTTCAAGAAAACCCGGGAAGGTGGGTATTCATTTCCCATTTTTCAGATGAGGAAGTTGAGAATCTGAAGAAGGAATGAGCAGAACTTCCACAGCTTGGAGGTTCACGTACTGGTGTCCCTCTGCCTCCTGTCTAGTGGCTCATGTGTGAATGAGCTTGGGAAGTGCAGCCTATTCTCCATCTGTCCGTCGCTCCAATCTCTCATCTCTCTGCTCATTGCACCTGCCACACAACCACTTTCTCCCACTTCCTCAGCCAGAGTTAGACCTGAGTTCAAATCCCACTTTTGCTTTCTTGCTGTGTGACTTGGGGTAGGTCACACAACCTCTCTGCACATCCATCTAAGAAACAGAGGTCATATTTACACCTTCGTCTTGAGATCCCATCCATGCTCTCCTCTCTGTCTCTCTCAGTTTCTCTTTGGCCTGGGTAGAGCTGAGAGTCCATGACTATGGCCGTGGTTTTCTGTGGCGGGAGGGGAGGGGAGGGGAGGACTGAGGTGTCTCAGCCCTAGCTGCTCCTGCCTGCTGGGCAGAGGAGCTGGGAACACTAAGGATCTTCCCATCAGATTAAAGCTGGATTTCCGGTGGTAAAGCCCAGGGATCAGTTGGTTTTCTAAAAGTTTCCTGGTGCTTCAAATGGGCACCAGGATTAACAGCCAGGGCTCCAACCGTGAGCCTCTGCGGAAGGTAGACTTGAGTTTGGATCCTGCCTCCTTGGTTAAGTTGCGTAACGTCTCAGACCTCCAGCTTGTCCTGGAAATGAGCCAAACCAGGGACCAGCCTCACAGGGCTGCTGGGGTCTGTGAGCCCTCCCTGGTCCTCCGTCCTTATGGGGCTCTTAATGAAGAAAGGGCCAAGCAGGAAGCAGAGGGGCCCTCAACAGCAGCAGCCTGCTCTAGGAGGAAGCAGGCAGTGAGAGGGCCCTGGACACCTCCAAAGTCACGGGGCCCCCGTGCCCAGCAGCCCAGTGTCTCAGGTCGAAGCCCACTCAACTGGTGGGGCAATGAGACCAAGGGAAAGGAAGGCGCTGCCCGAGGTCACGCGGCCTGATGGAGTTTGCAGACAGGTCAGCTGGTCAAGGGGGCGCCTCTGGGTTTCAGGCACTGTTCCAGGTTCTGGTGGTACCCAGAGCACAGAGCAGAAAAGACCCTGCCCTCACCGAGCTTCCAGTCTAGCTGGGGAAGGAAAACAGAGAAGGTAATAAACAAATCCTATGGTACATCAGTAAATACTGTGGGGAAAGATAAATGTGGACCAGGGAGCGGGGCAAGTGACGGGGGTGGGGGGCAGGCAGCCAGACTGTGGTTTTAAATGGAGACCGTCCGGGTACCAGTGCCACTGTGGGAGACGAAGACAGCGCGTGGCACAGGCCCTGTGTGTCGATGGTGATGAGCTGGAGGCAGCTGTGCAACATCTAGGGGACATGCCCCTGCGGGCTGACATCTGAGAGGCAGAGGGGTGGGGAAGAAGTCAGGAATGTGTATGGGGGGCTCAGCAGGACATATATGGCATCCAGGGAGGAGGGACACGGTTGGGGATGGACCTTTGGGGAGAACCTCACAATAGGATGCGGGTGCAGTGTGAAGTCACTTTGGCCACTTTGGGTCAGCTGGTCTCTACAGCTCAGGTGACCGCCCACTCTAGTCCAGCTTTGCAGAATCAGTCTTCTTTCAGTTTTTCAGAGGTATTAACTCATTTAAACCTTAAGCAACGCTTCAGTAAGAGGTAATTCTTATCTCTGACAGACAAGGAAGCTGAGGCACAGAGAGTTGCACTCAGTTGCCCAGGGTCACACAGCTAGAGAGGGCAGAGGCCGTGCTTGGAGCCTGTGCTCCTCTCTCTGTTGCCTCTGCTCATGGAAGACTTGAGCAGCCCCCTAACTAACCTCACTGTCCTGTTCCTGGAAGCTCATGCACTCTGTCCACGCAGGGCCGTATCTGCTGACGTCTCCGTGGACGTGTCACTATCCTGCTCAGATGGTCCTCCATGGTCTCAGTTTCACTGGTGCCAAAGCTGCACACTCTCAGCCTCCAACCTAGGGGCATTTACCACTGAGCCATGTCCCCAGCACCCTCCCCTGCTGCTTTCTATTTTTGGTTTCTGAGACAGGGTCTAAATGACTTAGGGTCTTGCTAAGTTGCTGAAGCTGGTCTTGAATTTACAAACCTCCTGCCTCAGCCTTCCAAGTCACTGGGATTACTGGTGTATGCCAGGGCACCCAACTCCACAAGAGTCTCTTGGACACTTAATCTTGCACAAATGCATATTCAAAATATTATGCTTTCTAACATTCATACTACTAAACTGTCCTATTTTTCATGACCTTGAATATGCACGTGACCTTAGATGCTAGGTTGGCTGTGCATGTGCATTTACCTTGTTACCAAGAGGACTTGACTAGTCACCCAACTTGGCACTTTTATTAATTTTTTTTTTTTTTGTACCAGGGATTGAACTCAGGGGCACTCAACCACTGAGCCACAACCCCAGCCCAATTTTGTATTTTTATTAGAGACAGGGTCTCACTGAGTTGTTTAGCGCCTTGCTCGTGCTGGGGCTGGCTTTGAACTCATGTTCCTCCTGCCTCAGCCTCCTGAGCCGCTGGGATTACAGGCATGAGCCACGGTGCCCGGCCTCAGCTGGGTGCTTTTTGACCTCCAATGGTCTTGCCCTCTCATTTGACTCTGCCTTTCCTTGCGTGAAGACCTCCCATGCTCTCCTAACCTTATGTCATGTCCCATCATGTCTCACTCACATGATCTCACTCTGTGTGCACACTGCCTAGCACACTCCCACAAATGCAGTCATGCTACCTCACAAACCCACTGTTCTGCACATCAGTGCTCTTGCACATTCTCCAGTGTGTGATCAAAAATTCGTGCACACTCATTCAAATTCACATCATCAGAGCCCCACTTGCCTGCTTAAACGGGCCCACACACCTCCCCCTGTCTTGCATACTTGTGACCTTAGCATGTTCCCACCAATGGAAATATTCACACCACCCTGCAAATTCCTTCTGGCTTGTTCCCTCTGCGTGAATGCACACTCCTAGAATCTCACCCACTCTCAGGGCCTCAGTTGCACACACAACTTAACACAATGACACCCTGACCCACACAACTTGCCCATCTTGCACGTCTGTGAACTTGCCATGCTCCCGCCATCAGAAACACACCATTGGGCAGACCCTGTTGCTGGCCCACGTACAACCTCACATTCAGTAACTTGCACTGATTGCCCCTCAGATGGCCGAGCTCCTCACTCAGAGTCACCTGCCTTGCCCAGTCCTGGTCCTTGCACACCCAGACACTGTGCACGCGCAGGGCGCATTGTGTCACTTACTGATGTGAGCTCTCCTCGCCCACAGGGACTTACCAAGGCCAGTTTACCAACGGCATGCGCCATGGCTATGGGGTGCGCCAGAGCGTGCCCTACGGGATGGCCGTGGTGGTGCGCTCGCCGCTGCGCACGTCGCTGTCATCTCTGCGCAGCGAGCACAGCAATGGCACAGTGGCCCCGGACTCGCCCACCTCACCAGCCTCCGACGGCCCGACGCTGCCCTCGCCGGCCATCCCCCGCGGTGGCTTCGCTCTCAGCCTGCTGGCCAGCGGCGAGGCGGCGCGCGCGCCCCGGGGTGGCCTCTTCCAGCGGGGCGCGCTGCTGGGCAAGCTGCGGCGCACGGAGTCACGCACGTCCCTGGGCAGCCAGCGCAGTCGCGTCAGCTTCCTGAAGAGCGACCTGAGCTCCGGGGCCAGCGACGCAGCCTCCACCGCCAGCCTGGGCGAGGGCGCCGAGGGCGCCGACGACGCCGCGCCTTTTGAGGCGGACATCGACGCCACCACCACCGAGACGTACATGGGCGAGTGGAAGAATGACAAGCGCTCGGGCTTCGGCGTGAGCGAGCGCTCCAGTGGCCTGCGCTACGAGGGCGAGTGGCTGGACAACCTGCGCCACGGCTACGGCTGCACCACGCTGCCCGACGGCCACCGCGAGGAGGGCAAGTACCGCCACAACGTGCTGGTCAAGGGCACCAAGCGCCGGGTGCTGCCGCTCAAGAGCAACAAGGTCCGTCAGAAGGTGGAGCACAGTGTGGAGGGTGCCCAGCGCGCCGCCGCCATCGCGCGCCAGAAGGCCGAGATCGCCGCCTCCAGGTAGGCCTAGCTGGAGCCACATGGGACGGGCCTGTTGGGATGGGTCCTGGAGCAGGCCAGCCTAGCAGATGGTCTCCAAGCCTGTTTCTGCTTCTTTACCATAAGGGGTTCCCTCATAACCTTTATGAGGTTAATTGGAGGGGTTCTAGTAGCTGGTGTCACCTGCCTCGGTGTTCTGTCCCATCAACCATCTATCCATCCTGTCCACCTCATCCATACTCTCATACATCCCCCAAGCTTCTGCAATCACCCATACCCTGGCTGATTTAACTCTTACATTCACCCAACCATCTCCCCACTCAACCATCCATGCACCCACACTGACAGTCAACCATCCAGGCATTCATCCAAGCCCTTCATTCATTGTACCTTCTTTAACACCCACCTGAGCAACCCCTCTGTCTACCTAACCCTTCTATCCACCCAACTACCTCCAGCCACTGACCTCTCTAACCTGCACCTGAGCTACCACCAGGCAACCCTTTACTCATCCACCCTCCCCCACACACCCAACTGTTTATCCTTTTATTCATCCAACAATTCAAGTCTCCACCCATTTATCTACCCAACCACCCATGCAACTGCCCAGACCTCCGTGCAGCCCTGTATCTGTCCCTCATCCACCTGTCACCCACATTCACTCAGTTGCTCCCAGCCACGCAGCCTAACATCCAACCACGGATTGATTTGCCCAACCACCTGCAGTCACCCAGCTACTCCCATTCATCCCCATTGCACTTCCATCCACTGAAATAGTACCCCTCCTACCCCCTCACCCAGCCACCTTGCCATCAGCCAGTCACCCACCTCCTTCACCATGTTTCCATACAACAATCCATTATACTTCCACCCACTCACCCAGGTTCACCCGGCTGTCCACCCAACCACGCACCCACCCACCCTGTCTGCCATCCCTGAGCACCCACCCTATTCACATTCAAATTCCTCTACATCTTCTCCTTCTACTTCAGATTATCTTTTAATACTGTCTCCAGACATTGATGGCACCTACTATGTGATGGCTATTTTAAGTGATTTACAAATATTGACTCCTTCAGCCCTCTTAACAACCTTATAAGAGAGATGCCATTTTATTGCTATTTTACAGGTGAGCTCAGTGAGGTCAGAGAGCTCATTTAGAAGGTGACTTCTCCAAAATCACCCAGTTAGAGAGTGGCCTTCTGTCACCTGGCTCCACCCTCCTGTCCAGCGTCATTTTCTAGCATTCTCCTCCTGGGGCTGGGCTTTTTCCCCTTGTGCTGGTCACTCGGGTCTTTTGTTAATTTTTTCCAGTCCCTCCTGCTGAAGGGCTTGGTTTCTCTGCCTGGATTGCTCCTTTCCTCCTGCTGCCCACTTAGGTACTTTGGAGTGAGCTGCAGCTAGTGAAGTCCAGTAGTTCTCAGTCCTGTCGTGGGCGAGTTCCTCTGGAAGTAGATTCTGAGATGAAGATTAGTGGGCACCATGTTCATGGGGAACATTCTCGGGATCAACACCTGAGGGGGAGGGAAGGAAGCAGAATAGGGTAGAGGGAGACCCTGGGCAGTCATGAGAGCTCCACAAAGGCCTGTCCAACCACAGGGGGCGCTCTGCAGTGGAGATGACCTTCAAAGATGTCCCAAGTTGGGGCGACAGAGCTGGGAGGTCACACCCTTAGCACTGATGCAGGTGATCCTCAAATAAAAAAGAGCAAGACTAGGTCTGGACAGCTCTCTTGAGCCAGGAGCATACTAGAGAGGTCAGACAGCTGGCAGTTCTCTGAGAAGCTGGGGTGGGAGAAATCACTCTTCAATTTTTTTTTTTTTTTTTTTTTTTTTTTGTCCTGAGGATTGAACTCAGGGGCACCCAACCAATGAGCCATATCTCCAGCCCTATTTTGTATTTTATTTAGAGACAGTGTCTCACTGAGTTGCTAAGTGCCTTGCCATTGCTAAGGCTGGCTTTGAACTCGTGATCCTCCTGACTCAGCCTCCCGAGCTGCCGGGATTACAGGTGTGGCTACCATGCCCGTCTTCACCCTTCAGTCTTCAAGGGGAATCTGGATGGCACTTCAGAGTATCCACTATGGTGCTGGACCAAGCACCGTTCAGTTAGGATTTCTAGTCATCGTCATCATTCAGTGAATTTGTTGACAGATATGCTTATGACAAGTAGAAGCCAGGATTGTCCTGGACCCTGAGACACGGGAGAGAGGAACAGGAAAGAGTTTTGTCTCTGGATTCAGAAGAGCATGCTGACTCTTCTACTGACCAGCTGTGTGATCCTGCCCAAGCTGATTCACCACTCTGTTGCTGGGGTCCTCTTTCCCCATATGATAGATAATTAGGAGGAGGAAATGAGCTGATGCCTGTGGTGCCCAGCACTGAGCAGCCAGCCGTAAAGCAACCATTGTTAAGATCTCCTGTGTTTGATTTTAAAGGCCAGGAAATAGAAGGCTGGAAAGAGGGAAGCATTCCCCTTCCTATTTCTACTGGGGCAACATCTTGCCCTCTCTGCCCCCTTACTTCCCCTGCCTTCCTTCTCCTTCCTGCCCATGCCTGCACCCTTGAATGTGGAGGTGTTGAGCTCTCCCTGCTGAGAAGAGCCTTTTGAGTGAGTGAACAGGCTCTTGCCTTGGGAGCTGCTGTGAGCGGTGGGCAGGGAAGGTCTGCTGTCCTCCTGTGTGTGGGGAACCAGTCCCTATGCCCTGGGGCTGGAGTCCTGTGTGTGTGTTGGTGGCCCAGTTAAGGGAGTCTTTGGTGAAGAGGAAATGCAGGATTGCGCCTCTTCCCCCTCCCTGGGGCTTGGGTGAGTGACTTGGCCACAGAGGGACAGGAAACTCCCCAGCAGCCTCCTGGAGCCGGCTGGGCCTGGGATTCTCTCCATCCTGGCCTCCAGGCTTGGCCCTGGGCTTGTGTGTCCAGCTCAGTCTACAATCAGGACACTTTTCCCAGGAGAAGGGAGCAAACAGTCACATCTCATCCTTGAAATGGACCAGAGATGGAAAAAGATTCTAGACCTGCATCTTCCAGGGTCCCAGCCACGGGCCACCTGTGTCTGTGGAGTACTCGAAATGTGGCTGGTTGGAGTTGAGACACTCTGAGTTTGAGACACACACTGGATTTCCAAGATTTAGTATGAAAAGAATGTAATTCTATGAATATGCTGAAATGATTACACTCTAGACATATTGAATTAGAGAAGATATATTATTGAAATTAATTTCATCTGTTTCTTATTACTTTTTTGAATGTGGTTACTAGAAAAACATTTTCATTACCCCCGAGACTTACATTGCATTTTTATTGATCAGTGTTGCTCTAGATCCATTCAGGTCCTTGGAGATAGTCCAGCCCCTCCACTAACCAGGTGGGGAAACTGAGGCCCAGAAAAGGATGGAGACATAGCCACGGCTACTAGGTGGTGGAGGGAAACGGGATCCTTGCCTTCTGATTTTGCGAGGAAGGACTCTTTTGGTAATGCCTTTTAAGGTCCTGGGTGTTGGGCTGTGGAGTAAAGCTGGGACATTTGGAGAGGTGCCTGAACTGTTCTGGTTGTCACACTAACACCCTGCTAAATGACTTCTTTCTGGAAAGAGCAGAGTAGATGGCTAAGCCCAAGGCCCTCAGTTTCCTCATTTTTAAAAGGAGAAAAATGGTAATGACCTTGAAGTGTCTTCAGGGCCAAAGCAGAGGCTGCATGGGAAGCTCTCTGTGCAGGGCAGCAAGCAGGAGGCCCTCAATCAATGTCAAGGGCTATTGTCATTGGCTGGTATTCTTGTTGTGTCCCTTGTGGTGCTGGCGAGAGATATCCTTGGAGAGTTCTCAGCTACTCCAGGGTCTAACGTTAGGAATGTCTCAGGGTTTGTACTGGGTGACGTCACTGAACTGCTCTGTCTTCTGTCCCCACCATCCCTTCCTCTCCTGTAACTCCTCCCTTGGCCGGCCCTGAGAACTCCCAAGTTGAGTGCAGAGCTAGAGTTGGCTTTGCAATTTGCTGGGGACAGAATTTTTCTTGTGTGTGGGAGGCCGGGTGGCAGAGTGGCCAAGAGTTTGGGCTAAGGCATTGGCCGGCCTGGCATTGAATCTGGGTTCAGCCTTTTGGAAGCTGTGTGACCTCAGGCAAGTTTGCACCTCTCTGGGGCTTATTTTCCTCTTCAAAACGGAGGTAGAGGCTGTGACTATGAATGAGGCCTCATTCTGCAAGGACCTTGGAGTCTCCCCCGAGATTGAAGCCACCTGGGGGACAGCCTCCTCCTCTTCTCTCAGTCCATACAATGTGTTTTCCAAACTTTTACCTCCTGCAAGCCACACTCCCAATTTTGGTTACATCCACCACCACCCTGCCCATTTACTTACCTCCGGGATCTTCATCTTGCAGTCAATTTACTTAAGATTACCTAAGTATGCTTATTGAACAGGAGGGCTTTCTAATCACCCTTGTAAATGGAAAACCAATATCCTGGGGAGTTCTGAAAACAGAACAACGTCATTCAAATCCAAGGCCATGCTGTGGATGGCTGATTGCGCTGAGTCTGAAGACTGGACTTTTTTTTTTTTTTTTTTTTTTTTTGCTGAAAAGAGACATTGGCAAGAGATTGGAGGTTTGAAAGATCTGTAGCCACAGGAGCAGGACTTTCTCCTCAACTAGTAAGAAGAATGGAACCGCAGGGCATGGTAGCACCGGCCTGTAATAGCAGCTCTGAGGGCTGAGCCAGGAGGATCGCAAGTTCAAAGCCAGCCTTAGCAACTTAGTGAGGCCCTAAGCAATTTAATGAGACCTTGTCTGAAAATAAAAACTAAAAATGGCTGGGGATGTGGCTCAGTGGTAAAGCACCTCTGGGTTCAATCCCCACAACCCCCATGCCCCCCCAAATGGATTTGATGCCATTCAAGCTGTGACTTCACACTGTCCACACCCATTTCTTTCTACACCAGGAACACAGGCTACCCCAGGAAGAGGGCTTGGCCCTGGATGAGGTCCGAGGGAGGGTCTTGGTGATTGCCCGTGTTTGAGCCTGCTTTTAAAATTTTTATTTATGAAGTGCAATACAGTTCTTATTTCTGAGAGCCAGTCTAAGGTCTAAGTAATACATTGTTATATTATGTAATCCTTCAACAGTCCTATGAAGAAGGTCTCATTATTCCCATTTTACAGATGGAAGCTGAGGCACAGACAGGTTAAGTGTCTCAAAATAGTCACACATGGCCACGCCATGGCCAAGCTGGGAGTCGAAGTCAGGTGGGCGGGGAAGGAATGTTCTTCTCTGCCTCCTGACCTCAGCTGGGTCTCCTGACACAAGCTCTGATTAGCCCTTGCTCAGTGCAGGGCCTGTGCTGAGGCCCTGGGCACACAGAGTGGATCATCAGGGCCACCGGCCTCCAGGGACTCACAGCCTCGAGGTGTCGACAGACAGGGATTGGAAATAGTCGGTGGCGGAATAAAGGGAGGAAGGAGCTGAAAGTGGGATCCCAAAGCCAAGAGCAGCCTGTCGCCCCGGGTGGTGGGGGAGAGTCCCTGCAGCAGCCACCTCTGGTTGGGGTTCATCAGTAGGGAGGAGGGAAGGGTCCTTCCAGGTAGAGGCACCAGGATGTGCGCGGCAGGGAGGCGGAAAGTGTGCAGTGTATTTTGGGAGCCTGAGTCACTGAGAGTGCTGGAGGGGAGGGGACAGTTGATACGAGGCCGGCCTGGTGGCAAGGCTGGTCAGTTTCCAGGGCAGGAGAAGGAGCAGGGGCCTGATAGTACCAACTAAAATACATAGTGAAGGAGGGGGGCTGTGTTTTATAAGGAGGGTGCAGACACTTGCTAGAGATGGTAGGACAAGGGACCTGGCCTCCTCCAGTCCCTGGGGAGGGCCTGCTATTTCCTAGTTGTGGCAAATGACCACCTGCAGGATCACAATTATTCACATATTTTCTGAAATAGTCTTGTGTTTGTTAGTCTTGTGTTTTTGTTGCTGTGACCCAAATACCTGGGCTAAGGCATTGGACGGCCCAGTGTTGACTCTGGGTTCAGCCTTTTGGAAGCTGTGTGACCCCAGGCAAGTCTGCACCTCTCTGGGGCTTAGTTTCCTCCTCACACAGGAGCTGGAAGAGGAAACAGAACAATTTAAAGGGAGGAAGATGTATTTTGGGCTCCCGGTTTCAGAGGTTCCGTCCATGGTTTGCTGACTCTGCCGCTCTGGGCTGGTGGTGAGGTGGTACATCATGGCAGAAGTCATGATGGGGATCACTGTCCCCTGTGGCACCCAGGAAGCAGAGAGAGAGAGAGGGGGCAGAACCAGGGACAGGATATAATCCCCAAGGGCACACCCCCCGTGACCACCTTTTCCAGCTACACCCCACCTGCCTACAATTACCTAGTACAGTAGTCCTTTCAAATTATTAATCCATTAAATGGATTAACCCACTGATCAGGTTACAGTCTCATAATCTAGTCATTTCACTTCTGAACATTAACACAGGAGCTTTTAGGGAATATTTCATTTCCAAATTATAACATTATAATTATAAAGTAAACTCTAGATATCATGAAAGAATTCACCTCAAAGCACTTTAAGATGCACCTCTAAAACATAATTCCACCGAATAGATCAACAATAATTCCATATAAATTATTTCTTTCTCAAAAAAATTTTTTTTGGTACCAATTTTTTTTTTTTTTTTTTTTGGAACACAGAGGTTCTTTACCACTGAGCCACATCCCCAGCCCTTTAAAAATTATTTTGAGACAAGGTCTTGATAAGTTGCTTAAGGCCTCACTAAGCTGCTGAGGCTGTCTTTGAACTAGCAAACCTCCTGCCTCAGCCTCCTGAGCTGTTGGGATTACAGGCGTGCGCCACTGAGTCTGGCTTTCTCAATTTTTATCTAATATATTTCATATCTGGTTTGTTCAAATGGGAAATCGTCTCCTTGTGGTTTTGATTTGCATTCCCTAGTGACTCATGTTGACTTTCTTACCTTGAGCTTACTGGCCATTCATCTATCTTCTTGGAGAAGTGTCTACTCAAACCTTCTGCCCATCTTAAAATCGGGCTGTCTTTTTTGTTACCGAGTTGTAAGACTTCTTTATCAATTACGAATACAAAGGCTCTTTATCAGCTATGTGATTTGCAATTATGTTTTCTCATTCTGTGGATTATCTTTGTACTTTCTTGATGGTGTCTTTTGAAGTACTAACGTTTTTATTTGATGAAGTACAGTTTAACCTATATTTCTTGTGATACCTATGCTTTTGTTGTCATGTCTGAGGAAAATATTGTTTAATCCAAAATCTTCTTCTGTAAGTTTTTTTCTAAGTATTTTATAGTTTTGGCTTCTATGTTGAACCCTGTGATTCGAGGTGATATCTGTATATGGTGTGGGGTGGAGTCTGATTTCATTCTTTTGCTTGTGGATATGCAGTTGTACTGTTTGTTGACAAGACTATTCTTTCACTCATTTTTTTTCTTGGCTACCTCATCAAAAATCAATCCATCATAACTGTGAGGATTTATTTCCGGGATCTCGGTTCCATTCCATTGATCTCTGTATCTGTCCTTCTGCCAGTTACTACATCTTTGAACTGAGTTTTGAAGCTGGGAAGTGTGAATCCTCCGACTTTGTTCTTTTCCAGGATTATCTAGGAGATCTTCAGTCTTTTGCATTTCTACGTATATTTTAGCATCAGATTGTCAATTTCTGCCAAAGGGTCCGGGGGGAGAGGCAATTGAGATTTTAGTAGGGATTTAGTTGAATCTGTAGATGAGTTTGGGAAGTGTTGTGATTTGAACAATTTTAAGTCTTCCAATCTATGAACGATTCAGTTCAATTTCTTTCAGTGAGGTCTTGTAGTTTTCATGGTACAATTTTTATTCTCCTGTTAAATTTATTCCTCAGTGTTTTTGTTCTTTTTGCTGCTCTTGTACATGTGGCAGGGCATTGGAGAGGGAGGAGGGGGCTGGTGACATCAGCAGGAGGCTAACCAGGGCTTGGGGTTCCAGAAGCATCAAATTATTCTCCTCCTTCTGTTCTCATTGTTTTATTTTTTTATTGAAGGAAGGAGAGGGATGAGGTGGCACTCTGCCTGGCACATGCACCTTAGATTGGGGGTGGGGTGGGCGGGGGCAGGGAAGGGCATGGGAGGAGTCACACAGAGGCCTGCAGTGGTGAACCCCAGGTTGCCCCGGGACATTGTCAGAGTTGAGATAGAGACCAAGAATCCTTCACGTCCTTGCTTTCTCACCCCAGTCCCTTTCCACCTTTCCTACTCTTCTGCTAGGGGGAGGTCACTGAGGCAGAAACAGGTCAGTGGAGCAGGAGCCCTGGGACATGAGTCAGGAGACCCCGGGCCTCAGCAACACTTGCAGTTAACCTCAGCCCCACACGAAGGCCTGGGGATAATGGCTAGCATTGTGTGGCTTTAATTGAGGACTTGGTATATGTCAGGTTGAGTCAACTCCTTTAACTGATGCACGTAGGGATTTTTTGAAACATGCCCAGAGTCGAGAGCTGGTAAGGGACAGGGCTGATTCTGACCCCAGAGTTTGCTTTATTTGCTGCTGTTCTAAATGCAGTTGTTTAGCCACAACACTGGTCTGTTACTTAAAGTGGTGAATTTCTCTCTCTCTCTTCTTCTTTTGCTCTTTTATCACTGTTCTGAACAACATCCTTGTTAAGATTCAAGGAAGATCCAAATCATAAAAAAAAAAAAAAAAAAAAAAAAAAGTGATAAAATCCCTGTCCTACTTCTGCCCTGGTTGTACTTTCCAAGTGACTTTTATTAACAGCTCACCTAAAGAATCCCCCCATTGACCTTTTCTTCTTTTGTTTGTGTTTTTCATAAATAGAACTGCAGCTTGCCTTTTGGACTCAGTGTCTTGAGGCCTTTTTATCTTATGCACATGGGTCTGCCTTACTCTTTTTGGTGGTCATAGAATATCTCAAAGTTTGGGGCACCATGATTTATTCAGCCAATCTCTCTGGGTGGAAAAACGAAGCCATTTTATCTTTTCTTGATCCCAAATGAGGCTGCAGTGAGCATCCAAGGACCCATATCCTGCTCACAGAACAGATTAAAGGGACAACCAGGCGACTTATCCTGTCAGGGACATTCAGGCACCATTGGCATACATGGGAAATACAGAAGTCCCCTTCTCCACAGGGTGACTTCCCAAGACCCTCAGTGGGTACGTGGAACCGAGGACAGTACTTTCCTTAGACTGTGTTTTGCTATGCACGCATTCCTCTGATAAAGTTTGATTTGTAAGTTAGGCACAGTAAGAGTTAGCAACAATACCAAAATAAAACAACTATAACACTCTACGAGCCTAGAAGTTATTTTAAACTTATGAATTGTTCTTTTTGGAATTTTCCATTTAATATTTTTGGACCAGGGTTGACCTTGGGTAACTGAAGCTGGAAAGCGAAACTGCAGATAAGCAAGGCCTTCGGGGTGATGTCAGCTCACCTGGGTGACTCCGCAGGGGACTGTCGCCTGATGTTCACCATCATATGCCCTCAGTGGACTCTCCCCACAGGGTCCACGGTTATCTTTGAGTGGATTAACACAAACGAAAAGCAAAATTCCAAACCACCCCGTCCAGCTTCCCACGCCATCCTCCCATATACAGTTAACAAAGATTTAAATAATCGTTGCAAGGAAGACAGGGGTACATGTACGGGTTAAATTCCGAGAGGTGGATTTTCTGGGTGGAAAAAGGATTTTATGTATTTATTTATTTTGGTACTGAGACTTGAACCCAGGGGTAATTTAGCACTGAGCCACATCCCAGCCCTTCTTAATTTTTTTGAGTCAAGATCTTGCTAAATTGCAAAGGGCCTTGCTAAGTTGCTGAGGTTGGCCTTGAATTTGTGATCCTCCTGCCTTAGCCTCCCAGTTGCTGGGATTACAGGTGAGTGCCACATCCCCAGAGCTATGTAATTATGACGAGGATCCCCACTGGCCTCCCAAAGGGTTGCTCCAGATAGATCCCCTCCTCCACAACGGACGAGTGTGGTTTGGTTTCCCTCAGCCCCGGCTGCCACGCTGTGACAAGTTGTTTGAGGGTACTCAGGTGAGCCATGAATCCAGTGACGACTGTCAGCACCCTCTGGACCACTGCCCGTGTGTCCTTGTCCTCTCTGGCTTGCCTCCTGAGGTTCCGTTAAGTGTATTCAGAAGGACAGAAAGGACCCCCAGCCTGGAACTCCTGCCCTCCCTCACGTCCTTCTTTCCCAAGTCGCCAGATGGACAAAATCCCCAGCGCCCAGAGACCCAAGACTGAGGTCAGTGGAATTTCCTGAGTTATCGGGCGGGATTCTGGTGACATACACGAGGCAGCTGTGACGCCAAGGCAGAGAGGCCAGAAGGGGGAGAAGCGCTCGCCTGTGTCCTTGGCAGGGGGAGGCGTTAGACAGGGGTGGGGTGGGGGGCAGTGTGTTTGGGGGAGGGGGACGCCCCTGAGCGTGGAGAGCGGAGAAGCCGTGCGCTCCCAGACAGTCCTCAGAAAAAGGAGGCGGCTGGAAGTCACCTCAGGCAGGAAGTGGCCTCATGGGCTCATGTCACGATGAAGAAACTGAGGCAGGAAGGGGCAGAACCCCAGTGAGGGCGGAGGGGAGTGGGGGGCTGAGGCCTCAGTCGGCTTCTGGTCCTTGATCCCAGATCCAGCAGGAAGAGGCCGGGGCTCGGTGAGGTGGAGAGGAGGTTTTTGTCATCCTCACCCCTATGACCCAGCCGCAGGGTCTTCCCACCTTATTTTTTAGCCCAGGTAGCAGAGTCAGAGAACAGACGGGGGACAGCTTGCACCCTGGAGAGAAGAGGGCCCCTCAGCCCCAAAGGTGAGACTTTCCTCACTTCCCTGAGCTGAGTGCCGGGGACTCAGGGGTCAAGCCTGGAAGGGTGCTGACACAGGAGCCCTAGGATAAGAGAGTGTCTGAGAGCTCAAGGTCAGGGGCAGGGTCAAGGTCGGGCGGCCTGGGCTTCAGGCCTAACCACTCACTGGTCATGCGGCCTTGGGCAGGTGCCTCCCCCCAAGCCTCTCATCCCCCCGTGTGTCGTCTCTGAGATGCAGACCTTGAGAGAAGATCCAGGATGCCCTTAAACGTGCAGTGTTGGGAGAGAGCCTGGTGCAGGACGGGGACAGGCACCCCACCGTGCCTTCTCACCACCGCCTGCCAGGCCCCAGGCTGAGGGGTTTATGGCTCCATCTCACTAATCCTCATGAGCCAAGAGCTGCCCCTTAGATTCCCCCATTTCACAGATGAGGAAGTGAGTCTGAACTCCACAAAACAACGGGCGTGGCCAGGCCTCCCATTCTCTGGCCCAGACTCAGCCTTCTGAGCCCTGGGAGGAGAAAGCCTTCAGCCCCCAGGGCCCAGGCTCCTGTCCTACCCGCCTGGTACTTGGTGCCTGGCCGTGCTTTTCTCTGTCAGAGCGGCCGAGCGCACAGGCTGGGCAGACCGAGGAACCGAGACTCGAATCCTGCACCGTCCTTGCCCATCCTGTGTCCTCTCTGAGCCTCACCTTCCTGTCTGTAGAATAGGGACAGTAACAGCCCTGCCTCCTGGGGTTACCCCAAGATCCCTGAAGTGGGTGTGTAGAAGGATCTGCCTGGCCATGGTGCTCTGGGGGTGCTCGGCAGATCCGTGGGGGCCGGGGCCAATGTCACCATCATTCTGCCCCCCTGGCACAGGGTGAGTGGGCACGGTGGAGCCAGCGTGACCCTCCTTCCCCAGCACTGCCTGGCTCGGTTGGGTTTCCAGCTTCCGCTTGCCTTCCCAAGACCACACCAGCGAGGCCCTGCCATCAGGAGGGGAGATAAAAATAAAGCCAGGCCTCAAATCTGTCAAGTAAACACCCAGCTCCCTAAAAATAGCCCCTTGCAACAGGTCTCCTGCGCCAGGCGGGTGCGAGGGATGGAGCTGGGCAAGGCTGCCTCCCCCAGCGGGGCGTGGCCCGGGCGGGCCTCCGTGTCACCCCACCTGCCCCCAGAGTCTCTGGGCCTGAGGGGAACCAGGCGCCCCTGTATGTCTCCAGCCCCTTCTCTCTCTTGTCACCACCACCAACCCCTGTCCTGGCCCACTGCAAGGGTCCCTCCCAGCTCCTCCCTCCTCTTCCTGCCCTGGGCTCCCCACACAGCAGCCTGAAGACTGTCAGCCTTGCCACTCTGCTGGGCGGACTTTCCCGGGACCCTGAGTTTGAATTCCCTTGAAATCGGAGCCAGACAAGGCTTGGAACAAGTGCTTTATTTGAGAGGAGATGCCCGGAAGGAGGTGAGAGGCAGGGAGTCGGGTAAGGGGGACAGGGAGGAGGACAAGCTTCAGACCACCCCAATACCCCCAGGATTCCCCGCCCTGGCTCCAGTCCCTTATTTACTGAGAATCTCCCCTGGGGTATACATTCCCCCACTGTGGGTTGTGCCTGGGTCTGGGTCGGGGTGAGGGTCTCCTGCAGCATCTGAGCAGGCTTTGGGCAGGTCACAGACAGCTGTGCTTGTATGATCCTGAAAATGCTGGAGAGGCTGCCCTGTCCTCCACAGTGAGGGTGAAATTAGGAATGGACAGAGGAGATGTGACAGAGGCACCGGGTGTCTGCTGTAGGACAAATTCCAGATTCTTCCTTTAGCCCACAGGACCCTTCCTGTCTGGCTTCAGCTCACCCCACCAGCCCCACCTCATACCAGTCTCCCTGTCACTCACCTTCAGCCACTGTTCCTTCAAGGGTCACTCTCTTCCCTGCCGATGGACCTTTGCATAGGCTGTTCCGTGTGCCCTAATGCTTGTCCCTCACTGTGACCTCACTGATAACACCAGCTCACTCATCCTGCCTCACTTAGCTCAGATGTTTCCTCCTCAGGGAAGCACTGAGCTCAGGTCTAGTCTGGGTGCCCTGTTTTATGTGTTCCTGGCACCTTAATCCAGGTGCCAGCTCCTGGCATAGTATCCAGCCTATGTGAGGCTCGGGAAGGAGGTTGATGGACAGTGTTAACTGTCAACCATCTTCTAAGGGAGAAAACCTGTAGCTCAGAGGGAGACATCCTCGGTTCTACTCATTTAATTCTTCAAACACATTCCACGGATGTTTACGGAGAGTTAACTGTGGGCCAGGTAGTGCTCTAGGCTCAGGGAAGGAAGCAGAAGGATCCTGGCCCTCCTGACGCTCCATCCTAACTGGGGAGACACGCCAGCGTGGGCCTCATTGACGTCCAGCGGGGACACGGAGGAGGAGTTGGCAGAGTTAGCTGGGGGCGATCTGAGAAGAGCCACAGGAGAGAGAAGAGCCAGGGAAAGTCCAGGTGCTATAGGGACAGCCGGGACACCATTGTGGCCGATGTGGAGGGAGCGGGGGAATGAGAGTAGGAGAGGGGACCAGAGACAGGGTGGGGGGACGGAAGCAGGTCACTCTGTTGTCCAGTGGAGGAGCCCTGGCAGCCTATGGCAGTTTAAATTGAAATTAGTTTAAATTAAGTAGATTAAAAGTTCCATTCCTCTATTTTGGCAGCCACCTTGCAAATGCTGTAGGTGGTACTGGCACACCACTCTAGGGCATGTTCTCCCCATTGCTCGAAGTCCAGTTGGGTGGCGCTTTGTGAGGCCCTGCAATCATCGCAGGCCACGCGCCTTCGCCCATATACAACTGGGCCCGTGTCATGGGGTCTTTCCTCACCTCCCCAAGTGGGCATGACTGAAGCAGGAAGGCCTGTCCAACCCCAGCCAAAGTCAAGATGCCTTTGCCAGGCGGTCATTCCGTCACCGTCTACAGACTCAGGCATAGGGCGCACACCAACTCTTGATGGTCCAGGCAACCTTGGACAGCCCTGAGGTAGGATTTGCTAAAGCAGGAGGGCTTTGGGCTTCTCTGTCACTTCTGCCCGTGGACCTCAGTGGTGCCCTTGAGGGCTGTGCCTGGCTGGCAGGCCACAGAAGCTGCCTGGGGGCCTAACCCACTGGGCAAGACCAGACCCTTCTGGGCTGCTGTGGAGCTCCGGATGCCCTCAGGGACCCGCCTTCCTGGGTGCTTAGAGAGTGGCTGTCTTCCTCCAACTATGGAAGAGGTGGCCTCTGTACCCCCTCTACCCTGCTTCATTCACCCCTGCATGCCAGGAGGAAGAAGAGGAAGGGCAGAGGTCACAATGCCCAGCTTCTCTTCATGGGGACCGGAGGCCCGTCCCCGAGACTTAACCGTCCCTGGTGCAGAGGAGTCTGGGAAGGTGGGTATTTCTAGCCAGACACATGGGTCTTTCAGCAGCTTTCTGTTCGTGTGGAAGAAGGGATGAGCGATGCCTGTCCCCATGTCCCTACCGAGATGTAAAGCTGTGCTCTCACACCCCAGCCTGCTCTCATCAGAGAATCTTTAGTGGCTTCACAGCATGTGTGTTTTCAAGTCCCCTCCTGTCCCCCAACTTCCAGATGGAGAAGCAGAAGCCCAGACCTCAGCTGTGCTTGGAAGCACAGGTTTGGGGTTGGATGGCACTTTTTCCTTGGACAAGCCACTGACCACCATACCTGGTACAGCGGTTACCAGTTGTCTTTTTTTTTTAACTGAGATTTATCCCAGGGCCGTTTTACCACTGAGCCACATTCTCAGCCACTACCCCCACTTTTTTTAAAATTTCAAAACAGGAACTCCCTAACTTGCTGAGGCTGGCCTTGAACTTGTGATCCTCCTGTCTCAGCCTCCCAAGTCCCTGGGATTATAGGCATGCGCCACCACTCCTGGGGGCAGTTGCCATTTTTGTCAACTCCTGTCACTTTACTCCAGTGATTCTTCCTGGTGTCACTGACTGAGGAGGTGGAGAATGAGGTCTGGGCAGGGCTCACTCCCTGTGTCTGTTATCCCAGGGGCCACCCAGGGAGACCCTGCCTCCTAAAGTGTCCGTGGGGGGTAGGGTGGGACCACAGACAGGAGGGGGTGGGAGTGTTGCCGCGGGGATGGTCCTGTCGCAGGACGGTGGAAACTTCCTTCCCACCAGATTCGGCTTCCCGCATCTCCATCTGGGAGGAGGCTCCAAGGTCAGCAAACCAGTGTCAAGTGGGAACCCACAGGGCTTACTGTGGCCATGCTGAAGCTGGCCAAGGGCGTGGGGCCCCAGGGGCTCTGACCCATGGGTAGAGGGGTAAATAGCACCAAGTGGGTCCTCTAGAGTGGGATTTGTGGGAGCTAACTGGGTGGCCCCCCCAGCTCTGCCCAGGAGAGTTCTCCCCTGCTCACCCCAGTTCCCTAGCTCGGGGGTGTGCAGACAGCATCGTGCCAAAGAAGACCTGTGCGAAGGGGCCCCCAGGATCTTTTCCCCTTAATTTTGAGAAATTATGAACATTCATTTGGACCCAGCCCCTCACCCCTTATAAAAGTGTAGAGTCTCATGTCCTCTCCCTGTCCCCGTCTCATTGCCATGTCCACGCCCCCAGGCAGCATTACCTGGGTTTCTTTCCTCCCAGATCAACTAGCCTAGATCAACTGAGTGTGTGAGATCGCTGGTATCTGACCAGGTTCCACCCACAAAATGGCAGCTTCACACAGAAACACCTGCTATCACAGATGCCTGTTGGGAGCTGCAGATTGCACACGGTGTTTTCAACTTCACACGGTGCTTTCTTCTCTTTGCTGTGTGTAAGTTGGAGATATTCCCATATCTTTTCAGATGAAGAATTTTATCTGATTTTTTAAACTCCTACCCAGGTGTCCATGAAGTAGCTGTGCCAGGATTGATTCCATTGGTGGCTGTTGTTGAGCGTGGACCTTTTGGGAGATTTCCAGACCTTTGCTGGGTTGGGGAAGGCCATCGGCGCTCATCATCTCATCCGAGGCCAGTATCTCTCCGACTAGATCCTCCCAGGGCAGTTGCCGGATCTGGGCCTCTCCGCAGAACCGACCCATTTCATCTTCTGTCCACCTGGTTTTAGGGTGGGAAGGTCTCTGCCACCGACAGGCCGAGGACCTTGGGCAAGTCCCTGCCCTCTGCGGGGAGCCATTTCCTGGAGTACTGAGCCATCCCTGGCTTGTCCTTGGGGGGAAAAAGCCACCCTGATTTGTTCTCTGACTTGGCCTTTTCTGAGTCCCTGCCATGAGCAGCCATTGTTACTATGGCTTCACTGGGAGGTGACTCAGCCCAGATGGAGCCCAGGGCAGCCCTGTGAGGTCATCAGGGAAAAGCAGACAGAGGGTCCAGCCTGGGTGAAGGCCCACAGGTGTGACAGTATGGGCAAAGGCAGGGTGTCCCCAGTGCCAGCCACCAATGAGCCTTCCAGAGTCATACCGTACCCACATGCCATTCGGATTTTTACTCCCTATTTAAAAAATATTTTGACTTTCTTTTTTTTTTTTAAGAGAGAGAGAGAGAGAGAGAGAGAAAATTTTTTAATACTTATTTTTTAGTTTTCGGTGGACACAACATCTTTATTTTATTTTTATGTGGTGCTGAGGATCAAACCCAGCACCCCGCGCATGCCTGGCGAGCGCGCTACCACTAGAGCCACATCCCCAGCCCATAATTTGACTTTCTTAAGCCTAAATTTATTTTTATAAAAGAACTTTAGGTCATTACCACTAATAGAAAATAGAAATCTAATAATAGGTTAAAAGAAGTTATCAAAAAAAGAGGGGGCTGGGGCTCAGGGCAGAGCACTTGCAAAGGCTGGCTCTCCCCCTCTCTGGCCCTAAGAAGACAGACAGGAGAAATCTGTCTTACAGGCTGGTGTCTCTATTATTTACCACTGGTCGTACCAAAAATGATAAATGGTACCAGGCTGTTCATTAAGTAACGCTGTTCCATCATAGTTCCACGTCAGCCATTCTGACAGCATCAACGAGCACCTCATTTGATGCTCATATGTCTTTAATTCCTCTCTTATACTTCTTTATTCGTTTTCAATGCTGGCAGTCAAATCCAAACCCTGACGCGTGCTCAACATACATTCTACCCCTGAGTTCCACCCGCAGGCCCAGGGCTCCTTCTGGAGCACCGAGCACAGCAGCAAGCAATGCTGAGCCTGGGCTTGGATGGAGCAGTTGAAAGATGATTTAATGATGCTTCCTTTTTCTTTTCTCCAGGAAGTAGACTTGTGGGAGGTTTGGGTAAAAAGAGCGCCCCTCCCCCACAGGCCTTGCACACAGTAGGCACTCACTAAATGCTTATCAGTGGTTGATTCTTAATGAGTCTAAGAGGCTCTTATGGAAGAAGAATGGATAGTCAGACAAACAGGTGTCTTCTGGAGTCTCATCCACTAAGAGCATCTGTCCTCCTCGCTGTGTCCCCCGGAGCCAGCGGTTTGATCACAGCTGAGCCTGCTGCTGGAGCCCTGGAATGAGAGCCCATAGTGGAGGGGAGGCAGGCGGGAGCACTCCTGCCATCTTTCCCTCATCTTCTTCATCCTTTTATTTGTCGTACTAAGTAGGGAACCAGCACACACCTAGAGGAGATCAGCACAGGTGTGTTTCCTGCTCACCTGAGGTCCAGAATGGGCCCCTTCCTCAGAGGGCAGCTCTCCTCCATGGGAACACTGGGAGGCCCAGGCTCCGTCCACCCTGTGGCTCTCTGCCTTCCACACCTTAGTGCCCAAGGCCGTCCTGCTCTTCTGCGTCAAGCTGGGGAAAAGGGAGACACAGGAAGAAGACACGTGGGAGGCTCTTACACATCCTGTCCTCTTACATTCCATTGGTCGGAGCTGGTGGCCACATTCCTGCAAGGGAGGCGGGTTCTGGAGGACACTGGCTGGTGAACTGCTGAGGGTCTCAGCCACGCTCAGTGAAATGGCATCAAGGTCCTTTGTCATCTGCCCCATGCTAGCTCTTCTTTGGCTCATGACAAGTCACGGTGAACTTTTCTCAAGTCTCTTAAACTTGAGAAAGTGTCTGCAAAACACCTTCCTGTACCTTGGTTCCTTCTATTTAAAACACCCTTTCCTCTCTTCTCTGACTGACCAGCTTGTAGGCTTGTGGAAAACAAAACCAACACCTCAGAATTTAAAATAAGACTCTGAAAGTTTCTAAGGATTGCATGCAGGGAGAAGTGCCCTGTGCACAGCCCAGGGGGGCCTCTTCAATCCCTGAGCTCCCCCACAGAGCAAATGACAGGCTTCTTACACATGGCTACGGCCTGAGGCCCACTCTGGGAATTGTCCGGTGACCAGTAGGGTAGGGGCCGTCTTTCAATTACAGAGGACACACTTCAGGAGCTTTTATCAAGAGAGCTAGTGACCTGATTTTCAAAGGGGCATCACAAGGGTCTGAATTTGCTGAGACAGTTCCCCCCACCTCCTTAATTAATGTCTGTTCTAAGAAGTAGCATGCTGATCAACTAGCTCCCCAGGATGGGAAAAGCCCTGCTTCCTACAATGGACTAATTTCCATGGTGTAAATATGACCAATTTCAGGCTATCAGTGAGCAGTCTCTGGATTCAGGGCTTGGATGAGGTGGGAGCAGTTGGTCCTGGGAATAGGCAGGAGCTTGCAAGCACCCCTCCCGCTGGCCACTTGGCACAGGGCTGGTCCCCTCTTGTCTGCTCTGTTGCATGTTTAGCTCAAAGGTCTCATCTTCAGAGAATCTTTTGCAGGTCCCATTTTTTTGGGGGGGCAGGGGCTCTCTAGAAGGCTGAAATTTCTCAATTGGGTTCTTTTTCTAATGACCATCCCTACTAGTCTACAAGCTCTTGCAGGCAGAACTTGGGCTTTCAGTTTCTCTCTACCCCTGCTGCCTTGCCTGATGCCTACATGGGTGGACACCGGGTAACTACTACAGAAGGCAGCAGGATGAAGGACAAAGGAGGTGGGATTGAAGAGCACCCGCCAGGGGCCAGTTCCTGTGATGTTTTGTCAGTGTGATCTCAGGCAAATCCCTTCACCTGTCTAGGCCTGTTTCCTATCTGTAAAAGTTCTTTTTTAAATTTTCCTCTGCTGTAGCCAGACCAGTCTATCACTGATGATGATGATGGTGATGATAGTAATAGCTACCGTTTATTTGTTCAGCATATATATATATATATATATATATATATATATATATATATATTTTTTTTTTTTTATTAAGTACCTTTTCTGAGCCAGACCTTGCTCTCGTTGCTGGGTATTTATCAATGAACAAAACAGATAAATATCCCTTCCTTGTGGCCTTTGCAATCTACCTTCACAACCTGCTTGAACCAAGTGGAGTTTTGCAAATGTCATCTTGGGGACCCCTGGTCAACCTGTTTTACTGCTGTGGGAAGTGGTGTCATGTGAGTTGCCCAGGGTCCGCCAGTGTGTATGGAGTGAATAGGGGACTTACCTTGACATCTGGCCCCAGGACCTATGTTTTTAGCATCACCCATACCCCGCCCTGCGCCTTCCCTTTGCCCAGGTGATCCCCTCCCCCAACCTCCCATAAATCGCTCCCTCATCCTCCCATAAGTACCCTCTCCCTTGATCTACTTCTACTCCTTTGATCTACTTCTGTGAAAACATCCCACAGGCCACCTGAGAACCAATCCCTTCCTGCTGGCCTCTCACCTTGTCATCAAATCCTTCCTTGTTATTTGATCAATCATGTTTGATCACCAAGAAGGAAATCCTTTGCTTCCTTGTGCTGTTCCCTTCCCCACCACCCCAGGCCCAGGCATAGGCTCACCAGCTCCATAAATGTCTCTGAATCAACATGTCAAATTCCATAAAACTCATGTCTTGGTTTTAATGCCTTGGATTTTTTTTTTTTTAAGAGAGAGAATTTTAATATTTATTTTTTAGTTTTCGGCGGACACAACATCTTTGTTTGTATGTGGTGCTGAGGATCGAATCCCGGGCCGCACGCATGCCAGGCAGCGCGCTACTGCTTGAGCCACATCCCCAGCCCTAATGCCTTGGTTTTAATGCCTTCAGATTCATGCAGATCTGTTAAACCAAGCAAAACCTCCACACCCTAGGGGCAACTACTATTGTGTCCATTGCTGCAGAGGTAACAAAAATGAGAGAGACATGATCACTGACCTCTGGCCTCAGTGGTCTCCTTGGTGTGGTCAGGGCCAGGATGGTCACACAGCTCTGAGTGCCCTGGAAGGTGTGGCTACCCCATTGGTGACTGTTACGTGGTGCTTTTATGACAGGAAATCAGTAGTGCTGGGACTCTCCTGTGGAGCCCTGGGGGCTGGTATGACCTGGGGCCAGTTATGATCCCTGGAAATGCCTTTGGAACTAAGAGGTGTGATTTCCCAGGGCTGGGCTGGGCCTGGTCCTGTGGGGCTTCTTCCTGCCATGTCTCTGTGGCAGAAGGGACACACCAGCCCCCAGGGAGCAGATGGAGCTGCCTGGAATTCCTTCCCCAGCTCCTTATCAGTTTCCAGTCATCCTGGGGTGGGGTGTGAGGGCCTGTGGGGGACCTGGGGACTGTTCTGGGAAGAGCTGGAATGCTATAGCTGAGCCCCACCTGGGGAGGGGCCGGAGGCGGGGGTGGCACCGCCCAAGGAGGACTCAGCTGTCACATTCCTCGCTCACAGAATGCTCTCCTGGACGCCTTGTCCTTATTTAGGCAGGAGATGTCTGCTGACTTGGGCCTTGTGGGATGCCACTATAGGCTGGCACATGGGGCAGGATGGGACAGGGGCAGGGGCAGGGCACACCCAGAGCTAGGTCAGCAGACTCTTGGGCAGGCAGTGCCCACAGACCAGGGTGGGAAGTCAAATTGTGGGGAGAAAAATTAGCCTCTAAGCAATAGTAACAAAGAACAGCTGCCACTCATGGGGAGCCTGTGGACCAGGTACCATGCTAAGCAGGCTTGGAGGTTCTGAGAAATGTCTCTTCCGTTATTGTTGTACCCAGATCTGGCTGGGATCCAGTACACAGAAGGTGCCTAGTAAATGCTTGTCACAATTGAAGGAGCATCACCTCACATGCCACAGTTCACTTAAACCTCAAGGTCACTTTAGTAGTAGTGAGTGCTGGTATTGACCTATTTTATAGATGAGGAAACTGAGACTCAGAGAGGTTTCATGACTTGGCAAAGGTAACACAAATTAGGAGTGGGCAGCTGGAGTTTGAAACCAAGCTTGTCTGACCCCAGAGCTAACCACCGCTTCCATGTTCTTATTTTGGTATAAGCCCAGTAGAATTCCTGGCTTCCCTCTTTACTGGTTATGAAGCCATCTCCCTGTAAAAGGAGGACTGTCGGTGATGCCTGCATTAGAGGATATGCAAGGATAAAGTGAGACAAGCACGGTGTCTTGGCGTAGCACCTGGCGCATGGAAGGTACTCAGCAAGTATCACCTGTTAATGATGGTGGTGGTGGTGGTCACAGGCCCCAGGGATTCAGCACCCTCCTGGGGGGTTGCACCCAAGGATCAGAGCAGGCAAATGGTAAGACCTGTGGCCAGCAGGCTCTGTTGCCTCCCAGAACATGTAGACAATCATGGTCTTGGCAGGGGCTAGGTCCTATCTCCAGTTTTCTACCAAGAGACCATCTCAACTCCTAGGTGAAAGCCTTGCTTCCTAGGGCAAGAGGCTGGAAGAGGTCTCAGGTTTTACCCTTTTAACACCTGCTATGTGATCACGTGCTCCTGTCAGCCCAAGGCTACTGTGAGCACTTACTGTGTGCCCAGGCCTAGGCTGGTCTCCATAGAGGAGGAAGAAGAAGAGCCTGCTGCCTCCTCCGGGTTCCTGTGGTCACTATGCAGGTGCTGGGCCCAGACCTTGTGCATCCCCAACCCTTGCTGCCTGTGTGCCCCAGGGCAAGTTCTTGAAGTGCTCATAGTCCAGCCCCCTCATCTGGACACTGCAAATTATAACAGTACGTCTCTCCTAAGGTCATTGTTCAGGTTAAGTGATGCAGTATGTGCAGGCGCTCAGAATAGTCTTTGTCACATAGTAAGTGACCCTTCCGACAGGTCTGTAACAGAGTAGCAAACACAATGACTCACTTTCAGTTTTGAAAAATTGAAAACGATCATGCAGACTCCTCTGGGCCTTGGTGTCCCCATCTTGCTACTGTTTGGGTGTTTGATGAGGTGGGATGCTTCCTGAGGGTCCTTCGGTTCTGTGAGTCTTGCAGTTAAATATCTGTGCTCTGTAGAGCGAGGCACATCAGGAAGATACGTGTTAAGCCTAATTAAGAGGTAGATAGATAGGCCTGCCAGGTGGTAGGCTCTCTGTGCCCCTTGGGGGCTCACAGACCAACGGAAAGAAGATGAAGTAGCTGGGCAGCCAAGTACGGGGACCATAAAAACAGATCTGGTCAGGGTAAGCTTTCCTGGGCAAGGGTCCTGAAGGATGAGCAGATCATGAGGTGGAGAATAGCGGGTGGGGGGCAGTAGGCCCAGGAGAGGGAACAGCCTGGTCCAACCCCAGAGAGAAAACAGCAGGTAGAGCACCTTCGAGGAACTGGAAGCTTCTGTCTGTCTGGAGGGCTGAGCTTTGGAGTCAGACTGGAGAGGTTGGCGCATCTAAGTCACAAATTTATATTAAAGGACTTCCACATTGTCCTTGGGCAATGTGGGGTCATATGCGGAGGGCCAAGATCAGATTTGCGGGGAGGTGGTCTCTGGAGGTCAGATGAGAAACTGGAAGGAAAACACACACCTCCAGGTCAGGGTCCAGCTGGTGCTCCAGCAGGATCATGCCAGTTGTTGAAGTTCAGCGGATTCTGTCTTGGTTTGTAACTAGCAGCTGCTCTGAGCTCCCGAGGATCACCTGTCTCCTGTTGCTATCCTGTCTACTTGGCCTCTTGCCCAGGACATTGTCTTGTCCAGCACCCGGCAGCTCAATGACTAGCCACCTGGATGGCCAGGGCCCTCCATACCGATCCCCGCCCTTTCCATACCAGTTGCTAGGTATGTTTTACATCGCTTCTCTCCCTATTGGAGTCTTCTAGCTCCAAGAAGGAATTAGAGAACCTCAGATGGAGCAGGACCAGCCCAGGAAACTCGGGTTTCTCACTGGCAGGAAGGAGGTTAGCCAGAGGAAGCCCCAGTGCCGTCCTGCACTGATGCCCGAGATCCCTGCAGCGAGGCTTAGCGCAGGCGTAGGGTCCCGGGGACCTGCAGATCTAGCCGTGCCAGGGCTTCCTGACTGTGAGGCTACGCCCGTAGGTCACGGCTGCCTCTCGGAGCCTGGTTTTCCTGTCTATTGAGTGGATATGATAATCCCCACCACTAAGGGTTGTTTTAAGGAATAAATTAAACCATACTGCTAAAGGTCCTGGCACCAAGATGATAGATTTTGATATATATTTATCAGCGTGTTTGGAATGGGTGTATCACACTTACATCCAGGCCTAAAAGGGTCGTGCCAGCCAGGATCCTGGCAGGAAAGGGCATATTCCAAGGGTTTAATGAAGAATCTAATGAAGGCAGTGTTCGCAGAGATGAGCCAGAACATTAACCAGGAGTGTTAGGGTGTCTGGGACTAGTGCAATGGGAAGCCATTAGTACCCCAGTTCTGAAGGGGCAAAGGGTGGACATGGTATTGTTACTAGGGCTGGTGGGTGAGAGCTCAGCTGTGGAGGAGGGACAGGGCAGCCAGCACCCAGATCCTCTCTCCTCTACACTCTAGCTGCTTGCTATGCCGCTGCCCCTGACTGGCTGGACCCAGCTGGGAACGGGAGGGCAAGGGCGCTGGGTGACGCTGGCTGTGGACAGTCGCCCCTGGGTGGAGAGTGGGGTAGGGCTCCCTCGCTTTCTTCTTCCTTTCCTTCTTCCACCTCATTCCCTGACACCGAGCCTCCTTCTCATTGGGCATTACTGTTTCTTACCCATTCTTCCATAAATATCCCCTCATAGAGAACAGCAAACGGGTTGGTTTACCGAAGCGTTACAAGTTGCTTTTGAACCTAACCTGTCTTGAGCTTAACCTATCTATGTCTGTATAAAGATGGATTCTCTTCCTGGACCTGGCTACCTAACAGTCCTTCAGATGGCCGTGCTGTGATGCGTTGACCAGTTCCTGGCTTGGGCTTGGGCTTTGCTTCCGGTCATTTGCTGTCACAAACAGTGTCGCAGCAAACACTCCTGTACCTGTGTCGTTTTGCACCATGAGAGCATATTTACTGGCCAGCCTCCCGGAGGCGAATCACCAGCATGAAAATAGGTGGATGCTCAATTTCTAAAGAAGAAAACAGATTGACGAATTTGAAATGATAATTCTGAATGTATGGAAGGAAACTTGCAAAATTATTCAAACTGAAAACGTGTAATAGGACACTGTTCTCTAAATGTTAACTCATTTAAATTGTCATAATGACCTTCCGAGGTAGACATCGTTATTATTCTGGTTGTATTAGTTATCTGTCAAGTATTAGTTATCTATTAGGTATCTGCTATTATTTATTGCTCCCAAACTTTTTTTTTTTTTTGTACCAGGGATTGAATCCAGGGTGTTTAACCACTGAGCCACATCCCCAGGCCATTTTATGTTTTATTAATTTTGGGACAAATTCTCACTAAGTGGCTAAGGCTGGCCTTAAACTTCTAACCCTCCAGCTTCAGCATCCCAAACTGCTAGGATTGTAGGTGTGCGCTCCTGCACCTGTCCCAACAGAGCATCTTAAAACAACACACTTGCAGGGCATGGTGGCATACACAGTGATCCCAGCTATTTGAGAGACTGAGGCAGGAGGATCACATGTTCAGGGCCCGCCTGAGTGACTTAGCTTGACCCTGTCTCAAAATAAAAGTAAATGAATAAAAAGGGCCTGGGAATAGGCTTCTTGTCTAGTATTTGTGAGGCTCTGAGTTCAATCCCTAGCACCACAAACAAAATAGAACACACATTTTTTATCTTACAGCTTCTGGGGCAGGCGTGGCTAGCTGGGTCCTCTGGCTCAGGGTCTCATGAGGCTGCAGCCGAGGTGTTGGCTGGGGCCGTGGTCTCATCTGAAGGCTGAGCTGGGGAGGGCCCTATTGGCAGCTCACACACAGGGCTGTTATCAGGATTCTGTGTCTTGTAGGCCTCCGAGCCTCATTTCCTCCCTGGCTGTTAGCTGGAGGCCACTCTCAGTTCTGGGCCACATGGGCTCCCCAGCACAGCAGCTTGCTTTATTTAAAGCCAGAGAGAGTCTGCTAGTAAGAGAGGTCACACTCTTTAATAAACTAGTATAGAAAGACGTGGCATCATTTATGCCATACTCTCTACATTAGAACTGTGTCACTAGGTCTAGTACACACTTGAAGGGAGGGAATTACACAAGGGTATGACTCCCAGGAGCCATCTGAGAGATCTGCCTGCCACTTTGTTTTGCAGAAGAGAAAATGAGTGTACAGAGAGGTTAGGTGACTTGTGCAGGTCACACAGCTAGGAAGTGTTGGAGTCAGGAATTCAAACCCAGGGAGCATGACTTCAGATTCCATGCTCTTAGCCACAGTGACTCCAAATTCAGTCTTTATCACATCCACCACCCTGTTAAAAAAGTAAGTGTACCCATAGTCTAGAGAAGACACCTCGGAAGTTGAAGAATAGCTGTCATGTTAGTGGAGTGACTTCTGAGTGGCGTTGCTTTAATAGTGCTCTTCTGACAATTTGTAAAATGTCGTTTTAAAATCAAGAGTGACTTTTTGGAAAGGAAATTCTGCTGATCTGCTTTGAAGCCTTTGCCAGTTCATGCAATGAAGGCCGCTGTGGGCAGCTGGCTCAGGTTGGATGGCAGGCCCAGTCCCCAGTGGAAAGGAGGAGCCAGGCCCCAGGCCCCCTCCCTGTCATTTCACCAGTTGCTGAAGTGCAGCCCAGTCCTCCTCAGTCCCACAGTCAGCCTGGAGCTGCCAGCCTCCTCCAGACAGCCCTCTTGGGGCAGGAGAGGGGAGCGCTACTGATAACCGCCAGCTCTGCGCCCTCTCTGACAGGCCCTGGGACAGCACCCTGGGAGAGGCTTTCAGTTCAGGCCACCTTCCACCGCTGCTCAGCACTCAGCCATTGTGGAAGGTGCCCTGAACTGAAACCCTGGAGCAGTCGGGGGGGTCAGCAAAGCCCAGGTGGACTTGGGTTCCCATTTGGCCAACTCTGCACTTTCTATCTGTGAAAGTGTGCAAGTTGCTGTTCTAGGCAAATGATCTCCTCAGCCTGGGTTCCTTCTCCAGGGAAGTGGGTCATTCCGAGGATGACATGCGATCACTAGGTAGTTCTAGTCTCCTACTGCTGCTGTAACAAGTGTCCACAAATCAGGTTCCCGTCTTCCCCTCTGGAGGTAGGGTTGCCTGTCAGCGGGGTTGCTCCTGCAGGACCTCTGAGAGGAGAGCCTGTTCTTTGCTTTACAGGCCCTCACTGTCCCGGGATCCTTGTTAGGACATTTCCTCAGACTCTAAGCCCCTCACCCCAATCTTGCTTCCCTGGCACCGGGCTCCTTCCTCTTTTCTACCTAATCTCCCTCGCTTCCCGCTCAGGACGCTGCGATTCCATTCAGGGCCTGCCCTGTGATGCAGGAGTGTCTCTCTATCTCAAGATCTTTATTTTAATCACATCTGCCAAGGCTGTATCACCATATAAGGTGACATTCACAGAGTCCGGGATTAGGAGTTGGATATCTTTGGGGCCATTTTTCAGCCAGCCACTCAGATCAAGTGACGAGCACACACTTAACATGGGGTAAATACACTCTTGTGGCTTGGCCTCCCCATCTAGGCTGGGAGGGCCATGCCTCCTCTCTCACGGGGCTGGAGGTTCTTCCATAAGGAGCAAGATTTGCCATAAAACATGATCTGCAAGGGCTACCTTTGTGGCCAGGGGGTTTTGGCTGGGTCACTTCTGCATAGAGCAGTGGAGGGTAGCACAGCTCCTGCCTCCACCCCAACTCAGAACCCGAATCCCCAACACCACCCCTTTCTCCCCTCCAACTAGAGCAAACCACTTTCCGCTGCTGGGCACACTGGCCTGGGGCTCACTGTGCCAGGGCCTGTTCTAGGGTTTTCTGTATGAATTTGTTCTACAATCCCAGCCACTCTGTGAGGCAAGGCTGTTCATACCCCCATTTAACGGATGGAAAAGCCCGGAGGATTTCAGGAAGTCACCCACCATCCTAACCACCTCACAACACCAAAATAAACAGCAATTAAAAAAAAAATTCTGCTTGTTTTCCAAAATTTTCTACAAGGAAGCCATATTATTTTTGATACATGTACATATGTTTATATGATACATTCATTCTATAATATGCAACATAGGAATAATAAAATACATATGTGTATGCATTTTTTGTATATGTATTATAAAAATAAAATACAAATAGTAAAACAGCACCCCCAGATGAGCTTCCAGAGCCCACTAACCTTCTTTCGTTCTACTCTCAGGACTTCTCACCTGTCGTATCTCTCCTCCTAGACTCTATCTTTCCATAGCAGGGGCCATCCATGGCTCAACTTGCACTTTAATAATCATGAGTAAGTGACACAACTTCTCTGTTCCTCCGTTTCTCCATCTGTAAAATGGTGGTGGTATCTACCTTGTAAGGTGGTATGAACCCTTAGTATATCTGTCATTTTTTCTTATGAGAATCGATGCTCAGAGACATAAATGAGAGAATTAAAACCGTAAAACTCATAGAAGAAAAGATAGGAGGAATTCTTTGTGACCCTGGGTTAGGCAAAACCATCTTAGGTATGACACCAAATGTCCAGAGGACAAAAGACAAAAAATAGATGACTTGAACTTCATTAAAATGTGAAACTTTTGCTGGGCGTGATGGTGCACGCCTGTGATCCCAGTTGTTTGGAAGGCTGAGGCAGCGGATTGCAAGTTCCAGGCCAGCCTGGACAACTGCATGAGACCCCGACTCCAAATAAAATAAAGGGGGGCTGGTGGCTCAGGGATAGAGCACTTGCTTAGCATGTGTGAGGAGGTCCTTTGTTCAATCAATAGTACTTCTGAAACAAATGAACAACAACAAATTGAGACTTTTTTACTTCAAAGGGCACTATCAAAAAAAGTGAAACGTCAACCAGAAGGATGGGAAAAAGACCTGCAAATGATGTATCTGCTAAGGGGCGTGTGTCTAGAATAAATAAAGAACTTTCACAACTCAATTATAATAATAAAAAAATGTGGGCAAAGGATCTAAACAGACATTTCTTTTAAGAAGATAAACAAATGGCCTTATATAAAATGTTCAAAATCATTAGTCCTTAGAGAAATATAACTCAGAATCACAACGAGGTACCATTTCACAAGACCCCAGGATGCTCATAATTAAAAAGGTGGACATCACAAGTGTTGGCACAGATGTGGAAGAATTGGAGCCCTCAGATGTTGCTGGGAGACTGAAATAGAGCAGCCACTTAGCAAGATAACCTGGTGGTGCGTGGAAGGTTAAACAGAGGTACCATGTAACACAGCAGTTTGAAATGACAACATGCCTCCATTCAAAAATTTGTACAGAAATGTCCAAGCAGCAGAATTCACAATAACCCCAAAGTGGAAACGACCCCAATTTCCATCAACTGATGTGAACAAACTCAGCTTATCTACACAATGATCTATCATTTGGCAATAGAGAGGAATGAAGTCCTGGTGGGTGCTCTAGTGTGGGTGGACCTCAGAACAGCCTTGAGACAGCCTGTCTCCATTTGTTGGCAGCAGATAGAATTTTGGAAGGGAATTCTGGTAAGCATTTTGACAATACTAATAAAAACAGTAATAGTGGTAACTACTAGTAAGTGCTCAGTTTACGCTCAATACTTTTTTGCTATCTCATTTCAGATTTATGAGGTGAATTTTTCGGGGGGGGTACCAGGGATTGAACTCAGGGCCACTGAGCCACCGAGCCACATCCCCAGCCTCATTTTGTATTTTATTCAGAGACAGGGTCTCACTGAGTTCCTAACCTTGCTTTTGCTGAGGCTGGCTTTGAACTCCCGCTCCTCCTGCCTCAGCCTCCAGAGCCTCTGGGATTACAGGCGTGTGCCACCACGCCCAGCCATGAGATAAATACTATCATCTCCATTTCACCACTGAAGGGACTGAGGCCAAAGAGCCAAGGTCAGATCTTAGAATGGGACATGGTGCTATGATCGGGGCTTGAGTTGGCACCCTTAGCCTCTCTGGTGAGGGGCTTCCTGGTGTGGTGCCGCCTGCTCATTGGCCACTGTCTCTCTAGCACCTGCTGTGGCCCCCCTGTGGCAGGGAGGGGTCTGTGGGTCCAGGACTCCGTCTTGGCTGTATCCCTGAGGGAGGGGGCTTCCTCCTGGGGAGCTCTCTGGGCCAGCCACTGGACACCGAGCCAGGGTCCTCCATTCTATTAGGCTGGCCTTGGTCATTCTAGGGAAACAGGCCTGTCCAGTGAGAGCTGGGGGCGAGGAGCTATTTTGGGAGAAGGCCGGGTTGTGGCATCTGAAGCATTCTCCCTCAGGAAGACACTTGGCTGCACTGTCCCCATCACCACCTCTGTCGCAGCCAGAAACGTTGGCAGAGGCCTGAGCTGGGAACAATTATCTGCCCAGTCTGCCAAACCTCTTTGTTCTGAGGATTTTTTTTTTTTTCATTCTAAAGTGAAAAAAAGGGTGACATCTAGTATACTCAGGATTTTTGGTTTAATCCTCTCCAAACAAACTGTGCTTCTTACTGATTTTTATTTACAAGCATCTACACAGCACTTCGTGTGTGCCCACCACTGTCCCAGAGCCCTGTGAGTGCTTGCTGACGTGCTTTCTCCTCTGTCTTTTCCCCTGAGCTAGGTGCTGTTACTATCCCCACTTTGCGGGAGAGGAGACTGGGTCTCAGGAAGGCTCAAACCTCTCAGGGTTGTGAGAGCAGAGTCTGGATCTGGCCCGACCAGCTGTCCCTGTTAGCCATGCCATGGTGTCACTTAGACGCTTTGCTCTGAGCTCCTGTTTAACTACTGATTTCCAGCAATGAGGCCCAGTGGGCCCGGCAGGGCTGTGTTGTTAGGGTGCAGGATCCCCAAGTGGCTGCTGGGACCTGTTCTTCCCCAAGCTTGGTCCCTGCGCACGGAGAATAGGGCTCAACCTACTTTGGTGTGGAGCCTGGAGGGATGTGGCTCATCGGAGTAATGGGTAAGAGCTTGGGCACATTCAATTTCTAACTGTGTGACAATGAGAAAGGTATGTTTTGGAAAAACTCAGTTCCCGTAGAAGCATCAGTCACCAAAGGTGGAAGGTGCCATGCGACCAAAGAAAGACACAGACGGGTCCAAAGGATCACAGAAAGCACAATTTCTTAGGATCCGCAGACAGAAGTATGCCTAGGACAGTGGCAAGGCAAAAGAATCCCCTCACTCCAAGGCAGGAGGAAGGAATTTATATGTGAAGCAAAACAAAGGTGGGCTTCGGCCAAGCGCTATTTACCTGACCTTTCTCAAAAGCTATTAACGTGCCAAATGTCAGTTAAGAAACAGTTCAGGCATCAGTGCCTGGCACAACATGCTTGGTTGACTCTCTTAATGACTTGTTTGTCCTATAGGGTTTGGGATGAGTGCCAGGGTCACCTGGAGGGCAAGATGGCAGCTATAACCAAGATGGCCACAGTCTTGTTAAGCTGGATACTGTAAAATAATTACACGTCTCTAGGTCACAGCTATGAAGAAGGCCATAGCACAGAGCTGGGCACAACGTGCTCAACAAATAACCCCAATCAATGCTATTAGTTTTAATAGTAGAAGAAACATTTGTGGAGGGAATGCGTTAGAACAGAGGGTGGCAAGCTTTTTCTGTAAAGGACCCAGATGGGAAATATTTTTGGCTTTGCTTGTCGTGCAGTCTCTATGGCAACCACCTAACTCCAGACAGTACATAAACGGATGAGTGTGGCTGCGTTCCAATAAAACTTTATATGGATACTGAAATTGGAACTTCATATACTTTTCATGTTTCACGATATATTACTCCTTTTTTTTTTTTTTTCCAACCCCTTAAAAATATAATAAGAGTTCTTAGTTCAAGGGCAGTCAGACACAGACCAGGAGCTGGATTCAGCCTGCTGCTGGCATTGTCTGAGTCCTGCATTAGAATGTGATTTCCATGAGGGAGCTCACAAAGATGCCTGTCGAGTACACAGCGCCCAGAACCATGCGTGGCTCATGGTAGACATTCTATAAATTGTATGAATAAATGGACCAATGAGCGGTCAGGGGTCTTTAGCTGGCCCTTTAACGTTGTAAGTATGGAGGGAGGAGAAGGACATTCCAAGTTGGGGGAACAGCCTGAGCAAAGGCCTGGAGTCAAGATGAGTCCAGTGAGTGTCCCCTTCTGGCCCCATGAAGCCACCAATGCATGGTGAAGACAACTGGGAAACAAGACCAGCTATAACCAAGCAGCAAGGGGCCTGGGGATGGGAAAGGAAGCTATGGGATGGGGGAGGTAGTGGTGTATGCGCCCCAAAGTGGTTCTGTTGAGTGATAGCCCTGCCCCATCCCAGAACCATCAGCCTTATTTTTAACCCTGCTGACGAAAGATAATCCATCTGAATGCCATCAAGAAGAGTGGCTTCTCCCTGCCCCACCCCCTGACCCAGTTACTGTTCCCCTCACTTCCCAGCAGGCTCAGAGCCATCCTAGAAGACCCTCGCCCAGAGGCATCAACCTCGATGTGGGCAGTAGTCAGAGAAGAGGTGGTCCCTGTGTCATCCTGGCAGGGCCTAGACCAGGGAGAGTTCATGGTGCTTAAAGAAAGCACTTGAGGCTCCCAGACTCGGGCGGGCTGACTCCCTCTCTGTCACGCTTCTCTGTCTTTGGTGAGCTGCGGGTGTCTGGAGGGCTTGTGGAACACAGGTTCCTGGGCTCCTCCCCCTCTGATTGAGATTCAGAAGGTCTGGGGTGGATCCTGAGAACCTGTATTACTGACAAGCTGGTGAGGATGTTGGAGGGTTTGTAGGGCCACCCTGTGAGTGGCACCCGACTGGAAGCAGTGGCCTCTGGGAGACGGCAGCTCTGCCTGCCCTTCATCTGGGGGCTGCCTTGCATGCCCCATCAGGATTGCCTCACGCAGAGGAGGTGGGAAGCCCTGCAGGCCGCGTAGAGTGTTTGGGCTTTGCTTTGAGCACGGCAAGAGGGCTTGCAAAGACCTGAAGCAAGAGGTGAGGCCTGGGAATGTGCACGGGCAGGCACAACCCCTGTGTACTGCGTGGGCTGGGGCTGGGGGGGGGGCTTTGCCAGGACAGGCAGGAGTGGGTGACTGATTGGCTTTGGGGTTGAAGGAGATGGGGAGGAGGGTGTGGGAGAATACTGGGATTCCTGGCTTGTAGGCTGGGAGCCGAGAAGCCACCCTGAGGTTAGAGAGGATGGGGGTTGGGGAGAGGGCTAGTAAGGGGTTCTGTGGCCAGTGCCAGGCTGATGGAGGTGGGCAGAGGTCCCGTGCATGCCTGCTTCCAATGCGGCAACCCTCATGTCTCGGGCTATGTGGCCACCCCCATCTCCACTCCTGTGCTGGCTGCCCTGGTTCCAGCCTGGAGTCCTGCAACCCAGCTTCGCTAAAGATCAGGAAATGAGCGTCATTCAGCTCACATGACCAAAAAAGGGCATCTTCTCAGCTGGAAGTTTCGCCTGCCTTGTGCTTTCCCTCCCCCACTGACCTGGGGTTTCAGGTTCCCCTGGAAGTGGCTCTGAAGAGTTTAGGACTTTGTCTCACACAAACCCACGCGCAGGCCAACGTGAGCCTGCCGCTCCGCACGTACCACCTTGAATTTCGATATTGCAATTGTCACCCTGTCCTCCTGTACCACCGCCACCACTTATTGTCTCACCAGCATCACCACCCCCTTCACATTCACAGCAGCTCCACCAGGGGAGAGCTGTCACCTCCACTTTACAGACTGGGAAACTGAGGCACGGAGAGGAAATCCACGCAACTAAGGTCCAGTGGGGTCAGGGCTGGGGAGCGGTGGGGAAGGGAGGGACGCCGGCACAGCATCCCATCAGTCTCTGTGAAACATTTTCTAAATAATTTACTTACCCAGGATTTCAATTTTAACTTTGAATATTATATGAAAATATGATTTAACTCGATTACTGAAGTTTTCGGCATCTGCACCCTAACCCCAGACGAGGCAGAGCCAAATTCAGAATCCAGGGCTGCTGATCCCTGATGTGCCCTCACCTGTTCCCAAGCCCCCCCCCCCCCGCCCCCGCGTGTGCATGTGCGTGTGCCTGTGCGTGTGCCTGCGTGCGCGCTCCTGCCGCTGTGCTCTGGGTTCAGTGAACCCTAGCCTGGCAGGGTGGCATGGGGGAAGAGGACAGCAGCTTGGATGTCTGCTGGCCTGGGTGTGAGATTCTAGCCCACTGCTCATTGCTGAGTGGAGCGGAGCCTGTGTCCAGGGGCCCTGCTTCCTGGGTGCCTCAGCTTGAATTCTCATGCTTCTGCTTCCTGGCTGTGGGAGCACTGGTGATCTACCAGCATCTACTGTCCCTCTGGTTTGTCCTCTGGGAGGAGGGAGGAAGGCATCCGTCTACCACCTAGAGCTGCGGGACTGGGGGTGAAATACGGTGGTTACTGTAGAGCCCTGGGCACGCGATGTGAGATACTGTTTTGCATCCTTGAGCGAGATGGCTCTCTGAGCTTCAGTCTCCCTGCCCATGAGGTGGGGAGGGATGGACAAAAACCTCCTATGGACAGTTGTGAGGACTGAAAGGGATGACAAAGGTAAAGGGCCTGGCATATAGTAGGAGCTTCAGGGAATCCATCTCCTTTACTGTGGGCCCAGTGAGTGCTGGAGACACTCCGCCCCCCAGGAGTTAACCCCTCTGCTGGCTCTCACTCCACCTTGAGTTCTCCAGGGAAGTCCAGCAGGGGCCCTAGACACGGGCTCCGCTCCACTCAGCAATGAGCAGGGGGGTAGAATCTCACACCCAGGCCAGAAGACGTCCAGGCTGCTGTCCTCTCCCCCATGCCACCCTGCCAGGCTAGGGTTCACTGAACCCAAAGCGCAGCCGCAGGAGCGCGCACGCAGGCACACGCACACGCACACGCACACGCACACGCACACGCACACGCGGGGGCGGGGTGGGGGGGCTTGGGAACAGGTGAGGGCACAACGGGGATCAGCAGCCCTGGATTCTGATTTTGGCTCTGCCTCTTCTGAGGTTAGGGTGCGGTGTGAGGGGCACTCAGATGCCGAAAAATTCAGTAATCGAGTTAACCAGGGCCTTAGAGCTTGCTCGCCTCTCTGCCCAGCTCACAGCCTTCCCCACCTCTGCTAGGCCTAATGGATGTGTGTCTCCAGGTCCCAGCTTGAATGTCCCATCCTCAGGGAAACCTCCTGGGCCAACCCACCCTCTGCCAGTCTCTAGGAAGGCTCACTGTTCAGTGTCTCCAGTGTCTTCTATGCTCTTCCTAATTGGCACATCTCATGGTTATAAATAAATACTTTTTATTTGATTATATTTGACCTAATGGTGGTGAGGGGGTCTGGATATTCTTGTCCACAGGAGTCTCAAGCCTCAGTTTTTGGCCACAGTTGTCACATGCTCAAGAGCAGCATGAGCACCCAGGTTACGGTTCAACATCCCAACTCCTGCACTCCTGACTCTGTGACCCTGGGCAAGTTACTTAACCTGCCCGTATCTCAGTTTCCATTTGTAAAGAGGGTGAACAACAGCACCAGCTTCCTCAGATGTTATGATATCATGGCAGATGATCTTACTGGTTCCCTTAGTGCCGGAGGGCCCGAGGGCCGTGCCTGGCCTGTTGGTAAACGGGCCGCTGTTACTGTAGCTAGACTGGCAGCTGAAACAGACATCTCTCAAATCTCAGGTGCTTCATACATGTTTAGAATTTGCTCTTGTAACATTCCAGTGTAGGACTGTGGGAGGGGCTGTCAATTATGCACTTGGGCTCCTTCCACTCCATTTCTTAATTTGGAGTCCACCAGGGATTCTCTGGGTAGAATGTGGAGGGTCCATGAACTTGAATGATGTTTTAGGTTCCAGTCCCTAGAAACATGGCATGAGATGGGGACTCCTAATCCAGAGATTTTTTTTTTGAGGACATGCTTCCAGGAAAGAGGGGTGGGAGCATCAGGAGGGAGGGGAAGGAGCTGAGCAAGCCTGTGGTCTCTTTTGGAGCCCTGCCTGAAGCTGAGGCCTCTAGAGCAAGGATTTGTGCCCCAGGGTTGCAGTGGGTTGCTCTTGGGGTAAGAGGGGGCTGATCGGTGTCAACCAGTCACTGGTGTGGGCTGCCTGGGCAGGGGTAGAGGGAGTGTCATTTTAAACTTGTGGAACACAGTGGTTTCTGTTGGTTGCAATTCTGTTGGTAGCAATGAGCCATTAGCAGCCCACACTCAGACAGCTAGGGGGCAGGTGCAATTTTCCCAGTAAAGGGATCTGGGCTGGACATCAAAAGTATCTACTAGAGGTGGGGAAAAGTGTTATTTTTTTTTTTTTACCAACCTCTAACTAAAATTCAGCATTTTCTTCATTTGTAAAAGTAGGCAATAAACCATGGTACCATTCTCAGTATTTGTGACTTTGTTGTTAATGGAAATCATACATATTTTCATATCACATTACTGTTGCAGATATCTTTGAAATATCCTTTATGCTAATTTATACTTTAAAATTATGGTAGTTAGTAGGCCTGATAGACATTTTGTTTAATGCGTTAATAAAGAAGGACATACATTATTATATTGCAAATTTGTTATTTTAAATATTTTGGTGACAGTGTGTTGATATAACTGCAGATTTCCTTTGTAATCCCATGAATTTTGTGCATTTTAAAAGCATTGTTCCGAGATGGATCTACAGGCTTCACCAGACTGCCAAAGGACTCTGTGACACACAAGTGTTAAACGCCCTGTCGTGGGACGTTGGCCTCTTCTGCATGCAGCCAGCAACAGGGAAAAGGTTTTATGGCCAGGCCTGGACAGCGCACACACCAGAGCTTCCCATAATGCAGGGGCCAGAGAGTCACCCCATCATACCTAACCGCAGGGGAGGCTGGGACATGAGGTCTCTCGTGTGCCCACAAAGTAGAGGAAATGTTCTGGGCACAGGCTTTGATCAATATCCATGGACAGCCTGAGCGAGCGAATGCTAGGTCCAGGTGTCTCTGCATGGGTTGGGGAGAAGAAACAAAAACTGTTTTTCTGGTGGGACCCTAAGTGTTCTGCCCTATTGTCTCCTTAGGACAAGCCACGCCAGGGCCAAAGCTGAGGCAGCGGAACAGGCTGCTCTGGCTGCCAACCAGGAGTCGAACATTGCCCGCACTCTGGCCAGGGAGCTGGCTCCGGACTTCTACCAGCCAGGTAGGGCCACTGGGCGATGGGCACTTTTTTTTGCTTGCTGGGAAGCTGAGATACTTCAGTAGGCTCACGAATGCTTGTAAGTTTTGGAAACTGTGAGGCATGATGCAGACAAGGTATGGGACAATGAAAAAGGACACAGAGGAGACACATCTCTGCCTGCATGCCTGTCCCTGTTGGTTGGGGCTGGTGAATCTTAGAGAAGTGGTGAGTCTCTGATGGATGCCGGGGCAAACGGGGCTTCCTGCTCCTGCTCAATACTTTGTCAAGCACTAATTGAGCACTGCCTGAATGTCAGGTCTGTGCTGGGCTCCAGGGCCACTCAAAGACAGCATGGGGTGAGGCACACAGGCTGCAGGTGTTCAAATGCTGACTCCGCTACTCACCAGCTGTGCTACTTCGTGCAAGGCAACTGGTAAACCTCAATTTCATGCAGTATGACGAGTGCTGTGTGACAGATCAGGTCCTTCAAGATTGATCTTGACACAGACTGCTGGGCCTACCCCTCCCCCAGGTCCTGATTGTAGGTCTGGGGTGGAGCCCATGCCTAGAGGACCAGGCAGGGCCAATGTTGCTGGTCTGGGGCCACACTTTTGAGAACTACTGCACCAGGTGGTACTGGGTGGGACAGTTGAATGGAAAGAACTGCAGGCCCAAAAGCACAGGAGCTTGGAACAGTTAGATGGGGAGGCACACAGCGGGAGGTGGGGAGCGAGACTGCAGAGTAAGGAGGACCAATGGCTCTGACAGACTGCACTGCAGTAAGGGAGCCCAAGTGACACTAGATAGAAGACCCAGGAGTGCAGTCTGTGCCCCAGAGACGTCCCTTCTGGTCACAGTGCTCCCCCTGCTGGCCCAGGAAGAGTGACACTAGCTTGCCTTGGGTGGTGGTAGCCATGGCTGTTACTGTGCCAGGGTCTGAGCTTGTCATTTTGCACACATTTTCTAAATTTATCCTTCCATTGCTATTTATGAAATAGGTATTACTAGGCCCATTTTTCAGGCAAGGGGATGTAAAGAGACCAGTGTCCTAATTAAAAGCATCACATCTGCCCTTTGCTGTGTGACATTGGGTTAGTGATTTAACCTTTCTGGGTCTTTTCTTTCTTCATCTGGAAATCGGAGGTTTTCAATAGCACCAATCTCATATGGTTATCAAAACGAACGAGTTCATATTAGGAAATTGCTCAGGCCAGGCAGGGCCTGGTATCAGCTCATGTCTTGAGTGCTGGCTGAGTAAATGAGCGAGGCTCAGGAGGTGACGTGCCTGGCTCAGGATGATCCAGCGGTGGGGTTCGAACGCAGCCTCCTTGTGTTGCCCCGCAGGTCCGGAATATCAGAAGCGCCGGCTGCTGCAGGAGATCCTGGAGAACTCGGAGAGCCTGCTGGAGCCCCCCGAGCGGGGCGCAGGCGCCACAGGCGTCCCGCAGCCGCCCCGCGAGAGCCCGCAGCTGCACGAGCGCGAGACCCCGCGGCCCGAAGGGGGCCCGCCGTCTCCGGCCGGGACTCCCCCGCAGCCCAAGCGTCCCCGGCCGGGGACGTCCAAGGACGGCCTGCTGGGCCCGGGGGCCTGGAACGGCGAGTCTGGTGGCGAGGGCAGCCGGCCCGTCACGCCGTCCGAGGGCGCGGGCCGCCGCAGCCCCGCGCGCCCCGCCACCGAACACATGGCCATCGAGGCGCTGCAGGCGCCGCCCGCGCTGTCGCGGGATCCCGAGGTGGCGCTGTACCGCGGCTACCACAGCTACGCCGTGCGCACCGGGCCGCCCGCGCCTCCGCCCTTCGAGGATGAGCCCGAGCCCGAAGCCTCTGGGTCCGACTCCGCGCCACCGTCCCCGGCCACCGCCCCTGTGCAGGCCCCTGCGGTCCAAGTCTGCGAGCCTGCGTCCGAGGCCCCCTCCAAGATGGAGCCCAAGCCCATTGTCCCCAAAGCCGAGTCCAAGGCCAAGGCCCGCAAGACGGAGGCCCGAGGGCTGACCAAGGCTGGGGCCAAGAAGAAGGCTCGGAAGGAGGCGGCGCTGGTGGCAGAGGCGGAGGTGGAGGTAGAAGAGGTGAGTCTATGGGCAGAAGAGACATCTGAGGTCCACAGGACAGGAGGCAGGATTGGGGTGCAGGGCATTTGGGGGCGGGGAAGATGGAATACTAGAGTGTAGCTTTGTCCGGGTGCCTAGAAGACTTCAGAGCCCAAATGACAAGGCAGAGATCCCCACCTCACCTCTGGGTAAGTATCTTTGCCCCTGGTGTCCTATCCACAGAGGCAGGTCTCAGGAACAAGGTCAGCAGGGAGCCCGAGCCAAGGGAGGATGGGCCACCTGCTGGTGGGGAAGACTTGTGCTGGGACCCAGCTTGCTCATCTGCTCAGGGTGTAGCAGGGATGGCTTCCTGTGGGTGGAGGAAGACCCCAGCAGGTCCTGGACTCTGGACCTTTCTATCCATGGGAGGCTGGATGCCACTACTGCAGAAACAGAGTGTAGCTGGGCTCTCAGGGGCTGAGGAAGGCCACACAGGAGGGATCAGCAGTCCATCAGGCCTGCCACCCGGGTTCCAGGCCTGAGTCTCTCCTGCTCTGTGGTTTGGGATATATTCATGTCCCTTTCTGGACCCTGAGGGCTTATGTTAATTATTTCCAAGAATCTTTTTAGCTCCCAAAGTCTGCCACCCAGGGTCCACAGTGACCACACAGGGGGTGCTCTTAGGAGGATCTTTCTAGAAGTTCCTGCGCCTCTGGCCAGGCTTGTAATCTGACTGGGGTTGTGGAGAGGCTGTTGGGACTCAGGAAGCCTCTGTCCACTGTTCCAGGTACCCAATACTGTCCTCATCTGCATGGTGATCCTGCTCAACATCGGCCTGGCCATCCTCTTTGTCCATCTCCTGACCTGACCTTCGTCTACCAGGTGCGGCAGGGGAAGCAGGAAAAGGGAGGAGCCCATAGGAATTCTGGGTTAAGATGACAGGAGAAGGAACCCACTCGGGACTGGGCGTCCATCCTGAGGCTAATTATTGTTGTTATTTTTTTCTACCGTGCTGGGGCTTGAACCCAGGACCTTGTGCATGCTAAGCAAGCATTCTGCTGCGGAGTCACATCTGCCCTGGGTTTGGTGGATCTTGGGCTCCCCACCCCATTTGCTCACGCCTAGGTGTCCCTAGCTGCACACTTGCGAAGCTTTATTCACCCATCCATTCGTTCATTGGACCAACATTTGCTCAGCAGCGCCTCCAGGGGGAGCTGTAGAGGCAGCAGAGACTCACTCCTGCCCTGAGGAGTGACAGCCAATCCTCACAGCCCACTGAGAGGAGATCTCCTAGTTCAGACATCAAGCTGAGCAGCTCTTGATGCTGTCCCCAGATCCCTGCATCTTGACAGTCCACCGGAGATGGTGGGCAGGGCTGAGCACCACACCCTCTTGCCCCACCTCAGTCCCTCCCACCCCATGCCCTTCCTCTGCCATTGGCTCCATCCCAGTTTTCTCTCCATGATGGAACTGGGGACTGGACACAATCCTGTAAAAAAGGATGGGCTGAGCTGGTCTCAGAGTGACAGTCTTCCCCCTGCCAGGGCTGGCCTTTACAGCGAATCCTGTGCTTGGCAGTGCTCTCAGAGTTCCTGCCTATTGCCCCTGTCCTCTGCTCCCTCCCCCTGCAAGACAGACAACAACCCAGACAGCCCTTCTTTGATCTAGCTTAGAGTGTGTTGGAGTTTTGTAGTCAGTCTCAGGGGAAGGAAGGAATCCCTGTGCCATCACTGTGTAGCTAGCCAGGGACAAGACTAGCCTGGCAGGTCCACCTGGGGGCAAATGCTGAGCTCGTGGGCTGCCTGTTTCATGGGGATTCTGGAGCCTTTCCTGTAGGCACCAATGGCTTAGAGGATGGAAGGGAGAGAGCCAAGTGACAGAGGGGGAGAGGGAGGGAAGGAAGAGAAGAGTGGAATAGCAGAGGGAACAGCCTGTTCAAATAGGCAGAGGCAGGCGTCAGGGTCTGGGGAGGCCTTGCAGAGTGCCAAAGCCAGGGGCCGGGGCTGCCCTGGGGAGTGGGGAAGGGGCCTGCGCCCAGCATCCCACTGGGTGGTCAGCCTTGGAGCACTCTTCTTCCCTCCCTCACCTCACCTCGTTGCTGTCCCTTTGCAGAGCCAGGAGTTCCGCGGACACCATGATCCATCTTTTTGCAATGCCAGACAGGTGGCCAAAGAGGACAAGACTCTGCTCCTGGAGCCCCGCGCCCAGCTCACATCCACACCACAGACGCTTAAGGAGGCCTGCCCGGGGCCCATGCTGTGGGTTGGGTGCCAGAGGAGTAAAATGTCTGGGACCCCTCCAAGGGCGCTCTGCTCGGGGGCAAGGGAAGCCCTGAGGGGAGACCCCTGGTCTCCTGAGCTTCCTGATCTGCTCCTGTCCCCTGTCCTCACCCAATCCTTCTCCTTGCCCCTTGTCACCCAATCCCTGAGCTTTTGTGTGTTTTGGAAGAAGTCACTTAAGCAGGATGTTGATGTTCAATGATGTTCTCCCTCTTGCTCCTACCCCACTCCCATTTTAACTTAGTCCCCTGGCTGGTGGCCCAAGGTTGCCTGGGAAGCTGAGGGGGTGCTGAAATCCCTTGGACCATGTTGTTGTACCCAGCACACAGCTGGCCCTGACTTACAGATGTTCTGGATGATGGTGGAGGAAATGGACAAGTTCAGCTGACTATCCCAGCATGCAGTGCTCCGCCTTCTCCCACCAATACACTTGGCCTCCCTCCTGGCCCCGTAGAACAGGGGGAGACCTGGGGAATGGGAGCCTTGGCCTAGGAAGCCACTGACCCCAGGAGCAGGGCGGGGTGGGAGGAAGGGTAAGGTGCAGTTGTGGTGGCCCCTGTTTGTGGGTGTGTCTGAGGCTGGAGTTGCATTTAGAGCTGCTGATTTCCTTGGGGTCACTGTACAGAAGTTCTCGGGCCCGTGAGCTACAGCTCGTATGGTGCCCTATGAATTGGCTTGTCCCCTTCCCCCCTCCAGGGCCACTGTGGGCTCAGGGAGGCATGACATGAAAGGGAGGCAGATTTCCCTGGGCAGACTCTCAGGCGGGTGCTGGGAGATCAGCCTGGTGCAGTCTGCACAAGAAAGCCCCTTCCATGTGCTTGGCAAATGACACTCACATGCACCTCACTTAAAGATGTCCTCACCACCCTGTGTCTGGGCCCTCAGGCTTGCTGGGGGGTGGCCTGGGGGCTAAGGGCTGTGGTTCCCTGGCTCCAGGAAGAAGGGAAAGAGCTCCCAGGCCCACCCAAGCCCTTCCTGGGGAAGGATGTGGCCACAGCATCCGAGCTGAGCTGGAGGTGCTGCTGCTATTCTGTTTCTCTGGACCTTGGAGCCTCCGTGTGGTGCCAGGCTCCCCCCCAGGGCAGGTCAGGACTTGGTCATTTGGAACAAATTTCCCTTCCCCCTTCTTCATCCTTGGGAACCTTCCCCTCTAGCTTTGCACTTGCCCGTTTCCAATACCAGAGCCTCTAGCGTGGCTGGAATCCTGAACTGTGCCTTCTGCAGAGAGGAGCCTGCAGACGCTCCCGTCCCAGCCAGCTGTGGGCACCACTCTGCATCTGTGTCTGGGCTTTTCTGGACTCCTAGGGAATGAGGGGGTGGGGTAAGGCTCCTCAGGGCTGACAGGCTCCGGGCCTCAACTCTAAGATCATTGCTCTGGGTTTTTAGGTCTGGCCCTGTGCTGGGGAGGAGCCTGTGCTGCCAGAGCTGTGGGGCCTGGTTGGAACTGGTGTGGGGGTGGGGGCTCAGGTGCTACAGGCTGTGCAATAATAAACTTGTGTCTGCTCACAGGCTCCGTGGCCCGGCTGCAGTGTCTGCATGTGGGCCAGGATGAGGGACTGGTGAAGGAGAGGTGGGGGAAGCTGGTCCTGCTGGTCTAGGTGCTTATGTGCTCGGAAAGTTCCCGTAATGCTTCTTGAGGGGCGATGAGGGGCTTCAGTACTGGAGGAGCAGCTCAGGGGCTATAGACCTTGCACAGTGGAGTCTGTTTCTAAAGCAGACATCCAAGAGCAAGAGCCTGCCCTTAGAGGAGGAAGACCCTTGGATCCCAGTCCTGGCTCACTTTCTCCACTTCTCAGAGTCTCAGTACTCTATTTTATCAATAGAATGGGGGTAACAACACCGCCCACCTCCCTGGGTTACAGTGAGGGTTACATTCAACATTGACACTTACGTATAACCCAGCTGTCGAGAGCAGCTGGGAGACAGGCGTCCTTATTGTCAGCAGGTCACAGCACTGTCACCATACCTGTCACACACCCTCTTGCATTTTGATGGAGGATCCCCAAACCCCAAAAAGGTGGAATCACCTTAGGCCCCAGCTACATAGTCTCAGCATGTCTCAGTCACAGGGGACCTCCATGCCATCTCCACAGAGGCTCAGAGGAGAGGAGACCTGCCCCAAGTCTCACCAGCGTGTGGAGGGACATGGTTCTCTAGCTTGCTTGGGAACAAGTCCTGCCACTAAGCTTCTTTCTCAGTGGGTGGCCTCAGCAAGTGGGTAGCAGGATGGGGTCCCTCACCCACCGGCAGACTCAGGCTCAATGATCGGGTCCTTAGGAGCCTTGGTTCTCTCCCAAACACCCCCTCTGGCTTGGTGTGTGTCCCCGGCCTCCCTCCCTCTCTGTGCCTTGGTTTCCCCTTATGCCAAGGAGACTGTCCATGGCCTTCTTCCCAGGAGGTGCAGGTGTGAGGATCAAATGAAGTAGATTTGGGGTGGTGAAGACTGCTTAGAGCTTAGGGAGCGCAGGAGGGCTATCTTAGAATAACCTGGAACGGCTGGCAAAGAAGGTGGCTTCCGAGCCTGGGATTGGAGATACCATCAGGTAAGGTTGGATGGAGTCGGGCTCCTCCAGCGGCTCAGGACCCAGCCTGGCTGGTACCTCCCCTTCCAGCCTTCGTCCCTGGTGCCCTAGGAGGTTTAACCAGTCCCCTGCCATGTTACATTTGAGGTGTTCTACACCATGCTGGAACCACAGGGAAACCGTGGGCATTGCTGGGACCTGTGATCACTGACCACTACCATCGGGGAGGATTTGCCAGACTCTTCCAGGGCAGAGAAAGCGAAGGGGCTGGGAACTATGGGAGCCAGATGCAGGGTTTGCAGCAAGAAGGGAAGTTTCCTAATCTTTGATGGGCCCACAGAGGATCTGGCTGTGCTGGGTGATGCAGGCCATAGAGGACCTTTAGAGGCCACAAGCCTGACAAAGCCACATGGAAACCTGCCTCTCCCTTATGTAACTCAAAAAAAAACCCCTAGAATCTAAAATGCAAAATGGAAGTTTGCCGAAATTAAAAGAGCTCAAAACTGTTCTCTTTGTGCCGATTTCTCTGTTGTCAGAGGTCCCACTCCCCTTTCCTGCCCCTCTCCGCTTCCCCTGCTGGATGATTCCATGGTCAGCTCTGGGCTGGGCCCTTTGCTTCCTTCATCTAGGGGCAGAACAGCAGCAGCGTGGCTCAGCACGTGGGCTCTGAAGCCAGGTTGCTGGTTTGAATCCTGCCTCTGCCTCTTCCCAACTGCAACCTTCTTAGTGTTCTTTCCCAGGGTGATTATTACCATGTGAGTAAAGTGCTTAGAACACAGCCCAGCACCATGTGAGCGCACAATCAATGCGCTATTCTTTTCACTTTGCAGTAGCTCCATAGTGTGGACATTAGCCCCTCCATTTTACAGATGAGGAAACTGAGGCTGGGAGAGCTGGAGTGATTGGTTCAGGTACTCTGGTGGGGGAAGGCAGAGCTGGGATCAGAACCCGGAGCCTGTACTCTCCACTGACCTCCCTCAGCCAGGAGGTGAGCGCACCCTATCACTGGTAATAAACCAGCCGAGGGAAGACGGCCACTAGGGGCACTGCAGGGGACTCATGTACTGGACACCAGTGCACAAGATGATTCTGAGTTTTCCAAAGAAGCTTTGGAAGGAAGGAGGTTTTGACGTGTTCTGTCCTCCAGGGGTTCATGTGTTGGAGGCCTGGTCCCCGGTGGCAATGGTCAAGTTTTGGGACCTTTAGGAGGGAGGCCCAGGGAGGCCCATAGGTCACTGTGGGAGCGGCCCTTGGAAGGCAACAAGGTTGCCCTCGTGGGACCCTGACCTCTTATAAAATAAGATGTTGTGAGTACACCCAACCCCAGAAGAGCTCTCTGGCTTCCTGTGTAAGGATGCGACCTCTCCCCTCACACTCACTCCTCCATGTGCTCTTGCCAAAGAGCCACCTGACCAGAGGCCAAGTCAATAAGGCTGCCTGATCTTTAGCCTCCCAAACTTCAAGCTACATAAACTCTTTATAAAGTTAGCTTGCTTTAAGCATTTTCTTAATGAAAAATGTATGAATACAGAGTCCCTTAAGAAGTGTGAGCAATATAAATAGTTGTATTAATTCACAAAGTTTGGGCACAGCTTGTCACGCTGCACAGCTGACTGACACACCTATACTTTGATAGCTCCACCAATCACTGACCGATATTTACAGATTGACTTTGTTCCTCGTTACTTGACCAGAAAACGCTATCCGTGCGCAAGCCACAACCCCAGAGAGACAGGCTCCTTTTCTCTCTTTCTTTTTTTTTTTTTAATTTTAATATTTATTTTTCAGTTTTCCGCGGACACAACATCTTTGTTTGTATGTGGTGCTGAAGATCGAACCCGGGCCGCACGCATGCCAGGCGAGCGCGCTACTGCTTGAGCCACATCCCCAGCTGACAGGCTCCTTTTCAAAAACACAAATGACATCCAAAATCTGGAGGCAGCCCTGGGGGAGAGGAAGGGACAGCAGTGAAACAGTGTAGGGGCCTGTTGGGGCAGAGTTCAGGGGTCTCCGAGGGCAGGACCAGGAACCCAGAGTCCAGCGGCAGAACCTCTGTGCTGAGGAGGGGTCTCTCCACACAGCTGGGAGCATACATCCCATCCTGGCTGAGCCAGCTGTGCCATTTCAGCTGGAGTGATGGCATCAAAACCCAGGCACCCCTTAAAGGGCTGTAGGTTGTGGACAGGGCTCTGATGGCCACAGCTAGCCAGGCAGGGCCAGGGTGCAAATTAGAAAAGGCAACTCTTCTTCCGATAATTTAACTTTTAATTTAAAAAATTATTTTTGGTACTAGGAATTGAACCCAGGGACACTTTACAACTGAGTCACATCCCCAGCACTTTTTATTTTGAGACAGTGTCTCAGTAAGTTGCATAGGGCCTCACTAAATTGCCGAGGCTGGCCTCAAAGTTGCCATCCTCCTGCTTCTGCCTCCTAAGGTGCTAGATTGCCATTGTGTGTCACCATGCCTGGCTTCCTCCAGTAATTTTTAAGTCAATATGTCATCACAGAGCCTGAACAGTCAAGGTCAGCCCTGGGGGACTGCTGGACCATGGCAGGACATTCCCTCCAGGTGTTGGTGATGGTGGTCAGGGCTCTGGGGGAAGGAGAAGGGCAGGGGACGCTGTGGGTGGGAGGGGAAGTTCTGGCACTAGGGCATAAACAGCAGTATCCAACCTAGGACCATTTCATAAATCAAACTTACTTTTATCATAGTTCACACCCATAAAAAGTAAAAATGACTGATGTGCACAACTTGAGGAGTGAGTCTTTTAAAATGAGATGTATAAAAGGGAAGCCGGACATGAAAGAATACAGTATACAAGTCCATTTATACAAAGTTGCCTCAGTGTATGGCGATAAGTCAGAATGGCGGTTAGCAGGGGTTGGGGCGGGGAGGAGGGTGGAGTTCTGATGAAGAAGGGGCTCCAGGAACCTTCAGGGGTGATGAAAATGCCCTCTGTTGAGTAGTGGCTACAGAGGTGTGGGTGTGAGAGTCCATCAGTTAAAAAAAAAGTCAAGCAAGCCAAAAGCTGCTCTTTAAAATCAGCATCCAGAGATCTGTCGCTTGAAAGAAATCAGACAAGTGCCAAGCTGCCCTCCCCAGGCATGCTCAGCCCCACGCAGACAGGTGCCCGTGACCCTGGCAGCAGCATGCTATTCTGAGGTCACCGCATCAGGTTCTCTTGGAAGTGGAGTGAACATGCTCCCCCAAGCGTGTGGCATGGCTGGGCCACCAGCATGGGTTTGGGTGAGGCCAGGGCTCTCCCGTTCTCCAGGACTCAGTCTCCATCACTCACAGGAGTTAATGTACCTCTGCGATGTCACCTTTAGAGGTAGTGTCCTTTTTGCCATGCTCAGCCTGGACACCTGTGCCATCTGCGTGATGAGTTCTTCTGCTGTCTATCCGAAGAATCGGATAGGAGCACAACTGCCACTGAATCGGGGCTCTCTGTTCTTACGCTCAAGTACAAGGGAAGCATCACCCGACGGACAGAAATCCAGGCTGACTCAAATGAAGGACAAAGGTGTGCAACTGTTCCTGCGTCTCTAGGGGAGGGGGTGCCCAGTCTCTGGCGTCGGGTTCCAGTTGTGCCTGAACTCTTTCTCATCACGCTGTTTCATGCCACCGATGTCTCACTGCCATCTCAAGTCCCCCACCCTTGGGCGCGAATTTCACTATGCGAATAACATAAATGGAACTGTGGGTTACTCCAGTGACTCTCCTACGCCTGGCTCTTGTTTTCTATCACCTGGAATTTGCTCCTCATGGTCTGGGAAAGTTCTCAATTGGGTTTGGAGCTGGGCAGACTGCTGCCCTGCTTCAGGGGGTTTGATTTTAATGATCCTGTTTTTGGTGGTACCTCTGCTGACCTCAGAGTCCGAGAGGGCTGAGCTGACTCCCCACTTCTGGTCTCCGGGCGCGTTGTCTTGATTCTAAAGCCTTGAAGACCGGGCTGCTCTTTAATTCCTCGTTTTCTGGTGTCTGTGAACCTCATGAGCCTGGGATCTAACTTGCCTGTGTCATTTCCCTTTGCCTTAAGGACTCTCGTTTCTTGGGGGCCCCTGACTGCCTCTTATGTGCTCATGTTTTTGCTTTAGAAATTTTGACTCCCAAAACCACCAGGCAGATGGTCTGGTTTCAGACCATGTCCCCACACTTGTTACCTGGTATGGGGAGGAGCTGCGTGGGGGTTTGAATCCTTCAGCTCAGATCCTCAGCAAATGTGACCAAGTACCCCGAGTCACAGGATCGCTCTGCACTTGATTCGAGTTGCAGCTTCTGACCTACGTGGGGCTCAGTTCATCGGGTGGGGAAGTTGACCTCAAAAGAAGGGTCCTGCGGATCCCAAGTGAGCTGGAGATGATCTGGAATGGATGCAAGGTCCCTTGGTGGCCCACAGAGAATTTCCAGGTATCCCTGTGCTTCTGTGGTCTCCTCCCTGTGGACCTGGGTTCGTCTTAAGACTTCCTTTAACCCAGTGGTTCTCAACACAGGGGTGATCTTTGTCCTCTGGTGGCACTGGACAATCTCTATGGATGGCACACCTTGGGGGTGGGATGGGGAACACTGTCAACGGTGGCTGGAGGTCTGCTAAACATGCCACCAACACATCAAACAGCCACCTCTGACTCCCTCGCACCAGAGAGGACTTAGCACCAGAGAGGACCTGCATCCTCCTCCTACCTCCCCTGGCCACTCGAAGCCTCAGGACATCCTCATGTTCTTTCTCCAGGGGCTGAAGGAGCACCTAGCTGGCGGTCTCCCCTAAGGGTTAGTCAATCACATCTCTGGAGACCCAGGGACCTGAGTCTCTGCAACTGAGCCATTGCAATGCCAATCAGAAAAGGAAAAGACCAGGTCCCAGGACAAGTTCCCACATCGACCAGGAGCAGGGCCAGGCAGCAGATGGAAAAGACTCCAGACCTGGAGCCGAGAGCACTTCTATAACACATGGGGAGGAAAAGGTGTCTACATCAAAACTTCATTGACGACAGATAAGAGGGGCAGGTCATGTGAAGCAGGGCAAGCTCTGGGCTGGGGACAGGCCATGAGGAGTGGCTTCGTGCTACGGGCTCAGCGGTTGCATCAGAGCAAACAGGGCGCAGCCGCCTGGTTCTCCGTGGACTTAGGTCATGGTTTCACGTACATTCAGGACCCTGCAGCAGGGTCTGTGGGTTTCCCAGCAGCTGCTAGCTGATTAACTTCCCCTCCCCACTCTCTAGCCTTTGTAATTAAATTCAAGACAACTCAGGATTTTCCTTTACATCATGGGTCTGGGGACCCCGGCCCTTCAGAAGGCTTCTGGCTTCGGAAGCTCACCAGGGGAGCCTGAGCAGCCTTCCCTGATCTCGTTTCTTGCTTCTGGTCACTGCCCAGCCTGTCTCTGGAAGCCTTTGCAGCCCCCAGAACCAGCTAGTTAGTCACACGGTCATCTGTCTGGTAAGGAGGTCAGTTGGTAGTCCTGGCTTCTCACATGTGTAGTTAAAATGAATTGGCCAGATTGCATCTTCTGCTTTGGGAGACGGTTTGGCAGGTAAAGTGTATACCTACGTGGCGATTCAGGCTTTTCAATCCCACATCAAAATAACTGAAAATGTATGTCCAAGAAGATGAACAGGAATATTCACAGAAGCTTTAGACGTCATTGCCCCAAACTAATGACACCCACATGACCATCAACAGGAAAATGGAAAACAAACCATTCTCTTCCCATGACAATGGCATCCTATTCAGGAATAGCAGGGAACAAGTTACAGATATGGGAAATGGGTGAATTTAAAAGCCATTATATTAGGTGAAAAAAAGGCATATGTCTACACGGGATCTACTAATGCATCCATTTATATGAAATTCTAGGAGAAGCAAAATCAAGCTGAAAGTGTTAGGAAACCAGAACAGTGGTTTCCCTGGGGCCGTGGGCCTGGGGATCAGCGAGAAGAGGTGGGAGGGAATTTCTGGGGCGTTGGGCTATGTATTGTGCCTGGGATGGTGGTGACAGTGCATTTGTCAAAACAAATCCATCTGTGCTTCTCAGAACTGGGAATGTTTGAATATATATAATTAAACCTCAGTTGTTTTGTTTTAAAAAGGTTTAATTTTTTTAAATAAAAAAAAAATAGATCATTTTAAAAGCAAGAGTTATTTGGTCAGGCCCCAGCTATTCCAAAGCAAAGGCTTGTCCACCAGCTAGTCATGACCAGTCACACACACGACTGGCTGTGTTTATTAGGAGGGCCGGTGTCGGTGGAATGATTAATTTTTGTTCATTTATGAGGGGGCTACTGGGATAGATCTTAGTCAATCAGAGAAATAGCTGCAGCTGCCTGGATTTGGGAGTGGAAGGGGTGCTTGTTGGACAAATACCAACCACAGAGAAGAGTTAGCCTTGGACTGCCTGGTTTCCACCCAGGCCCCCCAACTATCTAGCTCTGTGGCCCCAAGCAAGTCACGCACCCTGGGGAGCCTCAGTGTTCTCACCTGTGAAATTCAGAAAATCATTTTACCTATTACACAGGGATGGCCAGATGAATAGGTAAGATGATTGGTCTATAGTGCCCAGCCCAGGAGCCAACTGGAGGTAATGACAAGAATGTCCCCCATCCCCAGTGACCCCAGGCCCTCCTATCCAGGGGGGAAATAGATGATGAATTCACCTTTCTTGGTCTTTGTGACTAATAGAGGCATCTTTGTAGGGAACTTTCAATTTTTTTTTTTTTTTTTTTTTTGAGACAGGGTTTGGCTACGTCGCCCAGCCTAGCCTCAAACTTGTGATGGCCTCCTGAGTTATTTGGATTCCAGGCATTTTTTAATTAAAAAGAGAAGCATGGATAGGGTAAGGCATAATCCAAAGGAATATCTTGCTCCATTGAAGCTCCAGGTGCCTTCAGGGGCTTTATCTTTTAGGTCAGGGGCTCCAATCCAGAGTGACCCCTCTCTGCTATCTCCCAATAAAAGAAAAAAATTAATAACTGGATGCTCACCTGATTCACCTGGTCAGCAGAGGAAGGGACGTTGGTAATGAGGGACCAGGGGAATTCTGAGCCTGGGAACATGCTGGAGGCCTGCTAAGGTCATGTTAGGATTATAGCCAGCACTTATTAAGGGCTTACCGCGTGTCGGGTGATATAATCCTGTCATGTTAAATTGTCAGCGCCACTTAATGGGGCCATAATCATTGGTGAGGGTGAATATGGAGGTGAGCATGGAGGTGATCATGGAGGTGTTGCTTGCTTGTGTCAGATCTGGATACAAACCCATAGTTTGACCCTGAAGTTTTATTGGGCTACCAACCTGTTAGGCCAGCTGCACTGCCCTGCAGTTCTCACCTCTGACCACCAAGAGGTGCCACCGCTTCACACATGAGTGCTGTCATAAATTTGCACTAGAAGAGCCGACTTCTTCAAAATCATTGTCACTACTTCCTGATTTCTCATAACAATAATAGCTACTATTCATTTAAGCGTTTGCATGCATGCCGGACCCCGCACCCTGTATTTTACACACTTTATTTCATATCTTCCTCACTATAGTTCTAGGAGTTGAGACAGGACTGCCTCACACAGATAAGAAGCTGAGGTTCAAAACCAGGTCTGAGGGTCTGTCTTCAAAGCCCACCCTTCACCAGACACTTGTGGGGGATCACAATGGAGATGTTCAGAGGCGGCATCTAGCTGGCCCGTGTGGGCTTTTGTCTGTTTGTGGTGAGGAGGGTGGTTTTGAGCACACTTTGTTCCTGTCACCTGCCTGGCCCTGATGACATTTGAATTTGCAACTCTACTTGGGCTGATAATAGTTTCCTGGTTCCATTTATACTAATGACATTTTGTGGACTGGAGTCAAAGGAGCTAAGGAGAATACCTGAGGGGAAGCTTGGAGGTACGGGAAGGCACGTGGGAGAGGTGACACAGGGGTAGGGGTGTGGCATTTCCTGACGACAGCTCGACAGCTTGAGTAGATGAATAATGCACTGTCTTCATGAAAGACGACAGCTCGACAGCTTGAGTAGATGAATAATGCACTGTCTTCATGAAAGATGGACTGGGCAGGGCGTCAGCAGGGCTGAGCTGGGAGTCCAGGGCCTAGAGCCAGCCCGAGGCAGGAAGATGCAGGGGCCTGGGCACCTCCCATGCCTCCTTCTCCCCAGGGTGAGACAGCAGCCCACAGGGAGCATCTGATGGCCTTGGTTCCTTGAACACTTACTCTTAGGGATAAGGACCATCGCTTCTTCATGGACAAGAGCACACAGAAGCCAGACTCTTGGTTTCTAGGTTCCCAACTATGGTCTAGGAGTAAATTGAAATAGCTGGGCGGGAGACACGGTGTAGCACTCCCCCAGCTGGAGCAGCCATCGGAGGGGGAAGAGGCTGCGTGTCCCTGTGAGCTTGAAGGCAGAGAGGACAGACAGGAAACCCAGAAGTTCCCAGAGAAGGGGAAGAAAGCAACGTGCCAGGAAATAGGAAAGATATGACCTTCCACACTTGGTGGCCACGCTGGAGCCTGGAGCGAGTGGAGCCGTCTGTGAGGGTCAAGACATTACCCAGTCAAGCTGGCCATTGGCACAAGGGAGGGAGGAGGCATTTGCAGAGCCCGGCACTGATTCCCTGCGCGCCCTTTCTTAGCACTGGAAGACGCCATCCACCACAACAAAGAAGCACAGCAAGAGAGAGGAAGAGAGGGACCCCCAGAAGAGAAGACCCCTCACCACAGAAGGCAGAGGACTTTGCTCAGTAACAATGAGGGAGGCATCCCAGGTGACCGCTGGGATGCTGGAGAGGAGACCTGCCCACCATCCCCGATCACTGACACGGCCACCCGTTCGGCTCACAGTCCTCGTGTTGCCCTTGACATTGCTACGACTTGAAGTCTTAAGTGTATTTTCTTGGTTAATGTTTGTGTCTCCTGCTAAGAGCAGGTCCAAGGGGGTGGGGACCGGCCTGCTCTCTTCTTTATCCCTTTGTCTCGGCATTAAGTACAGCTATTATTAAACACCTGTTGAGTGAATGCCAACTAACTCCTGTCCATATTGAATGCCGTCCTCTGGGGGGCAGCCTTCCTCCGTGGCTCTCATGGCAGAAGGGCTAGCCCCGGAGCCCCAGGGAGCAGAGACGGACAGGTGGGTGGTGGGCGGGGGGCTTTCTAGAGCAAGACCACAGGAGAGGGCAGAGGCACCTCCAACTCCCGTGTGCAGAGTGAAGCAGGCCAGAGAGACTCAGGGTTACAGCAGTCTCTGATGCTCAGCCCAGGATCTTAAAAAAAAACTACAACATAACAGTCAACAAGCATTGGGTTGTTGATCCTCTGCACATACCATCCCTTGGCAATCCTAATGCCCATTTTGTGTGGTATGTAATAGTATCCCCATTCTTCAGATGGGAAGAGCAAGGCCTAGAGAAAGACAGGCAAACAACACTGATTAAATTGTTCCATTTAGCTTGTCCCTTTCCCCCATTGTTTAATTGTTAGGCTGAACTGCGGTTATGACCAATACAGGTTTTCACATGAAGGGAACCAATCTTCAAGCAGACGGTTTCCCAGGTGTCACAGCCAGGAAGTGAACCCACAGTCTGTGCCACAGTCTGGGCTTCTTTGCAGACACTGTGCAACCTCCATTGTGTTCAAAGCCTTTCTGGTCCTGCCCTGCTGGAATTCACAGTGAAAACTAAGCCATCCTGTCTAGAACCAAGTCCACAGCCCACCACCCTTGATTTCCTTCATTTAAAGGATAGTGATTGTTCCCCAGGTCCACTTTACGGGATAGAAATCATTTTGCAGAAATAAATATGTCCAACAATTCACCATGTTCTGTATAAACATTGATTCTTTGGCTCAGGAGGCTGAGGCAGGAGGACTGGGAGTTCAAAGCCAGCCTGAGCAACTTAGGGAGGCCCTAAGCAACTCAGTGAGGTTCTGTCACTTTTTTTTAAATACAAAAAATAAAAATTTTTAAAAAAGGGCCGGGGATGTAGCTTAGTGGTTAAGTGTCCCTGAGTTCAATCCCCAGTGCCAAAAATACAAAACAAAACAAAACAAAAAACCCCCCAAAACAAAAAAAAAACTCCAAACAAACAAATCCTAATACTTAAAAAAATGATAAGCAGGTGGGACAAAATTCTTTCCCAAATGCTGCATGAGCCTAAGGTACATGGAGCCAAAGTCATTGCATTGATATCTGAGGGGCAGCCAGTGTGTGTAGGACACTTTGGCTCTGCACCAAGCATCCCCAGGCCTCCAAGTTTCCCAACATCTCACCAAGGCCTCAAATCTGCTCCTCCCCATCGCCCTGCCTCCTCCCTCTGTCCGGCCTAGTGTTTCCTGACCTTCCTGAGATGTGGGAGCCTGGGGGATGAGGACTTCAGGGCTGTGGGTAGAGGGCAGATCCGGGCTCCTGTGAGTCCAGGCCTGGAGCTCTGGTGCCCAAGAGCTCGGCCTCAGGGTCTCGTTTCCTGTGTGTGTAAGGAACTTGGGAAGGGAGGCGGTCGGTTCCGACAGGTGTCTCCTTAATTCTCAGCCCCGTGCAAATGATGTAACCTCCGGCAGGTACCCCACCTCTCTGGCCATGTGTGGGGAACCTTTGCCCTGGTGAGTGCCACCAACTTGCATTTCCCCCAGGTGCATTTTTTCTGGGAAATTTTATCCCCTCACCCTGCAGACTCACAACGGCCACCAGAAAGTGGGAAGCAGGGACCTGTGAATCTCCAGGCCTTGGTCCCCAGAACTTCCACATGATCCTCTGCTCACTCTCCACTGGCTGACTGGCCACTGGGGACCCAGCGGGGACTCTGAGGCCTGAGGGGTGGCAGAGCCCGAGGGAGCAGAAAGAATCCTGGTTCTGAGTTTCCTGCAGCTTTGGAAATGGACCGACCAGGAGCACGGGCACCGGGGTAAGCCAGGAGCAAACTTCTACCGAGGTGGAGGAACTGGTGCTGCCACGTGGCCTGGCCCCTCCTGTCCAGGGCACCGCACCCGGAAAGGGCTTCTGGGTGGAGAGGACGTGGTGGTAATGAGGGTTGTGGGGAAACCATCTAAGGACCCAGGTTCATTGACTCACGGTGACTACTCCCCCTGAAGAAGAGACATGCAGGCCACGTCCATCCCCCTGTGAGGGCAACACCCTCCCGCCCCGCCCACTGCACCTGCCTGACACTCTGAATCCTTGCCCTCCAGCCTCTGGTGGGCTCCCGGTTTGGGACAATTTGAGAAGCAGAGCCGAGTAACACCTGGCGTGTAGAGTGATTTTTTAAAGAATCCCAGCTCTATGCTAGCATGACAGAGCTTTTTCGCAAATGAGTTCTTTCAAACTCTTAAGGACTGAGAATCCCCTTGTTGACACATGTGTATGCGTGTGCTGTACACCAGTACGTACGGCTGTGTGGCTCATGTGTGGGCATGTGTGTGTGCACATGATGGGCATGTTTGTGCAAGATGCACTTATGTGTCCTGTGGGTAGGTGTGTAGGGCATGTGTGCACATGGGATGTGTGTTTACACACGTAGTGCAGGTGTGAACACAGTGTGCATGTGTATGACGCATGTGCATGCAGCTACGTGTGTGGTGAGCCAGTGCAAGGAGTATGCATGGAACACATGCCACTGTGAGCTACATACACATGTATACTTGTGTGTGGTGTGTGTGTAATGTGCCCTTGTGTGGGTTTGATGTGAGTGTATTTGTGTGGTGTGTGCATTCATCTGTACATGCCTTGGGTGGTATCTGTGTTATCACACATGCACACCAACCACACATGTGCACCAACACACACATACATACAGACATGTACCTTGCACCCCCTGAACACACTGTGCCCAGCCATGAACACCATGCACATGGAGAGGTACCCACCACACACGTATGCACACATACTACTCACAAGCATGTGCATGCCACATGTATTCACCCCATCCCACACACGTGGGCACTTTACAAACCCCCGCCGCTCTCATGCTGCCCATACATGCGCCATTTCACTCCACCTGTGCTGGGCGGGGGAGTAGGGCAGGCTGGGTGTGGGAGAGGGAAGCCGAGGTTATGTTTGGATAGGCACCGAGCATGAGCCTCACCTTGAACCTGGCGACAACCAGCTCTGTTCCAGATTACAGAGGTCCTCACGCAGCCACTGTGGGGGTTCTTTGTCTCTGATTCTTCCAGGAGAATCCTCCAACATTCTTCAGGAGCTGCAGTTGGAGTGCCAAATGCTCTGGGGGTCCTGGGAATGGGGAAGCCTGGCCTGCTGGAGTCAAGTGTCAATCCCAACCTTGACCCCAACCCTGACCTCCACACTGACCAACTACGACTGTAACATTAACCCAACTCTAACCACCGATGGGGCACAGCCCAGGTGTCACCTGCCCCAGGAAGCCTTCGAGACCCCGGGTGGATCGGGTGCCACTCTTCTGCATCTCTTGGCTCCCTTTTGGCAAGGTCTCGTGGTATTTTTAAGTTTATGTGTTTATGGTTTAGAAAATAAAGTTATAGTTCATAACTAATTAAATATTACTGTTTTCTTTCCCAACCTCCTCAATGGCCTTCAGCTCCCAGGGGCAGACTCTGCCTGACCCCGCCTGGCCTCCCCAGGGCTCAGCCAGGGCCTGGAGGACAGTAGCCCCTCGGTTTCATGTTCTTGCTGAATGAACAAGTTGAATTTTTGCATCTTGGGCTGTCTGCAAATCCACTGAACATCTGTCTGTGCCTTTTTAACGCCCCCCACCCCCCCACCCCCGCCGTGTGCTCCATGCTAGGACTTCCTCGTGTCTGCGTGTCTGTGGGGGAGGTGTGGGCGGAGGAGTTTGAGAAGGACCTAGGGGGGAAGGGTGGTGCTGGTTCCTGGACCAGCTCTGTGGTCAATGGAGGGGGCTACAGGCAGCAGTTGAAGGTTTTCACAACGTCGGGCCACTGCTTAAGGGTTCAGGCCATAGACTGGGCTGGTGGATGGAGGGAACTGCAGCTGCAGGACTCTCGGGCCCATGGCAAGGCTGTGGGGGTACAGGCTTGGCAGATTCAGGCAGAGACAGGGTGGGTGCATCCAGGGCAAAGACACCAGGGCTGCCTCTCTGGCTCCTTGGTGGAGGCCATCACTGCCGGATGAAATAAAAAGATGTGGATACTGACTGCCCTTGGGTGAGGCTTGGGTTGGTGCTCAGCTGCTGAAAGTCCTGCATTTGCAGTTGGGCCACAGCCAGTAAAATCAATGGAATGTCACTGAGGTGACCCTTCTGTGCCCACAACCTCAGCTGTCAGCTGAGGTGCATTTCCCTAGACATGCAGAACTTGAGGGGGGATTCTGGCCAGGTGGTTTATTGAGTGGGGGCTTTCTGAGGGGTGTGGAGTGGTCAGGGCAGGTAGGAGTGAGCGAGGCCTATGGGCTGGAGATTTGCCCACGCCTGATCTCCCAGGGAGATCTGGAACGCAGATGGGGCTTTTCCATGTTGGTCACCAGCAGTGGGCAGCTCTGGGGGACGGGACCTAACTTCCCAACCAGGGAATGACAGGGCAGGGTGGCAGCTGTGACTGGGAGCAGAGCAGCCACCACACACATGGCAGGGAATGGGATCTGGCCACTACAGGAGCCTTGGGTGGGATATGACCATGTCAGCATTGGAGACCAAGCATGTGTCCCCCCAAATTCATGCGTTGGAATCCTAAACCCAAAGTGATTTGGAAGATGCTCAGGTCTTGAAGGTGGAGCCTTGATTATAGGGTTTCAGATCCTTTAAAGAGACCCTAGAGAGCTCCCGTGGCCCTCTGCTATGGAAGGACATGGCAAGAAGATAGAGGTCCGTGAACCAGGAAGGAGGCTCCCTCTGGACTCAGGAATGGCCAGCACCTTGATCTTGGATCTCCCAGCTCCACAGCTGTGAGAAAGACTCCTGTTGTTTATAAGCTGCCCAGCCTGTGGTGTTCTGTTATGGTAACAGAAGAGGACAGTTGGTGTCCACTCCCTGGCCTGTCACTCAGCCTTCTGCACCTGACCCACTGACTCTATTCCCATTCTCTGGGGCCACACATCACACCCTCGCCAGAGCCCCCTGATATCTGTGGGCAGCTGCTTAGCCTCTGTGTCGGGGTTTCAGAGCAGCCGGGACAGTCAAGAGGCAGCTTGGGCAGTGGTCGCTTCCAGATGACCCTGAGCCGCTGGCGCGGTGGGTGATGGCATGGCAGGAGGGGCTCTCCCAGGAAGAAACCAATGACCTGTCATTCCTTATTTCGGGCTGTCTGCGTGGATCTCAACAATGCTGTTCTCTCCCTTGTGAAAGCGAGAGCGGAATATTAAACCACCCAAGCCGTCGCTGAGTTTCCGACAAGCTCCACGCAGGGGAGGAAATTGGAACCACATGAAATATTTACGCTCCATGTCGCGGAGCCGCTGCTGATGCGACAGGCGGCGTGTTGTTTTGGTTTGTTTGGGGTTTGCTTTTTACCTTTTCCAAAGTGGATTACCATATGTCTTCCAGTGAGGACACTGTGCACGGTGAGACTGACCCTCCGGGGCATCATCTGGAAGGAGGAGGCCATTGTGATGGACAGGAAGAGGCCCTAAGAGCCCAACATCTAGATTGTGGGCCTGAGCCAGAGCAGGGAGCACCAGCTCCCACCTTGAGAGCCGTGTCACAGGGGGTGACAGCCTCAGCCTCCCAATCTGCACCCCCCCAACCAGGCACATGCTCTTCCCAGGTAGACTTAACCTAGTCATCACTATTCCTTTTGGTTTTAAGGACTGCCCTCCCCCCCCAATGTCTGCTGGGAAACCTGGTTTAAGGGGTCCTTGGCCTTGGTGCTGCCTGCAGACAGTATTGAAGACCCCCGCCTCCATTCCCACCACTCACCTCCATCACCTGCTCATGAGTGCCCTCCCCAGAGTGGACTGCACACCCTAGCCCCACGCCGTGGTCCGCACTGTTATTGTCTCACTAATTTTCTCCCTAGACGTTATGTTGGCTCGCACACCACACAATCAGTTCTATTTGAAGACTTTTTCTTTTCTTTTCCTTTCTTTGGTGGAAAAGAATCAAACCTAGGGCTTTATAGATGCGAGGAAAGCGCTCAACCCTGAGCTACAACTCCAGCCCCATACTGAATTCTTATTTAAAAAAATCTGATTATACCACTGTTTCCCACGAATGTACTTACATGTGGGGTACTCTTTGGGGCAGTAGGAATTTTATGAACACTTTTCAGTTTCTGGAGGGGGAAAGTTTTACATGGTAAGGCCTGTTTAGCTTCCCATGTAGCCACACTGTTGGGTGTGGTATCCCCCATATAGTCAACACATATTTATCCAGCATTTATTATGTGCCATGAACTGGGCTAAGTTTTGTATCTCCCTCCTATCACCCACATACAGAGCTTGCTTTTCTCTTTCTTTCTTTTCTTTTTTTCTTTCTTGGTTACTAGGGATTGGATCCAAGGGTATTTTAACCCGGAGCCACATCCCCAGCCCTTTTTAATTTTGTGACAGGGTCTCACTAAGCTGCTGAGGCTGGCCTGGAACTTGCGATCCTCCTGCCTCAGTCTCCTGAGTCGCTGGGATTGCAGGCATGTGTCCTCACGCCCGGCCCAATGAGCTGCGAAGGGGCAGATAGAACTTTTACCAGAGTCTCTCCTCACAGGGCTCATTCCTGGCCAAGCCACCACCAAATGCCACCTCACAGGAGGCCCAGCCTGGCTTAACAAAGTGCAAGAAGACACAGACTTATCTGCAACTTTTCAGAAGTTTTATTATAAAGAGAGTTTGAGAGAAGGACTGGGCACCAAGACAGACATTTGCCGGGCCAGGATACAGCTGCAAACGACGCCAAGAACCAAAACCAAAACCAAACCCCAAACCACGCACACGTTAGGATAAACTGCAACTTTGTTCTCAAGTTTTCTTCATAAATAGCTAGACAAAAAGAAATAAAATTGTTGCTGGCAATTTTAAATAGGTGGACATATGGTTTACAAAAAAATAAAGGGGAATGCTTCCCGGTGGGGCTAGACATTGTCCGGTTCTCGGGTGCGCATGGAGAGACCCTGTGACAGCTGCTGTGTGCACATCTCCCTCAAGAGAAAACTGAAAAACGATGCGCTAAGGGTCATATAAAACGCTTTGTACCTTAAAGGAAACTACTTTTCTTCCCCCACAAAATAATCTTACAGATGTCTTCAGCACAGTTCTAAAACACTTAGTTGACTACTTACACGGAGCCCACAGTTTGTGGGGCTCAGAATCTTTAGTTCACATTGGAAAACCTGCGCGTCTGTGGCTGGGCCGGCCCCTGGCCGCGCATCTTGGGGCGAGTTTCTGTTGGTCAGTGACCCCGGCAGGGTGGCCCAGTGAGCTTGGGCTGGGGCCAGACGTCCAGACAGAGGGGACTGTGTGCAGGGCGAGGAGCAGGGTCCGCGGTTACCCTGGAGCAAGCAGGTCAGCGGGCAGAAGGTTCCTGCAGGTTCTTCCGGCGGGCGCCGGGCAGCGGGCTGCCTCTGCAGAGTCTGGCGGGAGGTCGAGGAAGAGACTCAGCCCAGGGCAGGGGTGTGTCACTGCTATGCTGGCCGGTCACCCTGCCTCCTGCCACGGCCTCTCTGCTGTGGGCAGCCCTCCTGGCTCTGACATGCCCTTCCAGCCAGCCTCGGGGAGGGGAGGGAGGCGGGATTAGGTGAGGTAGAGCGATTTGTCCCTGGGGAGCAGGCTGTGGAGAGAGAGGGGCTGTCAGAGCTGCTGGGCGCCCCCCTGGCGCTGTGACGCGGGCCAGGGAGCCCCAGGGCCCTGTGCTCTGGCCCTTCGCCCCTCACCCTGACCAGCTGCCCCTCTGAGGTCAAATCGGGGATGGCCAGGGTCCTCCTGGTTGTCCACCCAGCTGAACCAAAGGGCCCTCCTGGATCCTCCCGGGGTGGGGGGTGCCATCTTCAGCTCCAAGAAGAGGGCAGCGGGCGTCTGCCCTTCAAGGAAGCCCATCCCAACGTCCCCAGAGCTCTCATGGCAGGTTGGGACCACCATGTTTCATTTGTATGCTTCCAAACAGAAGTGCAGGCGGCAGGTGGTTTTTATGGATTTAGAATAGGAACCAACATCCGTGCTGGGCACAGGGTAGGCCCAGGGGAGGCTTGGACACATCCCTGACGGACCTCCTGCCCCTGGCACCCTGACATTGGGGAAGGGAACTGCGGTGAGGGGAAGGGGCTGATGAGAGGCGGTCTGGGGAAGGGCGTCCTTGTGCAGCGGGACTGCCACCCATGCAGAAGCCGTCCTGCTGTGTGTGGGGTCACTAGTGCCTGGCAGTATCCTGTGTGGCAAGAGCGATGCAGGGCTGGGGAGGCTGCTGCCTGGTGGCCGAGCTGGCCACCCCTCCACTAAGCACTAAGCGTGGGGCTCTGCAGGACATCTGCCCGGGCCACAGTCTCCCCAGGACCTGCGGATTCGCTTGTGCCAAGGGCACGGGGACCGGCTGGCAGGGTGGGGGCTGGAGCTCCCCGTCCTGTCCCATCGTTCCCTCTTGCTGGCTGAAACCAAGTCCCTCTGCCTTAGAGTTGGTGTGGCCTGGCTCCAAGGGGGCTTTCTGGAGGAGGGGCAGTTAGCGAGGTGGACCAGAGAGAGCCGGGTGGTTCTGGGGAGAGATGCTGCTGCAGGGCTGGGGGGCTTCTAAGGTAGGGGCTTCGTGGGTTGGACAGTTGGCCCTTTCTCCCAGGGGACCACATCTAGCTCCTGCACACCCCGACGTCCCCTTCTCTAGGGAATTGCCCACGGTGAGTAAGGCCCGCCTTCCCTGGGGGCCACCCTGGGGCCTGTGGGCAGCCCGTAGCCAATGGCCGACTGACGGGGGCTCCTGGTGGGACCTGCGTCGTGCCACCAATCCTGCTTCAGGGTTCCCATGGGACCAGGCCGTATGGAGTGTCCAGCTGAGGGCCTGTCCTCACCGACCCCTTCCCCTGCCCCGTCTTGCCTTCCTCGCCCCCTTCTCCCATCAGCCCTCCAGGCAACTCCTGAGGCTCTGCTTCTAGGGAGCCTGGCCTAAGGCATGGGGCCCACCTGGGAATGTCATATGGAAGAATTTTTGGAAAAAACAGGACAGAAGGAATAAAGGTGGCCTCGGTGTGCCCAGCGGGCCTGGGCGTCAGGCTGGCTGAGTGCGCTGGGCCCCTGCTTTGCCCTGCACTACCTGCAGGCTCCAAGTGTCCCCTGGGCAGGGCTGATGACATAGCTCCACATTTTCCTGAGCTACTCCTCTGTCCCTGTTCCCATTTTCCCTGGGTGGGTGGACAAAGGCAGGACCCATGGAGGCTGATGGGGACTGACCTGCAGGTGCCGACGCCACACTCCCCGCTGGGGTAGCTGCTGTCCCAGTCCCCGCTGCTCGTGGAGTTGGATGGCCCAGGTGAGCGGGGTCCCGAGCCGCTGGGGAACTCAGAGATGTGCGGGAAGTCCTACGGGGGAAGCGAGGGATGTGAGTGGAGAGAGGCCCAGGGGAGGCCTGACTCAGGAGGCCGGGGTGGTTCAGTCACCCTGTGTCTGAGGGCATCCCCTCTGCAGAGGCACCTCCTGGGGGTCACAGGAGGTCCACTCTGCTCCCATGGAGCACTTTTGGAAAAGTACCTCTGTCTTGGCTGAACCAGGGGGTGACTTTCCTATCCTGAGCCTCAGCTTCCCAATCTGTCAATGCAGGGACCGGGCTGAGCGTGAGCCTGGGAACAGTCTCTGGGGCACTCAGTGAGGCTCAGGCCTCGGGGGCTTGTAGGGGAGCCAGGGCTGTGCTGATCTGGCAGAAGCAGCGGTGGCCTCAGCCCCTCAGGCCAGGAAGCTCAAGTGGACGGAGGGTGAGAGGGGCCCTGGAAGAGCCGAGGGATCTAACTGGCAATGTTCACTGCAGCCTCTGCCTTGCAGGCACGGCACAGGAGACCCATTTCAGATATGGGAAAAGGAGGCCAGTACTGGAATTCTGCAGCCACCTCCCCTCTCCTGAAAGGGTCATAGAAGACGGGGCTGTACTCGGCCCTGCTTACCTGTGGCCCTGGAGGCGAGGGGCTCATGGCCAGCTGCACCTGGAGCGCCATGGGTGTGGGCAGGACGGGAGGCTGGGGGGCCGGGGACATGCTGACAGGTGGGCTGAGGAGGGCACCCTGTGCATGGGGTGGCAGGGGCAGCTGCTGGTGCAGGGGGGGGCTGAGTGGGAAGGAAGGCGGTGGCGGCGAGGACGCGCTGAGCCCAGGTAGCAGGGACTTGGAGCCCAGTGTCCGGGCGAGGCTGGCGGGAGAGGCCCCGCTCCGGAAGGCCTGCAGGTCAGAGGGTGTAAGGAAGGAGGCCAGGCCCGGCATGGAGTACATGGGCTGCTTGGGGGGCAGCAGCTTGGCGGGGGGGTTTGCCTGAGTGCTCTTGGTCTCGCCTTGGTCCGGAGGGCTCTGGAAGGAGATGAAAACCAGTTACTTTGGAGAAGAAGTGATGACAAGCCAGGACTTGGGCTGTGAGACCAGGGTGTCCTGGTTGGCCTTTGGGGAGAGCTGTGAGCTGTGGACTAGCCAGCCACAGCCACACTGGGTCCTTAGTGCTCCTGTCTTTGACCAGGCCACCTGCCACCTCCCCCCACCTTTGTTTTGGATGCTGGGGATTGAGCCAGGTGGAATTCAACAAGTACATCTCCCACCCTTTTTAGTTTTTATTTAGAGACAGGTCTCACTAAGTTGTTTAGGGCCTTGCTAAGTTTCTGAGGCTGGCCTTGAACTTGGCAATCCTCTTGCCTCAGCCTCCTGAGCCCCTGAGATTACAGGCATGCACCACCAGCTCCCACCCACACTTTTATCCCTGCCTGGCCCCCCACCCCTGGGGGAGTTCCATGGTCCTGGGTCTTGCAGCAAAGCCAGGGTTGTGGCAAGCATCCTCTGGCTATGCCCCTCCCCAGCTTCTACTCCCCTTCATGGGCCCCCTCCCTCTGCTGGGCTCTGGCAGGAAGAACTCAGCAGAACATGATGCACATGAGGCGTGGGCCAGGTGCACTGTGGTGCACTACAGGTGTGACCTAGAGGTCTCACCCAGCCTTTCCAAGCCCCTGGGGCCGGCCGTTCCCATGGGCCCCAGTTCTGGGCCATCCCTCTTGTCAGTTACCTAGGCATCCTGTTACCTTGGAGACAAGGCTAGCCCTGTAGGCTGCCAGAGCTTTCAGATACTCCTTCTTGGCTGCTTCAGTCTTCCTCTTGTAGGCCTGGAAAATCCAAGACATGGGCAACCACCGGGAGAATGTCACAGAGGGGTCCCAATGCAGAGCTCAGGATGAGAAGGCGTGGATTCTAGGGCCATGTGTGGATGAGGGCAGTGTGATCAGAAGATGGGTCAGTCCCCCACTGGCCCCTCTCTGGGCTGCACAGAGAGTGTGGAGGACAGGGAAACATGCTTCACCTCTCTGGACATCAGTACCATTGGCTTCAGAAAGACGAAGCTTCTGGAAGCCCTCTCTTCTGACCCAGCATGATGCACATTTCTTAATGTTGCATGCTGGCAGGAACCCTGCTTGTTCAGTGTCTTAGTCTGGATTTATTTTTGCTCATGTTGTTATTAGGAATTTTGGACCTAGGTTCACATGTAGTATTGTAGGCATGGCCAGTGGTAATGCTCAGTTGATAGAGTACTGGCCTAGCATGTGCAAGGACCTGGAGTCATCCCCATCACTGAAACAAATAAACAAATAAATACAAATAAACAGGACAGTGTGGGAGGTCAGACTCTCAACAACCTTTTCTTACCCCTGGGCTGCACTGGATGGGTTGGAGTGGGCATCTGGTGGGCGGAGGCTTTAGAGGCAGGGGACCTGAGATCCCTATCCCTCTAAGACTGCTCAAAAGGGAGAGGACACCCTCCCCCACATAAAGCGGTGTCATAGGAAGGGAGACGCATGCCCGAGCGTGCCAAATGGAAACCATGGTCCCTATGGCAGAAGCGGGCAGGACCTGCCATGCCTCTGGTCCTCGGCACTGCAGAAAAGCCCAGTTAACGCCCAGCGCCACCAAGCAGCCTCTGGCCCCAGGGCTCTGGAGCAGCAGGAGCCTCATCGGCCACTTGTGTGGAGGGGGAGGCTAGAGAGCTGGAGAGTCCTGTCCCCTGGAGCTGTTCTCACCCAGTGATTGGCGCCCCGCAGCCTTGCCGCTAGCCAAGCAACCCTGCAGGTTCTACGCTGGCCTGAGTTCCTGGGCAGGACTGTGCTCCAGGACCATGGTGGGGATCCCTGACAGGAGCCCTTTGTCACTGCCTTCCTTCCCTGTTTCACCTCCCAAATAAACTTCTGCCACTGCCCTGGCCTATAGCCCAGAGGTGTTTTAAATGTTAGAGTCTGATAGAGAAAGCATTTCAAATAAATACATCGACGGCCTCTCTCTCCAGTCCAGGCTGCTGCTCCTCTCCCCATGTCCCCGTCTCAGCGAATGGCATCTCTACTCACCCAGAAAGCAAAACTGAATCTCCAAAACGAGTCCCCACAAAGCTCTGCAACCCCTGCCCCATCTGCCTGGTCCCAGCCATTGTCGTCTCCCACCTAGTTGACAGGGGCCTGCCATGTCCACTCTACTGGCCTTCACGAAGCCAGACAAGGACTTGATCCCTTCCCTGGCCCCGCCCACCTCCCAGCTCCATCTCTGCATTTAGCCACCCTGGACTCCCAGGGCCAGGCACTCGCTGGACTCCCCTGGCCAAGGGAGCCCACCCTTCAAGTCTCACCTGGCAACGTAGTCCCGGCCCCAGGACTAAGTCTGTTCCCTCCCTTTTTGCTCTCAGGTACCCTCCAGGCATGTGACACAGTCACCATTGTCATTTTACATTTACTTATCTGATTACTGGATTAATTGCTCTTAGGCCAACAACCCAACGGAGCCTCCTGGTTCTACAGACCTGAGTGCGAGTCCTGGCTCCAACCTGACTCAGGATGGTGCCCTGGGACAGGTCAGCCTCTGGTGTCTCCATCTCCTCATATCATAATAGGCAAGCGATGGCCACTCCATGGGTGTTGCAAGGATGCAGTGAGGTCATGGTCAAGGGGCCCAGCAGAGAGCTCAGCCCAGACATGCTCAGAGAATGGGAGCCATCTTCCTTGTTTTACAGCTCAGAGAGGTTAGGCAGTCACTCTGAGGTTGCACATCTGGTAATTGCTCTGTTTATAAGCTAGCTCTGGGCCCTGTTCCCCAGAGGCCTTTAGAGGGGGCCATAGGTACATGGCTAGGGGTACAGGAAGCTCTGGCCTAGACTTCAGACTTCAGTTAGATGGTCAACTCTGACCATTTCATGGACAGGAAATAGAGTATAGAATGGTTAAATCATTGGTGAATGCAACCCAAAATAGTAGGGCTGGAAGGGACCAAGCTTCCTGGCTTACAGACGGGCAAGCTGAGCCCAAGAGCTCTCTGCAGCAGCCTCTGGTCCCAAAGGCTGGTTCTGGCCTCACACCTTCAAAGTCTGCCCTGGGTGTGGCCCGGAAAGGGATGGTGGCTCACCTGCTTCTGCTCCTCTCCCAAACTGTCCCACATGGAGGCCACGATTTTGGACACATCTCCGAAGGTGGCACTGGGGTTCTGCCCCTTGATGGCAGCCTGAGTGTCTCTGAAGAAGAGTGCGTAGGCCGACACGGGCTTCTGTGGCTCATTGGGGTCCTTCTTCTTCTTTTTCTTTGGGTTCTTGGCCTTTTTTCCTGGGTCTGCAGAGGGTCTCTTCTCTCCTGAGATCTGCCCAGGCGACAGGAGTCAGGTTCACACCAGCTGAACCTCCTGCCCGCGGCCGCCCCAGCCAGCTCCAGGGGCTGGACCCTGCTCAGCATCCCACCGTGGGCCTGCCCAGCCCGGCTCACACCCGGGGAGCGACAGACAGAAAAAGACACACGGCCTGGGAAGGAGGCTGGGTATCGGTTTGACTCATCAAAGAGAACCAGGACAAGTGGAAAGTCGATTCGGAGAAATCTAGACGCCTCTGAAGTCCCTGCAAGATTGACTGCTGACCCAGGTGACTAAATCACAGGGGAAACTGGCTAGTGCCCTGTAGACTTTTAATCTTGATGGATTTTTAAATCTCTTCTGTTGATCAGAAATCCTTTGTGTCTTTATCAAGCTTTAATTTTTTTTTTTTTTTTTTTGTGCCAAGGATTGACCCAGAGGCCACATCCCCAGCCCTTTTTATTTTTTATTTTAAGACAGGGTCTTGCTAAGTTGCTTAGTGCCTCGCTATGTTGCTGAGGCTGGCTTTGAACTTGTAATCCTCCTGCCTCAGCCTCCCGAGCTGCTGGGATTGCCCACTGCACCTGCTTTTCTGTCCCCCCCACCCTCCCCCAAGTTAATGTTTTTCTTTGCAAAATTCCCTCATCAGCAAGGAACAGGAGTCAAAGCAAAGACACATTCTGTTGGAGAAGCAGGGGTTCCTGAGTGGCCTGTTAGACCATGTTTGGGTCTGACTCTGAAAGACTGTGGGGTCTTTGGGGCCATCTCCAAGTTTCAGATGTGTTTTTTCTTAACTGCTCTCCCTCTGCAGCCCCCTCCCCGACGTGATCACGAACACTCTCCAAAGATTCCCTTGATCATAAAAGGTCAGTCCCCCCAAGCTGTAGCTGCTGTGCAACTCTGGGCAGGTGGCTCTCCACTGGCCCCCGGCGGGTGGTGGGAAGGGATGAAGCGAATGTGACACCATCAGGCCAGCCCTGGAGCTGGGGACCATCCAGAGAGGCTGCAGGATCACAATCCCACTTAGAGTTTCCAGGATGGGGAGGGGGTTGAGATGCTCCCCACAGACCTAAGTGGATCTGTTAGGACCCTCAGGCCACACCAGGACGGGGGCCTTTGGTCCACGGTCCTGGATCCTGCTGCAAAGTCTGTGACTCAGTGCGCCAAGAAGATGACAGTGACACCATGAGCAGGTAAGGGAACTGGAGGCCAGAGGATGAGACTCAGGCCTCCATGTCTGAAGGACGGGGGGAGAAGGAACAGAACACCGCTTCTGTCCTGGAGTCCCCCCTCTGCAGCCACCCACCACGCCAAGCCTCAGTCCTTCAGCACTACGTGGAGAGGTCCTCATGAGGAAGAGAGGCACAGGGCCGTGGAGGCAGGGTCATGGGACAACTCCTCATTCTGCCGCTGGCTCATGGGGGATTCTGGACACAAACTCCTGCCTCTGACCTTTCTGGGCCTCTGTGCCCAGCAAAAAAAAGAAGCTCTCTAACAAGGAGGAGCCTTGGGGTCCCTGCAAAGGACCAGGGCGTGGGCAGGTGGCGGCTCTCATCCCTGATGTTTTGAAGAGGCCTACCACCTGTGGACTTCAGGGGTGCTGGGAGAGGGTGCACCCCCACAATGGAACCACTGTCTCCGTGCCCCATCCCCAGTCAGTGTGGAATGCCCCAGGCCCACAGGACCTGGGTTGGACCGCACATTTTTGTCAGAATAAGTATTTAAAGTGAGGGCTACGTTAATTAGCTTGATTCAATTATTCCATGTCATATATCGACACGACTGTGCACCCCATAGAAATATATGATTGATATTTGTCCAGATATTGAAATGTTTTTGTGAGCGATATTCAAGAACAACAACAAAACGTTCTCTCAAAGGTCAAAGTGGCAGGAGACCAGGCCCTGAGGCGCTTGCTGATGTCATCGATGCCACTGAAGAGACGCGCTGGCCATCAGGAATGAGACTTGGCCCTGTTTCCGTGACTCCTCCTCCCGCCATCCTTCACCACGGTTAGAGGGGTCTCTGCGGTGTGTGTGAGGGTTGGGACTGAGGCTGAGCTTGCCAACAGTGCCCGGGAGATCTAGCACCTGAAGCCTGGTGTCCCTAGGTCCCCTGGGTGCTCCCTGATGACTAACTGCTCCTGCCCACCTGACCCATCTGCTGATCTCTTCCTCCTTGGTTTCCAGCAAAGGGCACGGCCCCCTTCCAGGCTTTTCCAGAGTGAAGTCCCCACAGGGCCCGTCCCCACAGATGGGAGGGCATCTGACAGCGTGCTGTCCACCCCGCCTACCTTGAAATGTGCTTCGGACTCCTCCTCCTGCGTGGAGCTGGAGGGAGAGGGGGTGGCTGACTTGCTCCCTGGGGGTGACGGGGAGCTGTGGGTGATGCTGCTCCGGATGCCCATCTGGGAGATGAGCTGGGACTGGCTGAGGGCGCTCATGTGGCTGGCCAGCATCGCGGGGCGACCCAGCAGAGGTCCTGGCCGGCTTGAGTCATAGGCAGCGACCTCCGAGTGCACCATCTCCTGGATCTAAGAAGGACAGGGCATCTGTGTTAGAAGGACCTGGCCTGCGATACCCTCACATCTGCCCCTCAGGACTTGGGGGGGGCATTCAGATGAGATGGTGGGGGTCCCGGCTCTGTGCTGAGGGGGAGTTCCTTTCTGCTTGGATCTCTGTATGACTTGGAGCACGTGTGGGGGAACCAGGGCTCCCTGGCAGCTGGCCATTTTGTAGACATTCACCCTGGACAGACAGCACTTGAGCCCTTGCCAGAGAGTTCCGCCCAGCTGTGAATGATCATTTTATGGTATTGATCTTCCCTCCTGGAATGCATCTCTGCATCAATTCACTGTGCAACATAATAGCAAGGACTGCAAATGTTGGATGCCATTGTATCAGCCTGGCCCTAGCCCTGACCAGCAGTTAAGTGACTTTGACCGACTAACTTAACCTCTCTGTGCCTCAGTTGTTTTCAACCGTACAATGTAGATAAAATCAAACCTACCTTCTCAGGTGGTTAAGGATCAAATATGTCTGGCATGTCATAAGCCCTGGGTTACAGAAGCATTTGTTCAATTCTTTGAATTAATAAATCTCGCGATAATGTTTAGCACTTTTCTTCCTATAGCTCATTTTCCTATTGGCTTCATTTATCATGATATTTTCCAACTGGTAATTTTCAGAATTCAAGAAGACACTGATGGTACATACGAGAATTTCTCAACACTAAACACAGATCGGCGTATCCTCTCCCCCCATGCATCATATATACACCTGCGCTCCCGTGAAGCTGGCCATTCACACATTCATAATTATGTTTATTTCCTCTGCATCTGTGATTGTTTCCTCTTTCTAGTTTCTAATGTTAAATATCTGCATTTTCTGTATTAGGCAAACTAAATGGACTTTCAGTTTCAGGTATATTGTTCCCCCCTCAAAAGAACCAGATCTCAAATTCATCCCTCTGCTTCTCTGTCTTCTGATGAATGCTAATATTCATTTTATCTTTATTAATCCCTCCATCTGCTTTTTAACAGTCTGTTAATTTAAAATCATCTATTCCCATTCTTTATTTTTAGTAATATGTTTAATGCTGTGAATTTTCCTTGGAGCATGGTTTTAACATCTCTCGAAGACTTCATCATGGAAGGATTGTGTTGTTGTTCTTTATTTTATGTACAGGTATTTATTTTTATGATTTTTTTTTCTTTGACTCAACAGTTGTTGAAGAAGAGTTCTGTGATGTCTAAGTGGTTTATTTCATTTTGCTTCTTTTCCTTTTGCTACTAATTAAGTGAATTATTTGCCCTTTTGAGAATTTGTTAAGGTTTACTTGGGATCCAAATACAGTGAAATTTCACACATGTCCCACAGTACTTGTAAGCTGAGCGTGGGCTATGTTGGCAGATGAACATAGCAGAAGAACATTGTCTATTTGGTCAGCAGTGATTATTATTTAGACTCCTTTCTTACTTTTTGGCTCTAATCTGACACGGGCTTGCCTAGTTTGCCCCTGAGTTTTCTGCATTCATCAAAATCTCCCTTTAATATTTAAAGGTTTTGTTTTGGTAGAAGTTGGGTCTTATTGCAAGAAGACGGCTAATTGCATCTTCATTATGCATCAAATTTTTTATTATTATAATGTGTCTCATTTTTGGTCTCACTTTTTCCTTGAATTCAGTGGAGTCTGATATTGCTATTGCTGCCCTTGCCTGTATATTCTGTGAATCTGGAATGTCTTTATTTATGAGAGAATGTCTTTTACATATCTCTTAGTTTTTATTTGTTAGGATTATCTTTATCATATCTTGGTGTTTGTATTTTGGTCAGCTTTAAAAAGAGAGCTGAGACAATATTTCCCTTTTTCTTTATATCTTGGAATAACATACAGCATAGATATTATATTTGCCGTAGAGAAACGTTAAGTGTTGTTTAGATATAAAACCACCTGAGGGGGGGCTGGGTTGTGGCTCAGCAGTAAAGCAATTGCCTAGCCTGTGTTGGGTGCGGGGTTCAATCCTCAGCACCAAATATAAATAAAATAAATAAAATAAAGGGATTATGTCCAACTCCAACTAAAAAAATTTAAAAATATCAACAATATTAAAAGCCATGGGAGGCCCAGTGTTTTTGTTTGTGTGTTTTTGCAATAATAGGTCTATTCTAGTTTCCATTTTTTCTTGAGTCAGTTTTGGTAAGATATATATGTGTGTGTGTGTGTGTGTGTGTGTGTGTGTGTGTACACACACATGTATCTCCAATATATAATTATCCATTTCATTCAGATTTTAACACTAGACTACTATATTTTTAGTCCACTTTATGGTTTTTGTAGTTAGATCCCTCAATATTACAATATTACAATTATGATTCTAAAGTATACTACTGTCAAGGCACACTGCTTTTTAAATTTTTCTTTCTCGAAAGCTTGTATATCTTAACTGTCAATCAAAAGAACCAGTTCTTAATATTTAAAAAAAAATCTATTTGGCAACTTCTTGATCATTATCAGTTGGACTCTGTTTCTTCTCTGCTTGGATCTCAGGTGTCCTTTGCTATTCGTTTTTTATCTAGCTTTTTCAAATGAAGCAGTTTATTTCTTTGCTGGTTGTTTTTGTGGTACAGAGGCATCTGGGGCAGGGTTTCAAATAGGAACCAGGGTACCCCACAGGGGAGGCTGGACAATGTCTGTAGACACTTTTGGTTCTCACAACTGAGGCTGCTCCTGGCATCTGGAGGTGGTGGCCACGGATGCTGCTCCTCTCTAACCTGCCCCTGAACACAGAACTCTGCACCCCCAAATGTCAACAGCACTGAGGCAAGAAGCCCCGCTCTCAGCCATGATTTTTCACATGAGGAAAAATTTAGCTGCATCATATCGATATTTAAAAAATATTCTACAACTGAAGAGTTGGCTTTCTTTTTCTTTTCTTTTTGTTCTAAGTTTATTTGGAAGAGTGTTTTTCATTTAATGTCTCCTTTTGTTATTGTGGTCAGAAAATGTGAATTTTAGGAATTTTATTTTATTTTTTGAAAATAGCTTCCATTACTGCTTAGAAGATGATCAATTTCTGTAAAATTTTCATGCACATCTGAAATAATGTTCACTCAGTCACATATGAATTTCTCCGTATGCCTACTCAGTGCAGTTTTGACTACTCTTGCTGTGAAATCTCAAGAAAAACGAGGTAAGGCCTACCATTCCCATTGTGTTCCCGTCAGTATCTCCACCGAATTTAAATAGGTTTTCTTCTTATATATTGATATAAAATTATCCATCCCTTTAATATATGAGAACATTGTGCCTTCTTTAAGGCTTCTCCTTGTTTATTTTAAAAAAAAAAAATCTTTGTCTCAATTCATCTTTGTCTTAAATCCCACTTTATCTGTTGTCATTAACACTTTTTCCCCCCCACTGTTTTATTTTTGTCCTGCATGATTTGAAGAGTGCCTTTGGTAAACAGCATCTAGGTAGATGTTGACTTCTAACATAGTTCTTAAAACACTGTGTCATACATATTTTATTATCAACCATAAAAAGACCTGAAAGTCAGACTTTAAAGTGAACTGTTTTAAAAGGTAGAGGTTTTGAAATCTTCTTTCCTCCCTAACATGCAACGCACTTTTCCTTCCTTAAATCTTGCATAAGAGACTGGCATTACTTCCTCAAGGGAGGATTGGCAGTAGGGCTCTGTGGTAGGATTTGCTGTATTTTCTTCCAAGCCGCATACTTTAGAATTCTTCAGTGAGGTACTCCTGACTCTAATTTAATATCCTGCCAACTCTTGATAATGGCAGATTTTTGAATTTCTGCAAAACTGGTAAGGGTGAAATGCTCTTAAAGTCATTCCAATTTGCACTGTTCTGATTACGAGCGAGGCTGAACACCTTTTTATAAGTTTACTGGGCCATTTGGGTTTCTGCTTCTGCTGCTGTTTCAAGTGTAAAGTAGCAGAGTTCTCACTTCAGCAAACAATTTGACAGCATCCAGAATATCAAAGGCATATACATCTGCAACCTGGCAATTCCCCTCCAAGGTATAAAGAACTTTCCTACATGCACAAGAAGAGAAATACACTGGAGTAAACGTTGGGAAAGGCTTTGAAATGGGCAGATGAGTGTCCTTTCAAAGCACTGCAGGGCATTGTCTAGGGGACTTCTGGGGTCATCAGATTCTGTCAGAGTGCTGTCTTTGACTAGGCTATTTTACAATTTTGTCAGCTGTAGAAAAATGATATTGTTGCAATTGGTTTTGTATTATTTAAACACATTTCAATTCTGGTGAAATGTGGATCACAAAATTTTCCATCTTAACCATTTTTAAGTACAGTTCAGTGGCATCAAATGCATTCAACCATTACCACCACGGAATTTTCTTCCTCTTGCAAAACCGAAAGTCTGTACCTGTTCAATAATAACTCCCCATTCCTCCCTTGTCCTGTCCCTCCAAGACACTGTTCTGCTTTGTGTCTCTATAAATTGACCACCCAGAATTTCTTTTCCTTTTTTTAAAGTTGAATTATATGCCACTGTGTGCATACTCTCAGGAGTGGAACTGATAGATCATACAGTATTTCTAGTTTTAATTTTTGAGACATCGCTACACTGTTTTCCCTAGTGGCTGTCCTGTTTTACATTCCCACTATTAGAGTTTGGATATGGACGTCCTTCAAAGACTGATGGACTGAAGGCTTGGTCCTCAGTTGGTGGCACTCCTGGGAGGTGGTGGAAATTTTTTTGCAGGGATAGGTGTCCTGGTTAGAAGAGATGGGTCACTGGGGGCCTTGCCTTTGGAGGGTATATTTTGTCCTTCTCCCCTTTACTCTCTCTCTTTTTCTCTCTCTCCTCTCTCTGCTTTTCTGGCTGCCATGTGGTGACAGCTGTGTCTCATGACACCCGCCATCACTCCCTTCCTCACCACAAGCCCACAGTGATGGGGCCAATAGACTGTAGACTGAGACCTCTGGAACTGTGAGCCAAAGTAACTCACTCTTCCTTTTAGTTTTTTTTCTCAGGTGTTTTGTCTCAGTGGCAGAAAGGTAACAAACACCCACCAATAGTGTGCAGGAGTTCTAACTTTTCCACATCCTCACCAACACTTGTTGGCTTTCTCTCTCTTTGCTGGAAGTCATCCAAATGAACGTGAGGTAGAGCGTACCTGATTATTGTCCACAAAAATGCAAATAAAGGGCTGGGGTTGTGGCTCAGTGGTGGAGCACTTGCCTAACAGGTGTGAGGCACTGGGTTCAATCCCCAGCACCACATTAAAAAATAAATAAAATAAGTAAATGAATTTATGATGTCCATCTACAACGAAAACATATTTTTTTAAAATGCAAATAAATTTTTTTTCTGGTAGAGATATAATTGACCCCACTCTATTCTATTGCTATATAGATATTAACCAGTTTGGCATTGACTAGAAAATTTCTTGCAACAATCCTGATTATTTATGTACATGTCTATTCTTTAGCTTCCCCTCTGAAAACAAATTGTAATACTGTACAGACTTCTTCATTAATAATGAGTTGAATAAAATGTTGACGTTTTCATTTTATATTTGTCTGAGAATCATGATATTATATTTTGAAAATTACACATTACAACAAAGATGATCATTGCAGCAATTTTTTTTTTTTTTTTTTAATTCTAGAAAAACCGAAAATAATCTAAATGCCAACTGGGAAATAGTGAAAACCTGGTATACTCACAAAATGGAATTCCGTTCAAAGGGAGCTGGTGACCCGGAGCCACATCTACCAAGCAGATGCACTTGGAAATAGCAATGTGTGGAATGTTCCAGAAGGACACACACAGTCCAGTACGTTTATGTGTATGTTTGAAACACACAACATTTCTATAAAGTGCTTAAGGGTATATAAAAATTCAGTAGAAGCATAAAAACGCGTACTCCAGAGTAGAGGCAATTTCCTTCTGAGAAAGAAAGAGAGACGGAACGGGAGGTGAACTCGCATCTATAATATTTATTTCTTCAAAAGCAAAAAAACTAATCACAGATGGGGGTGGGGGCAACTCTTCAAAGTGAAGCGCAGAACGCAAACACGAGGGCTCTGGGGAGTCGGGGTGGGGACGCGCTGCCTGCCACATAACTTACACGCCCACATTATGCACCATGAAATGTCTCAAATAGGGCAAGACTGATCCGTGCATCGCCTGCCCCGGCTCCAGGCTCCACACTCAACGGCCTAATTGACATCGTCACCTGATGCCCCACAAGCATATCGGACGAACATGCTGAAAGGGAACCCTTCATTCTCCGGAAATCTCTTCCTCCCCCACTCCCGCCCCACTGTTTTCACCCAAACTGCAAATGGCACGTTCATTCCTGCAGCTGCCAAAGCCACAAATTGGGGCACTTGTCTTGGTTCCTTCCTTTCCCTGACATCCCCTGCCCAGCCTGGATGCGCCCTGGATGGCCCCACAGAAAATTGTGGAGTTTCCCCACAACTCTCCCTGCAGGCCATTGTCACCCTCTAAAATATGTAAATCAGGTCAGACTACCCCCCCCCCACACACACTCCTTGAAATCCTTCATGGGCTTCCTGACCTTCTTAGAATAAAATCTTGTCTACAAAACCAAAAATATCAATAATAATGGCTTTCTAAACCTCAAAGTTGCTTTGAAATAAAAAAATCGCACAAAGGTATTTTTACATGGAGGCAATACTTGACACTCACAGGTTCCTGTGAGCCGAATGCTTTCTACTTTCTTCAGGTAACTGACATTTTCTATTTCCATTTATTTAACTGTTGCCTTTTTTCTCAACCTCCCATCGAAAACATACCAAGTTCTCAGAACCTGATCTTTTCCGTAGTACCTTTGAACTCTTAAACTTCTTTCTTGGAGTTTTGGGAGACAAATCTTGAGCCGATCATCTTGGCTTAGCTGGTTCTCAATATTGTCGTTCAGAATTTTCACTGAATTTTTAAATCCAATAATCACAAATTTGATCTGAAAGCAGTCTTTCCTCATTTTGAATTTTCCTCATCACGTGGACACCTATGTCATCGACGTTTGTTAAGAACGAGGTTTTTTTTCCTCCTTTGGGGCAGGAGCCGCAGCAGGCACTTCCTTTACAACTCCGGGTTTTGTCCCACTGTCCAGTGACATTTCTTTACGATCCTGATTCCTGGATGAGGACCTTCACATGGCAAGAGCAAATGCTTGCTGGATCTCAAATAAAAGCAGCACGGCAGGCCACCCAGGAAGGAGGCTGAATTCTCCACGCAGGTGCCTAGCTCTCGCCACCATTGAAACTGTATTTTCCACAACTCTTGCCAGACCTTGAGGAGCCTCTGCGTTGTAACAGACATGATTCTGGGGACCAGAAACCCTCAGGGTCTCTGAGTCAACTAAGAAGACAGAGCCCTACATAAGACAGTATGTGACTGGTTGTTAATAGATACAAACCACTAAGTCAGGGGTACTGCCACTCTGAGTCCCAGATGTACCAGGCATTTAACAAACTGGGTTCTAATTTCCTCTAAGTGAAAAACAGGCCCTGAGTCGGGGGCCTGCTATTCAAGGCTACCTTAGACCCACCTGCGTGGACACTGCCGGTGCCCAAACCCCACTCCCTGTACCATGAGCCTGTATCCATCCCGCATGTGCTGGGAACATTGGAACCTGTCCCCTTCTCCAGAGAAGTGTCATTGGCCAAATGGGAGCTGCTGTCCCCTCAGGAGCTAGGATACCCCACCAACCCCAGGCCTGCAGCAGAGTACATCATGGCTGGACTTGTGATGGCAAAACCAGACCTGGCTGTGAAATGAAATTATAAAAACGTTATGGTAAGAAACCAAGGCCCGGGGAAGGGCTCAGTTCCACACCCCTCTCTCAGCCTTTCTCCTGGAAGCCTGGGTCCCTACCTTTTGGATTGTAAAGAGCTACCCCAGGAGTCTGACTACTCCCTCTGGAAATGTAACAGAGGACTGTGGAAAGAGCCCGTTCTTACCAGTTTCTGTGAGCATGCTGTATGTTAGAGACCCTGCACAGGCCTTCAGCCGCACAGAGTAGGAATTTTTTAAAAAAGAGGAAAAAGCCCCAGTGATAGGACGGGTCTAAGATGACGTCAAATAATCTCTAAATATTGCAAGAAACTGTGGACCAGGGCTCAGAATTTGGAGTTTTTTATTTCCTCTGGGCCCAGCGGCGGAAAATAAAGTTTGGCGTTCTCCTCTCCGGGTGCTGCTGGCTGCTTCTCACCCTGTTTCCCGCGACAGACTGGCACAGGGCTGGAAAGGCGGCCCTTGGTGTGGTGCAGCTGGGCTCCGGGGCTCCGGCCGAGGCCACCTCTTGGCTCACCCTGTACGCCGGTGTCCCGCAGCTGCTTCTCCAGAGGGAGCCTTCAAGAACCAGTCTCACAGTGGTCCCTGGGTCCCAGTTTTCGCTTCCAAGGAGCCTCCCCTAAGCTCCTCCTGGTGGTACTGAGCAGCAGAAGGTCACCTGCAGTGACCTCAACCTGGGAGGGACAGGAGTTTGTGGAGAGATCCTCGGCCCCTCTCTCCTGGACCAGACAGTTCTGGGTCGGCTGCCACAGGTCTCCCTAGGGCCCCGCAGGCTCGCCTTCTCAGGGGCCCCAGGAGTTACCGCCGGGAGCCCACCCTCAAGTGGCTCTCTCCAGTCTCCCTCTCTCCCTCCCTCAAGGGGCTTCCTGGGTTCAGCCCCCAGCCAAACCACTTGCACCCAAACCTCTGCGTCAGGACCACATTTGTTTTTTTTTTTTTTTTTGGGGGGGGGTGGTACTGAGGATTGAACTCAGGGGCACTACTTTTTAGGGCACCCAAACAATGATGCCAGTCTCCTCCCAGTCCCAGGTGGCTTCCTCAACTCCAGGGGCCATGCTGGCCGCTGGCTAGAGTCAGCCTCCTGGAGTATAAGCTGTCCCCTCCTGCAGACCTCCCAGCACTCCCACGGGCCTGCTTAGCAATGGCCTCGCCTTTAAAACGCCACACCAAGACCTGCGCCATCTCGCTCCTGACCTCTCCAGCCTCTTCCCAGAGCTCCCCGGGGACACAGGGCTTCTCTCCAAATGGGGCCTTCCCTCTGTGCCATCAGCCCCAGAGGCTTCCCTGACACGTCACCTCAGAGAAACCTTCTCTGCCCTGGCTTTCCTCCCCACCCCTAGCTGTCCCTCTTCGTGTGACACCAACTTACACCAACTGATAATAAAGGCACTGAAACTCAGAAAGATCAAGTGGCCTTCCCAGGATCACAGAGTCGGGAAGCGGGGCAGCCCAAATTCTGCCTGTCTTCCCAGCTGAGACCCTCTCTGCACCACGCAGACTCAACGGCTCTGAGCAGAGCCCCGGGCAATAATGAACCTGCCCTGGAGGGGGCAGCAGTGAGGATCAAAGGGAAAGGTAATTTTCCGCAGTGCTAGGCGCATAGTAGGTACTCAACAGAAGTCTCCCTTCCTTCATCCTCCATGAACTCGCTCAAGGTGTGAGCTTGTATGGTATCTCACCTGGGATAAAAAGAGGCTAGCAAGAAGAGAAGGTTCTGAAATAGGAGAGGAGAGGGGAGGCAGGAGGGGACTCCGATGAGGATGCAACAGCACAAGGCCTGGCCCAGAGCTGCTTCAAGAGTTGGCAAACTTCTGTAAAGGGTGATATTAAACATTTTAAGTTTTGTAGGCCAGATGGTATCTGTTGTCACTATCCAACTCTGCGATTATAGCAAGAAAGCAGCTTCAGACACTCTGCAAATCAATGCCTGTGCCAATAAAACTTTATTTACAAAAAGATCTGGAGGGCTTTTGACCCATGGCCCTAGATTGCCAAGCACAACGTTAATAGATGTGGATAAAGATGACAGTAAAAGCCCTAGGAGCCTTCATTCGGCAGTTATCACTTGCTGTGTGCCAACTGGCTTTCACATTGAACTTGTACCAAGACATGGGAGGAGAGTGTTTATCGTGAGCGTTTTGCAGATGAGGAAGCTGAGGCTCAGGGTGGGAGTCATTCAGTTGCAGGTGGTAGAGCTGGGACCACGTGAAGGTCTGTGTGGTTCCCAGGCCTGTGTCCTGAGCCTGAGGTCGCCAGCCCTCCACCTGCTCAGGTGCTCTCCCTCCAATAAGCCCTGCCCTGGCCGCCACCAGGGCCCTTGCTCTGACCTTGCACTGCAGACTGTCTCTGAAATGAGCACAGCCCTAGCCTCTGTAGGACCACTGCACTCTGTTCCCTGGCGGCTGGGTCTGCTGATCCTGAGGCCTACAACTGCGTCCCTCTCCAGGAACTGCCTTTGGCTGATGGAGCTGGCCCCCTCAAGGCCACAGTCCTTCCCAAGGAGTGGCCTTGCATCTGGTGAAGTGGGACTTCAAAGGCCCAGTCCCCTTGACTCAATTTGGGACATCTCAAAAAGGAACATCTAGCTTCAGAGTTCACATGGGACTGGCTGAGACTTCTGCAGCAGTACCTCCCAGTTCATGATCTTTCTCTCACCAACTCTGCTTTCTGTACTCCTGGGAGTGATGCTTCTGAGAGTGCTCTCCACTAAACTTGTAAATAAACTCCACTTTGGAGTCTGCTTCTAGGAGCCTGACTGGCGACAGCCCCTGGGTAGCGCCATCACCCAGCGCAGCCAAGCTCTCTGCACCTCCCAGCTCTGGGCTGGACCTACAGAGGACACAGCCAACCTGTCCCCATGCACTGTCCACGCCTCTCTCCAGCCTTCAGCAAGCCTAGGTGGCAAGTGCAGATGCTGGGTCAGAGTACACTGGGGTGACTGGAACTCAGTCTTTCCTTCAGGATGATCTGCACACACCCATGCCCAGCCAGGAGCTTGGGAAGAGGGGCAGACTCTGAGCTGGGCCTTGTAGCTGGCCTGGGGAGAGCTGGTGGAGAAGGGGTGATGTCCAGGAGGAGGGGAGCCTGGGCAAAGCCCTGCAGCTGAGATAAGCCTGGTCTGGCCTCAGGGGTGAGGAGGGTTGGACAGTGGGGGACCTGGGTGCCAGGTTGGAATGCTTCTCCCAGGCCAGTGGAGAGCCACTGAAGGGATTTAAGCAGAGGAGGGGCGTGGTCAGGACTTCCCTTTGGAAAGACCATCCTGGCTGCACACGGATGGTTCAGGAGGGGGACAGTGTGGTGGGGTCCATGGCAGTGACCAGTCTTCCAAGCGCCTGAGAGGTACTGAGGAAGGTTGGAAGGTGACTGAGAGGGATGTGGGGGAGGCACAGTGTCCCAGAGTCAAGCGAGACTCTTAGGTGGAAACAGTGGTAAGTCCCTGAGGTGAGGCATAGGAGTAGGAGCAAGATGGAGAGGGTGTAGCACAGGTTGAGAGGCACTAAGTGTGGGGAGCCCTCAGGGTATTTATGGGCTTAACCTGTTCACAGGTTCTGTAGATTTAGCTGTGGGCACTTTCGTGGTATTATTCACCCTACCACCCTTGGATTGAGGATGTGAGAAGTCACGGCCACAGCTCCCCCAGGCCAATCTAGGAGGGAGAAGAGGTCACAGATCCAGGGTCCAGCCCACATGTCTGAGGCCTGGACTGGTGCCAGAGGCCTGGACGTCAGCCATGGTCTAAGCTTGAGCCTTCACTGCTGCCTGGAGCCTCTTCCCTGGAGAATGCTGGCTGGGTGAATGGATGAATAGCACGAGCAGGGGTGGACGTCCAGAGGACCAGACAGTCAAGTGACCCCAGAAGCAGTTCTGATGAGCAACTCCAGGCAGCGATCCAGTAGAGGACCCGGGTCTTTTCTCTCCGCCTCCATTCCCATCTCCCTCTGATAAGGACTTGTAATCACATGGTTGGACCCATCCAGATAACCCACAGCAATCTCCCCATTTTAAGATCTTTAACTTAAACCATCTGCAAAGTCCCTTCTGCTATACAAGGTCCCGTATTCATGGTTCCCGGGGATTGGAATGTGGAAGTCTTGGGGTGAGAGAGGCATTGTTCACCTGGGAATTAGAGATATAGAAGTCACCACCAAAGCCCCCCCACGCCAACTTTCCCATGGACACTCTGCTGTTGGAAATATCCTCAGATTTTAAGAGCCAAATATTTCAAAAATTATCCCCTTTTAGAACAAAAAATCCCAGGACAAAAGAGAAGAAAAGGAAGCCAATGGAGAGCCGGCTTCGCTGGCAAGCCTCATTGGTAAGTATTTCTAATAAACTTTCACGCTTGGCGGGAGATCCTTTGCATGCTGACAAATTTCTCCTGAAATTTAGATGTCTTGTTCAGAGTAATAGCTATAGCACACAGGTGCCCAGCTGCTATTGTAAAATCAGTAAGCATTTAATTGAAACAAACGACCATAATAATAGTACATTATCCCTGCAGGCCGAGCGCCATCACAGTTTTAATTATTGAGTTAAGAGTCAGACTAATTTATCCTTTAAAGCAACAGCCCCGTGCCTGGTTAGACTGATCATCCTGTTATGAATATGGTGTCTCCAGCAGAGAAGAATGTGAATGGAAGGCAATTTGTTCCCTTCAAAGATGGTTTCGTCTTTGAAGACAGATTTGTCGACACAGCCTGCTGGGCTGCTGGACCTGGGACTGCCCAGGTGAAGGTGTGAGGTTCCTGTTCAGGAGAGGATGGGGCCGTGGTCCTTACGCCTCCCATCTCTGGGGTAGAGGCCCTCCCTCTGCTGGAGTCTGCACTGGCTCCCTGCTTCATTCCAAATGGAAGCCAAAGCCCTTACTGAGCACAGACCCCTTTCACACTCCCTGCTCCCCACCTGGTACCTCTCTTTCTCCTCCCCCTGCTACTCTGCCCTCACCCACCCAGCACATTCATCTCCTGCTGTTTTTTGGATGCCCAGGTGGGCTCCTGTCTCGGGACCTTTCTATAGTTTTTTGCCCCCAGGGGACATTTGACAATATTGGGAGACTTATGGGTTGTTAAAATTGGGAACGTGAGTGGCATAGACTATAGTTGGGGCAGCTGGTGAGTAGAGGCCGGGGAAGCAGAGAACCACGTATTATGAGAGAGGGCAGCCCCCCGTGGCACAGAGCGACCCACCCCCAATGTCAATCACGCCGAGGCTGGAGGAAGCTGCTGACTCAGTGATGGTCACTATGTGGAATCCTCTCCCCATCCAGAGAATACTCATCCTGCACACCCTCTCACTCCTGCAAGTGGCGTTCAAGCCTCGCCTCTCCAGGGAGGCCTTAGCTGCACCCCAAGCTCAACACACAGGGGGCCAGCATCCCGGGTCCTGCTCACATGCTGCGGGACTTGCTCTAGTGTGTTGTCCACTGTCTCGCTCCCCTGGGGCGGAGGCCACCCCTGTTGCCACACTCAGTAAGTGCCACCTGGACACAGGTCTTAGTTGTGTTCACAAGTTGGGGCAGCACTTGACACCTAGCCGCTCAGTGAATGTCTGCTGAGTGAACATCCACAGACTCCTGCCCTCCCCTCTCCTGTCCATGCCTCGGCCTCCACGCAGAGCACGCGCTGCCTCCTCGTGGCCCCCAGCCCACCCCTCCTGCCAAGGTTGGCAGCCCGTTTCTTTTTCCTGGACAACAGCAGCAAGTCTCTTCACGCTGTTCAGGCATTTCTCCAAGGAGGTTTCTGCCCGACTCCCTCGTGTTCCTGGCTCATTCTCAGCTACTTCGGGACAGAAACGGGGGCCTGTGAACAGTCCAAGTCGTGGGGTCCACACTGACAGCCACAGGTCCCATGCAGAAAGGACCAGCACACTGCACACAGCACACAGGCTGGTGAGTGGACCAAGGCTTTGTGGAGTGATAGGCACCGGTGGATGGCTGGCTTCCCCATGGAACTCCCCAGCTGAGCAGACCGCAGGATCTAGGTACTCTGTCTTGCCTTGGGAGTCCTGCTCCCCCATGCGATTCTCCCAGCGCCCTGCTACGGAGAGACAGCTGTGGACCCAGCAGGCGCCAAGACAGCGAGACTCAGCAGGCAGTGGAGGGATCAGGCCACCCCTGTCGCCACACACCTCCTCCTCCTGTCCAGCGTCCAGTGAGGCTATGCGTTCCGGGGACCACAGGCTTCTCCCAGTCCTTGTGCCTTTTGTCCGGACTCCATAACCCAGCGGCAGGAGGGAGGTCCTCAACAGCCCGAGTTTCTTGGTAAGCAGTTAACGTCACCGGTGCTGGCACACGCTGAAGGACGGTCAAGGCTTTCTGTGCGTGCTCTGCTGGTGTAGGCACAGTGGTTCACCCCAGCTCTCCTTTTCTTGTAAATTATGTTATTTTTAGGAGTTAGCAGGGTTTTCAGGAATGGGTCTGTCCCATTAGAGTAGACACCTCTATAGTCATCTGCTATGTGCCAGGTACTGGGCTGAGCATGGGGATTCACTGTGACTGACAGGTGGCCCTGCCAATGGAGCCAACTCCGCAGCCACAGCAATACACTGCGCCGAGGATGTAAGATGGAGGGTCAAGGGTGGGCCAGGGGATCAGCAAGGCCTGTGACTGGCTAGAGTGGACGACAGCGTAGAGGGGTGAGCAAGGCTGGGTGGGCCTGAGTACCAGGCAAAGGCCCTGGCCTTCATCCTGAAGGTGGCAGACATGTATACAGGAAGACCAGCTTGGCTGCTGAGGGCAGGTGAGCAGTGACGCAGCAGGTGAGGCTCAGTTAGATGACGGGGGCATGGCGGATGCCAGGGGAGGGGGGCAGGATTGGGGACTGGCCAGGGAGCCGGGCCAAGGATGACAACAGACCGCTGCTGGTACTCACAGGCTGGTCGCATGGGAGAAGACGCTTGTCTGAAAGGTGGGGAGGGGTGGTCTGCGGTGAAAGGACTGGGCTCAGGCACGATATCCAAGCGGGAGTCTCCAGGTGGGGACAGGCTGACCATGGAGAACTGGTCTAGTGCTCAGAAGACGGGACTGAGCAGTGGAAACTGGCCTGGGCTTCTCCATAGTACCCAGCCCAAAGTGAAGAAGCAGGGGAGGGAGGGAGGGGGAGAGAGAACACAAGTAGTCGCTGGTGCACCTGTGGGGAGGGAGTTTCAGGGCAGCGAGGTGTGGCCAGCTGGTCCAGTACACCAAAATCAAGTATGATACGGAGGCACGTACCCAGGGGGTCTGGCCATGTGGAGGCCACCAGCTCCCCTAACCAGAACAGCTTTGGCGCTCTAAGGGGGCAGAGGCCCAAGGGAGCGGGAGGGTGGACGACCCCCTCCTGGGACTGTGAGGGAAGGCAGTAGGCAGGTGTGAGAGGACGGCTTTGAATTGGATGTGGAGGGAGACTGCTAGTGTGGAGGGTGTCGCTCCCATCCTGGTAATGCCCCAGGGACCCCAGCTGCAGAACTGATTGACAATAGCAGGGACCATGTTCTCACCTTCTGTCCCCAGCCACCCTTTTAACAACCCTGTGAGACGGATGCTGCTATTTCCACTTCCCAGTGGAGTCTCAGACAGGCTGGATCCATCAGTCTGTCTGAAGTTCACACGGAGCAGGGCTGGGGTCTGAATCCAGGTCTGGCTGACCCCTGTGTCTGAGCTCTGGCCACTGCTGAGGGCAGAGGGGTCAGTGTGGGCTGGACCGGCCTTGCCACAGCCTCTCACCCACGGCCACAGACTGCCTCAAAGGGTCTGGGTCTTGCTATCGCTGAGCTGGGAGTCGGCACAGAATTATCTGTCTTGTTTTGACTAATCTTTGCGGCTAATCTTTCTGTATCTTTGGGAGGGAACTGCTGGACACAAACAATGACGGATCTCCTTGGAACCGCGGAGACTGCAGCAGACCTCAAGGGCAGGTTTGGTGTCGGGGACCACACTGCCAGGGCCAGGGCACTTTTAGGACCCTGCAGTTCACGGAGGCCACCGTGGGTACAAAGCTGGGGGAGCCAAAGACAGATCACCAACGGGTGAGGGCTCTGTCCTGCGGGCCTCGGGGAGCCAGGGTACCATGTGGGTGGAGGATGGCCCCGCTGTCTCCTTTGCTCAGGGTGAGGGGCTAGAGGCGGAGTCAGGAGGCACCGGGGCAGACTTGATGGGCAGGGCTGGGCAGGGCCGGGCAGATGGACCGCTGCCCTTGGTCAAGGGTGCCAATAACTGAAAATGTCCCATCCCATAGGAATCCTCCATCTTCCTGAACATGGTCTTCAGTTCCCATTTGGAAGGGGGCCTAATGCTCCTGCCCACGACCTGGGGCTGGAAGGCTGTGTCGTGGGTATGGCAGGGAGCCTTCGTTCCCGTCTGAGTGATGACAGGGCACACTGGACTTCTTCAGCTGTCTGCCTGTCTATCTGTCTGTCCCACTGGAATAAGTAAGCTCTGGGACCAGGGGTGGCCATCTTCTCTGCTCACTGCACAGGGCATGGAGAGGGCCTGGTGCACAGGAGGCCTCCTGGATAGGCTGGATGAATAAGTGCACAAAGGAATCCTAGTGGAATGCTGGGCAGCCCCACGGGTCCTCCATCAGAGTCAGGGTTACGTCCCCTTGCAGTGACGAGATGCCCATGAACTTCAGCCTGTTCCCAATACCAGCCCAGCTGCTGTGGGGGCTCTGCGGACCCCATCCTCGGCTCCTCCCTGTGGGAATGTGGCAGCTCCTGGCCCAGTTCTCCCCCCGGGGCCAGTCCACCTCCCTCACCCCGACTGCTTTTCTGCTCAACCGTCCCTGCCTCCAGGGGGCTTCTCCCACCTGAATCAAGGTCCCTGGTGATTCCTCTGGTGGCACCTGTTGTTCTGTCCATGGAACCTGTTACAACTGTAATGGCACCTTCACACAGGTGTACACATGACTCTGGCCGTGTGCTCCAGGTACAGACATGCGGATGGCGGCCACTTTGCTCTGAACCATCTCCCTGCTGCCCACTCCCAGGCCTGGCATACAGCAGGTACTCAATAAATGTTCAGGGGTGAGCCAGTGAGCCCAGGAGCTCTGAGCCCCAGACTGACAGCTTCCCCAGACCCAGGTGTCGTTCCTCTCCAAGCACTAGAGGGACAGCACACCCCAGTCCTGCTTCCCCTGTCCTGATGGCCACCAGTGGCCCCACACTGAGTGTTCCTGCCTCCTCTTCCCCTTGTACCTAGATGCTGGCCCAGGTCAGCTGGCCCTGGTGCCCCTGGGGACCCACAGGAGCTGGTCTGGCCACTCATCTCTCTGGGTTCCCTCACTAAAGGGGCAGAGATGGAATCAGCCCTGCATTTAGAAAACTCCCACTGGGGATGGGCGAGAGCAGGGGACAGGTCAGGCCACAAGGTCTGCACCTGCCTAGGCTCCAGGGGAGCTGGGAGTGGGCAGGGTCTGCAGGGTGGGCTGAGGGTGGCTGAGCATGCTCAGAGGTTCCAGGCAGGTGGTGGGACCCCCATGTGAGAGAGAAACGGGCGAGGGTGACCCGCCCCCTCCCTCCTCAATGCCGAATGTTCTACACTCAGAATTAGCACGTGGGCTAATTAAAACCATCTTTCCAAAGAATTTATTACAGGATATTCTGAGCTAATTATAAATTCTCTGCGGCTGATCCCGAGCAGTTTGCTAATGCAGTGTTGAAATCTCTTTGGCCACCCTCGTTTCAATTATTCATCAGGCCCCACAACAGTTGTGAACTGTAATTTAAACAGTCAGCTCATGAATATTCAATTAACACAACAAACACTGGTGTGTTTTACCGCCTCCCCGCTCAATATTTTGTCTCCTCGTCCGTGTTTACATGTTTTTATGAACTCTCTAGGAAAGCACTGCTGCTTGAAGTCCCTGGTTAAGCCGGGACTGAAGTGCCAGGAGGTGGAGGAGGCAGAGGCTCCCACACCCCTTCTTAGAGCAGTAGTGGGTGGTCAGGCTGGAGATGCTCTGCCAGAGCACAGAGAGGGCAAGGACGAGCCCTGAGGCCACACAGTGGATCCCCTGCTCAGATAGTTCCGAGGAGGTTCCCACTGCCAACTCTGCCACAGATTAATTGGCAAAGCGGGATGGGGGTCATCTGGGACTCTGAGACAATGTCCAGAAGGCAGAGCAAGCCAGGCATTCTTTGATCCCCAGCCTCGATGGGCAACAGCCAAATGTTGCCTGACCAGGTGGTGCTGTCCAAGGCTTGCTCTTGTCCCCTTCGCAGCCACGTGTCCCATCTTCCCCCTGAGCTTTTGGCCTCCCAGCCCACGAGCAGCTCTGAGGTCCCCAGGACAGCTCCTTCCACCCTCGCCAGGTGACAGTCACTATGGTGACTCCCACTTCTCCAGATGGGGAAACTGAGGCTCTGAAGGCTAAGCAGTGGCCCTGGGTCCAGCTGGGCTTGGGCCAGGCTGCTGGGCCCCGGGTCCCTCTTCTCCTCACTGTATCCAACTGCTCCTCCACTGGGGACGGAGGTGCTGTCTTGGGACCGAGCGGGGCTGTCATTCATTCCTTGTGAGGATCCAGAAACGCAGACGTGGGGAAAAGTGACATTTTCCAGCCATTACATTAGTCGTAAAAACGTTTTGCCATCTACACAATCCAGTGGTGACACGGCTGGGGAACGCTGGTGTCTTGGTGCTGTTGGTCAGGGGTAAGTGACAAGCCCTCTTCCTGGGCAGCATGGAGGGGGTGGAGCAGCGACACTGGACAGACGGACCTGGCTGGAGCACTTCCCTGCTCACTGTGTAGCTCCAGACCTTGAGTCACGTCACCCTTAAGACAGGGTGGGACCAGGGCCTGGCTCAGGTGGCTGTGTGAGAATTCAGTAATGCCTAAGGACGCCCCCTGCATAGAACACTCCACAGCAGTCCCCATTACTGCCATGTCACCCTGATCTCAAATACCTGCCAACCTGCTTCAAAATGTGCAAGCCTCCCAGCCCCCCCCCCCATTAAAATTTATCAAACACAGTTATCGAGCAACTACTCTGCGTCAGGCACTGACTAGGTGCTGGGGCTGCAGCAGGGAATAAAGCAGACCGGGCCCGCTCTCAGGGCACACAGAGGAACACGTCCTAGTGACACGGAGGAAAAGAAAGCAGGGAAGATGAGTGAGAAGTGTCCAGAGGAGGTGGGATGCAATTTTAGAAACGGGGGCCAGAAAAGGCCACATGGAGAAGGTGACATTGGCCTTCCTATCTAAGACTCAAAAGAGGTATGGGAACATGCTGTTCAGACACCTGAGAGCATTCCAGGCAGAGGGAAAGAAGTGCAAATGGCCTGGGGTCCAGGCACATGCCTGGACCAGGGAGGAGGCCAGGCATAAGCAGGGCAGGTGAGAGGCAGGCTGTGCAGAGGAGGTGGGCCTCCTTCTGAGACAGGCGTGAAGGCACTGAACGGCCCCGAGCCAGAGCCTCATTGAGACTCACAGGAGTCGAGGAGGACCGCAGCGTGACCCAGATATCTGAGAGAAGGGAGCCGTCACACGTGGAGACCAGGAGCTGGCAGTGGAGGACGGACCTGGCCCGGGTCGGTTGGTTATTTATGATCCTGGAGACTGAACCCAGAGGTAGGGGCTCTACCCGCGAGCCACATCCCCAGCACTTTTATTTATTTATTTTGAGACAGGGTCTTGCTAAGTTGCTGAGGCTGGCCTTGAACTTGCCATCCTTCTGCCTTGGTTTCCCCTGCTGCTGGAATCACAGGCTGCATTGCCATGCCCGGCCCAGGGCCTCGGTTTTGAAGAGGTCAAGTTACATATCCGTAGAGACCTTCATGCTGGAGATTAAAGCTTGGAAGTTATCAGCGCCTATAGGGCACTTAATGCCACCAGCCTGGATCGGATGTGCCGGGCTGATGACCAGGTGAGCGAGACCAGGGCTCAGGACTGCACAGAGTCAGCCCCAGGAGCCACAGCCAACCACACGGAGGGCCACTTCCACGCAGAGATACAGAACCTGAAAAGGCGAGCCCACAGGATGTTGATTGGAAGACTTTGCTGTGCTGCTGTTGCAGAGGGCTTCCCCTCCGGAGCACTGACATTTTGGGATGATTCTCGGTTGTGAGGGGCTCGCCCGGCCTTTACCAACTCCAGTTATGACATTCAAAAAAATACCTCCAGAAGTCACCGAATGTCCCCTGGAGGACAAAACTGTTCTAGTGCAGAACCTCTGATGTCGTAGAAGCTCTTGGGGCCGTGCCCAGGTCGCCTTCACTGGGCCGGCTCCCCACCTGTCAGCCCCTGGGAATGCTGGCTGGGAAAGTCTCACAGCTGCCCCCTTCCCCAGAACACTGGCCAACAGATGCCACCGACCCCAGGGGGTTACTCAACCCCCAGCCTATGGCCAGCGACCAACCAACACTGGACCCCAGGAGGTCAACCCCTTTGCCCTAAGAAGCCAGGGGCTTGTGCCATTCATGGTCCAGAGCTCCCTGTGGGTCAGGCTGAGGGACACACTTCTCACGCCCTCTCCCAAGACCCCACCCTCAAAAGTCATGTTCACACCCCTACGGTACCCAGGCCAAGGGAGAGTAGAGAAGAATCAGCATTTGGCCAAATGTCCGTCGACAGAAGGTTCAGTTCAGAACGCAACACCCATACAGCAGCAAGAAGAAGAAAAGGACCTACAGTTATGGACCTAGACCCATTACACTCTGTCACAGGAAACCAGCCATAGAACAGCTCGACAGAAGAGACTAGAAGCAGAAGAGGGCACCGTATTATGTTCCCCTTCATGTGCCTAAATGCAAGAAAGATATGACTGAAAAGAAACTCAGCCAATGGTAGGTTGACAGTAGTTATCTGTGCATAGTGCAATTTTAATGAATTTATTTTTCCTTTGTATTTGCTTGTGCAAAATACAAAATATAATGAAATATATATAAAATCCACAAAGCTATGCTTTGGGAAGAAAGAAGAAAAAGATGCGAGAACATTTCATTTCAAAATTTACAAGATACAAAGCCATACTCGGGAAAAAAAAAGTACAGCAATGAACTTTTTATTATTAAACAATAAACAATAAAAGTAAATGAGTTAGAGAATCGAAAATGAAAAATTTAAACTTCTAGAGAAAGAAAGAGGAAGAGACTAATAAACACAAAAGGGAAAATGAATAAATTAAGGGAAAGAGAAGTTATAGAATTGAAACATAACTCTTGAGAGGTCTCTCAAGAAAATGCATAAACAAAAATAGATAAGCCAATAGGCCTCCAGGAGAGATGAGGCTGAGGAAAGAAAGAACCAGATGCATACAGCTGCAGGGTGGGAAGGGGTGTAATTACAGGGCTCAAGCCTACAAAAATGGTAAGAGAATAACATATACAATCAGTGGTAATAATTGTCTAGATATTGGTGTAATAAGCTGTTTATTTAAGAAGATGGTGTAACCTTAATACAGAAGGATGTGGGAAATGTCTATAAAAAGAAAGTGTCGTGGTTTAGATGTGGTACCTCCCAAAAGTGAGGCAATGCAAGAAGGTTTGGAGGAGAAATGACTGGGCCATAGCCCTAACCTGATGGGATTAACTGAGTGGTAACTGGCAGGAGGAGGTGGTTCACTGGGGGCGTGGCTATGGGGTATGTATTTTGTATTTGTTGTGTAGAGTTTCTCTCTGCTTTTTGATCGTCATGTGAGCTGCTTCCCTCTGCCACACTCTTCTGCCATGATATCCTGCCTCACCTGAGCCCTGAGGAATGAAGTCTGCTGTCTATGGACTGAGACCTCTGAAACCATGAGCCCCTAAATAAACTTTTCCTCTTCTACAGTTGTTCTGGTTGGGTCTTTTAGTCACAGCTGTGAAAAAAGCTGAATAAAACAGAAAGCCACAGACCCCAGTACCACATAAAAAGTAAATAAATAAAGTAAAGGTATTGTTCCAACTACAACTAAAAAATAAATATTTAAAAAATGTATGCTAAAGAAAATGACTTCATGCCAAGTGTGAATGGCAGTGCTGATAAACTGGGGAGAAGACAAAAGACAAAGGCCACTTGTCCCTGCTATTCATCACTCCAAGTGACAGTTCAACTCAATGCAAAGAAACTGGAAAGCAGTTTCTTGGTGGATGTGAGAGACATTCAGAAATCCCCAAACCTCAAATGCTAAGAAATTCTAATTCGAGGCAGTCAGATAAAAATTAATGCAAGAGCTGGACACAGTGGCTCATGCCTGTAATCCCAGTGGCTCCGGAAGCTGAGGCAGGAGGATTGCAAGTTCAAAGCAAGTTGGCGAGGCCCTAAGTGACTTAGTGAGACCCTGTCTCTAAATAAAAAATAAAAAGGGCTGGGGATGTGGCGCAGTAGCTAAGTGCCCCTGGGGTTCTATCCTCATTACTGAAGGAATAATAATAATAATTCTACAAGAGAGACTACGACAATTCAGAGTGGCTGCTTCTGTGACGTTCTTTGGGGCACAGTAGAAGTGAATGACAGATGTCTGCATTTTGCTTTCCCTACTGCAACGACCTCCCACTTACCAGCAAACAAGTTAGTGAGCATAAAGCTCTAATCGTGACGGCAATGCAAGCATATGAAACTGTAAAGAAGAAAGTGTGAAGACAGGAGGGGGTGTGTGTAGCTCAATGGCAACTGCCTAGCATGAGCCAGGCCCTGGCCCCTTACCCAGCACTATCCAAAAAAAAAAAAATTTTTAATTTAAAAAAAGAAAGAAAGAAAAAAAAAAAAAAAACCCAAACAAGAAATATGTTGGATTCACACACATGTGCAAATATCTATAATATATAAAACTAGAAGGAGAGGCAAACATTATTTATTTAAGTGGAAATTCACATTGTTTTCTGAATAATACAATGTAATGATATAAATTTTCCCCATCTTAATTTGTTGATGAAATTCCAATAGTCTCATAAAGGCGACTTAAAAATACATGTGGAAGAAGAAATGGATGCACTTCACCGGGAAAAAAAAAAAAGAACTTTGGGCAAACTGTGTTGCCAGATGTTAAAACGTACTATAAAGCCAAAGTAATTTTAAAAGTGTGGTAAGTGCTACCGTCATTATCTCTAAATGGAACAAATAAGAAAGTGCGGCAAGGACATGGGGGCAAACAGTGACTAACAGACCGGGAAGAAGCCCCTCTGTCCCTGGTCCCCCCCAGAGGCCAGCCCGGCACTGAAGCCCACAGTCAGTTGCTCCCACCTCCAGTTCCTCCCTCTGCCCCCAACGGATCTCTTCCTGTGCCCAGTCCTGTTTGCAGGCTGCTTCCTGGTGGGCCTGAACTCAACTACCAGGCTCCTTTGGGAGAAAACTGTACTTGTTTGATAGAACTATATTGAGAGTTTGCTGAGGGTTGGGGGGACCCCGGTTGGGGGGACCCCAAGGATGCTCAGTCAGACCCGAGGGTCCCTGTTATGGTTTGGATGCGAGGTGTCCCCCAAAACTCACGTGTGAGACGATGTAAGAAGGTTCAGGGGAGAAATGACTGGATGGTGAGAGTCGTAACCCAGCAGTGAACTGATCCCTGAAGGGGTCAACCTGTCACTAGAGGCAGGTGGGCTGTGGCTGGAGAAGTGGTTAACTGGGGGCGTGGCTGGGGGCATGGCTTTGGTTTCTGGAGCTGGAGCCCTCTCCCTGCTTCATGATCACTGTGAGCTGCTTCCCTCTGCCTCACTCTTCCACCATGGGGTTCAGCCTCACCCCCAGCCCCAAGGGAAGGAGCCGGCCTTCTCTGGACTAAGACCTCTGAAACCGTGAGCCTCAAATAAACTCTCCCTCCCCTACCCTTGTGCTGGTCAGATTCCTTTAGTCACAGCGGCAAAAAACCTGACTAAAATAGTCCCTAAACCAACTTCTAAGTCAGGGAATCCTGTATATGGGGGTCCTCAGCTTTCCAGGGGAAAGTCTGGATCCTAGGTCCAGAGACCCCCAGGCTGTGGGATCACCACGGGCAACAGCACCCACAGGAGCCCCACCAGGCCCAGGCCACGGGCAGTGACGGGAGATGGTTGCCGTGACAACCACAAAGAGGCGTGTGCAGGAGTGTGCAGACGGAGGGGGACACCCCACAACTTGGCTTACCAACACTTGGGCAGGGGGGTGTTTTGGGAGAGCCAGAAAGGTCTTCCGTGTGGGTTAGCAGAGAGAGAGAAAAAAGAGGCTCACACAGAGAGTGTTTGGAGACAAGCGGCAGCATTTTTATGACCACGGTGCTGAGCACTTTATAAACATTTAATTTTCCAAACGACCCCATGAGGTGTGGATTGTTAACACATTCATTTTCCACCCAAGCAAATTAAAGTTCCACCCGAGCACCTGTTCCACACGGCAGGTGGCTACAGAACGCCGGTCTACACCCAGGTCTGTCCAAGTTCAAAGCCAGAGAGGTGAATCAAGGCAGTGTGGCAGCCCCTCTGGGCAGGGCAGGGCACAGAGACGCAGCGGGAGTGTTAAGGTTAAGGGCTGTGGCGGAGGCCAAGCTCCCGTTCCCAGAGGACAGTTCTGTCCCCAGTGTAGCTGGCTGGTCACTGCTCACTCGTGCCGTGGAGGCCTGTCTGGGGAGCAGGTCTCCCACCGTGTGTGTGGGGGGGGGCTGCTCCCTCCTGCATTTGGGGACCCCTCTGCAGGTAGTTATGGGAAGACAGCTCCAGTTTAATGTGACCAGGGTCACCCCAGTAGGCGCATGCCAAAGGACACGGGCCATCTGCCTGCTGGAGGCAACTCACTTCCACACCGGGACACAGGAGCAGTAAGAACAGTCAAGCTCACAGGCAGACAACAGGCAGGGCTGACAGGAGTCTTGTGTGCTCAGACGCAGGGTCCTGAGCCCTGGGGTTCCCAAGGGAGAGGAGGGGGCCGTGGGAGGGGCTGGTGACCATCTCAGGCTGACCCTTTGGTTCGAGGATCTTAGCTGAAGGTCCTGCAATTGGTTGTCACTCTGTGCTTTTGACCAAGTCCTGATTCTCCTGATCCAGCTGCTGCCAGAGCTACAGATGTCCAGCTCGAGTCCTTCTGTCCATCTGCTCCTGCTCTCCTCCCATGATCCTGAAGGTGGGCTTTGCTGAGACGCCCCACCTGAGCAATCACACACGGCCCTCGGGAGGAGTCAGGGGAACTTTGCCTCCTGCTGCTACAGAGGCCCCTGGACCCCCCGCCCTGGTCTCCTCTCTGTCTTTATTATATCTTGTTCCTGACTCGCGTGGGCCTTTGTGCACGGTGCCCAGGAAGCCTCGCGGGGACAAGGCTCTGCAATATTAAGGAGACCTGGGGTCCTGTGGGCGTGGGCTGGGAACTGTCTACACCAGAGTGTGGGCTCCGAGGCCTGCGCCGGTGGTGGGGGAGGGGAAGGGGAGACTCGGAGTCGGGCAGCTCTTCTGGTTCCTGGGGGAGAAAGGCTGCACCTTCCATGGTGTGGTGAAGTTCTCCGGGCAGCAAGCACCAGGTCATCAGAGAACTTAGGGACTCCACCTAGGAAGCCTCTGTCCAGCGGTTCCAGGCAGGTTCCCCACCCCCGGAGCTGGTGGGGAGGGGCACTGGCCCACTCCTGTGCTGATGCACATGTCAGCCACACGGTGGTCTGGTTCACACTCCAGCGCTCCCTGTGGGACCAGGCAGAAGCCCTTCAGCACAGATTGGATACATCTAGAATATCTCATTCACTCCTCATAACAACCCGTGAAGAAACTGTGGCACAGAGAGGTTAAGGAGTTTGGCTGAGGTCACACAGCTGTCTACACATGCAGCAGACACTGCCTGACCCCAGAGCCCTCCCTCCTAACCACTGGGCTCTCCTGACCCGTGACTCTGATCTGCAACCGGAAGGACAACAGCCTCTCTCTGGCCCACTCACTAAACGACTTAGAGATGCACCCTCCCTCCACCCTGGCCACAGTGTCCCGGGGGTAACTTGGGTTCTGTCCATTCTGCAGAAGAAAAAAAGAGAGGCTGGGAGGAAAGTGACTGCCTCAGGCAATCCATCCTAGTGGCAGGACAGGAAGAGGACCCAGGCTTCCCGACTCCTGGCCAGGGTATCAGTTTCTGGGGTGAGGAGGAAGAGCTAAGAACGCCTCCCTCAGTGAGAAAGAGCTCCCCCAGCTCACACGCTGCTCACCCCACTTCCTTTTCCTCTACCTCTGGGCTCCGGTCCCAGCCTGTTTTATTTTTTATTTTATTTTTTCACTATTGCTCAGCCTGGCCTTGAACTTGACTCAGCTTTCCAAAGAGCTGAGAGTATACACATGGGCCACCATGCACGGGCACCCCTGCCCGTCTGAATCCTGGGTATATATGTGAAAAATGAGGATAATTCAATCTCCCCCCAAAGTCGGGATGAGACACAGTGGACCGCACTGTTAGAACAGGCCACGGGGCACCATCTGACTTATTCTCCAGCAACGATGAACACAGCATTCTACAATTTGAGAGGCGTTTACACAGCACTGAATCTTCATTTCATTCATACAGTCAATCAACAAACCCTCTCCAGACACCTGCTGTACCCCACCCTGGAAGCTAGGCACCAGGAACTGGCACACTGGATTCTCACGGTCACCTCCTGCGGCAGCCGACATTGGCTCCATCTTACAGGAGGCTCAGAAGAAGTGCCCAAGGTCACCCACCAGGCAGAGCAGAGACGGCAGGACTCCACGCTCTCAGCTCAGTGCCACGCGTGGGCACCAGGCTGCCGCCAGAGCAGCTCACGGCCCGAGGACACCTCACAGGGAGCTTTTCCTGGACAAGCCGCGCACCCTCCCGGGAGTGTTAATATGTAGATGAGTTTTATTTGTCTTGCTGTCCTTTATGAAGACTCCGCCGAGTTCTAAATGGACAAAGCCACAAGACGAGAGAAGCCGCACGAGAGGGACTTTTTATTATCCAGCCAGAGCCCGGGGAAATGACTCCAATGAATCTCCCGTTTTATGGGCTCCAGACATTCCGCGGAGCCAGAGATGGCTTCTCAGGAAAGCCGAGGGTACATTAAAAGCTCATTTTCCCAAACATGGTTCTGAATATGCGCTGGGAGGAAAGGGCCATTAGACGAGTCGTACAGGAGCTGCGCTGACGAATGGGGCGGCGCGCCTCCCTGAGCCCTCCCTCGTGACTGGGAGCAGCCAGGAGCTCCCGCTGCCAGGCTTGGCACCCTGCCTGGAGTGACGGTTAAACACCTGGCCCCTGCACTCCCGGAGGCGGGAGGTCAGGGCACCGATTAGCGCCTGGCAGCGGGTGGAGAGGGCGGTTCTGAGGGCAGCTAAGGGGCCATAAACCATGACAAGCTGTTTCATGAATTCTAGCAGAAGAGGTAGATGGCTCTGAACAGGAAGGTCCATACAGGGGTGAAGATTGCTTATTTCTGGTTTTGGCCACTGTCCTCTGGTCCCTAGGGCTCAGCCCCAAGGCCACCACCTCCAGGAAGCCCTCCCTGCCTTCACTCACCTCTGAGCCCCGCAGAACTTCCACTGTGAGCTCTGAGCCGCTCAGCTTCACACTGTGGTCGCTTATGAGCGTGACTGGCTCGGCTGGGGCTAGATACGGCCCGTGGGGCTCAGTCCTGGCTCATTGTCTCGCCCTTGCTCCTTCGCTCACTCCCTCACTCATCGGAAGCCCCCATAGGTGAGATTCGGAGCCCAGGCTCCTTCCCAGGGTGGAGGATTACAGGGGAGACAAATACAGAGTGCTTACTTAAGTGGGGGGCCAGGCACACAGTAGGTGTTAAATAAGTGTCAGCAGAGCACAGTTACAGGAAATGCATCCATTCATGAAGAAAAGTTCCCTAGAGGGTCAAACAAAGTGTGGCCCATGCTGTCCAGAGGCCAAGACAAGACGTCTGGCCACACGCGTGTGCAGGGGCAGTGCCAGGGCTGGGCTGTTGTGGTTCTGCCATGGAGGACTCTCCATGCTGGCGGGTCGCCGTGCCAGCCCCTGCCTACCAAAGAAGATGTGAAGCCCTTGGCTCAGGGGAAGTCCACTGGCTGCCGCTCTCTGCCCCCCATCTGCTCCCAGATGGAGCCCCGAGGGCCTCCTCCAACCTCCCCTGGCCCAGGTTTCACTGGCAAGCATTCTGCACACCCTCTACGGGGCCAAGAGCACTGGGCTGGAGTCACAGACCCGGCTGCGTGTTCTGGCTCGGCCCTGTTTCTAGCCAGGCTCAAGCTAATCTCTCCTTCTGCTCATTCAGAACCAGATATCGAAGCTGGGCCCCTGGCTAGGTGCTGGTGCCAGAGAACGGTGCAAAGCCCAGGCCTGGCCTTAGGCTGTCCCAGGCTGACGGAGAAGATGAGCACAAAAATGGGCAGCCACAGACAACCATGAATTTAGACTGTTCCCACATTTATGTAAATTTTTGATATATTGTTTATCATGTTTTTTCTTTTGTGTGTGTTTAATTGGGTTCTTAAAATTAACTGCTGCATTAAGCCAGGTTTGGTGGCACTCGCCTATAATCCCAGCGAGTCAGGAGGCTGAAGCAGGAGGATTGCAAGTTGGAGGGCAGTCTCTGCAACTTAGCAAGGCCCTAAGCAATTTAGTAAGACCCTGTCTTGAAATAAAAAATCAGAAGGGCTGGGGACGTTGCTCAATGGTTAAGCGCCCTGGGTTTAGTCCCTGGTGCCCCAAACAAAAACCAAACAAACAAAACTATTGCATGAAAATATTATTTACTAAGTTTTGGGGCTCTACCTTAACTTTGATGATTGAGGTAAGAACTGCACTTGCCTCTTCCTCGTTTCAGCCAGGAGGGTCCAGAAAACCCCAGGGAGAAGACTTCTGAACTGGGTTCTAATGCAGGAATATGAGTTCCCCAGGATGAGGGGGGAGAACCTTTTAAGCAGAGGGGAGAGCATGCAGTGGTGCCCGACCAGGGTTGATTCTGGCCCCCAGTAGACAGTGGGCAGTGTCTAGAGAGATTTTTTTTTTTTTTTTTCCTGGGCGGGGATACCAGAGATTGAACTTTTGGTCTCACTGAGTCGCTTAGCACCTTGCCGTTGCTGAGGCTGGCTTTGAACTCGCGATTCTCCTACCTCAGTTTTCCTGAGCTGCTGAGATTACAGGCGGGCGTCACCACGCCCGGCTACAAAGATTTTTAAATTTTGATTTTGACTAGGGAAGAAGGACTAGAAGCCAGGAATAATGGGTGGAGGCCAGGGATGTGGCAGGACACCTGCCAATGCCCAGGACAGCCACCTGCAACGGAAAGTCATCCATTGTCAGTGTGCGGAAGTTGAGAACCAAGGTGGCCCCATCACGGCACACAGAGCTGCCTCAGGCTGACCTCGTAGCCCTTCTAAGCCTCAGTTTCTGCTTCTGAAAAATGGGAATCATAATGATGCCTTGTCACAAGGCCGCCGGGAGGAGGAAGGGCGCCATTTTTGCATAATAAATAAACACGTATGTGCTCAATAAACGTCCAGGCCCACATTGGAAACATCTCGAACTTCAGAGCAAATGGTTCTCAAAAGAGACAACGCCCCCAGGTTCCAAAGAAAACTTCCACACAGAAGAGAACATGTTTTGTTCTTTTCTGACCTTCCTTCTGGAGAAAACCATGAATCTTATCTCCCAACCAATGTGATCCGGAGCGTGGAGAGCCAGCCCGCGCGGAGTCTTATCACTGGCCTGAGTTTTAACAGGGAGTGAATTTTTATGACCGAGTTGTAAACCTTTGCAGAAATCATTTTTAAACTAAAAAACGCTGACAGATTCTTAACTACCATAGCTGCTAAATTAAGCATGAGGGATGAAGTGGGAGGGGTGGGGTGTGTGTGGAAGAAAATAAAAGTGGCCTAAAAGAGTTAGTGGAGGTAAAATAATGTTCATTAAAAATAGAAAAACAAACACACGCGCAAAAATCTTTTGTGTTCAACTTCACACTCGTACATCATAATGTTCCAGTAAAAGGCCATTTCCCCTGAGATAATAAAAGAATTGAATTTTTCCTTATCGGTCATCTATTTTTCTAGCCCAAGCTATTACTCCCGCTCTGGGGTTGCTAGGCAACAAGAAATATTAATAGCAGCTTTTATTAGCTTAGCTTTTGCAGCCGAGTACCAGAATGAGAAAATGGGGAACATAAATGTGTTACATAAATCTTTCAACCTTTCAGAGCTGGTGTTAGTCTCTGTTTTCATAATGATTTATTGAAGTGATGGTTCATTTATAAGAAAAAGGAGTGCAGGATAAGAAAACGAAGCAGCCCCTGCAGGAGTGTTTGAAAATAAATAATTATAGCAGGGGAGCCAAAGCTGTTTAAAGCCATTTTTCTGAGTTTTAGAAAATGTAAAAAGACATATTTCTTTTGCTTACTGCCTCTGAAAAACGGGGGGGGGGGGGTTATCCATACGCTGATGCTTACAAAGAAACCTTGAGCCTCTAGTTACCCCATGAGGACCGTCGGAGGCCCATTGCAGAGATCTGTACCCTGACTCCCACACCCAGAGGGAAATTAGACAAAACATGGCACCCCTGTATTTACTCTGATGGATCCGTCCCCTGGTCACAAGGCCAAGAGGAGTTGCCTCGGGGCCCTGCTCTTTGGCAAGTTGTGGAACTGTCACTTTTCTGTTGCTATTAAGCTCCAAGTCCTGACCAAGGTCCCAGTGTAAGTGATATGCTCTCCCCTGCCGGCCCCCAGCTGCCCCATCTCCAGCCACCGGGGCCTTTGATCTGTCTTCCCAATGCCCACTTTTAAGGCCTAACTCCGAGGGCACAGCCCATGCCCAGCAAGTCAGGGTGGACAAACATAGAGACGAGGCTGAAGCCACCAAACCCTGTCAATAAAATGAATGCATGAACAAACACAGTGGCTTGCACTTCTCGAAAGCCTACTGTGCCCCACGTCACCTACAGCTGTCACTGAAACTTCCTAAGTTCCTATGAGCAAGGAACCTTACTTCTGTTGTGCAGATGAGGAAACTGAGGGTGAGGGAGGCGGACTCCCTTGCTCTGGGCACAGGGTGGGGAGGTAACGAGTGGGGGGCAGCTGTGTTTGAACTTAGGTCGGCCTGAGCACACAGCCTAAACTTCTAAGTACTGGATGATACTAAATGTCACAACAAAAGCACACAGAAAAACAGAACGTCATCACGGCAGATGACAAAAGGGGCCACACAGTCCCGCCTCCTTGCATCCACCCCTTCCATAGTATAACTGCCATCTCTCCCTTCGAGGGGCAGGGTCTATTTCGACACCATGGACTCTGGTCACATGACTGGCTTTGGCCCATGGGACCATAGCACATGTGATACCGACAGAGGTTGAAAAGTGCCTGCACACTGAGGCTCACCAAGCTGCCACTATCACCACGAACAAGCCCAGGTCCCCGTGTGATGAGAGACTTGTGACCAGGTCACTCCATGAGTCCCAGCTGACATTGGGCCAAGTACTGAGATGTCCACAAGAATCTTGGACCATATAGTCCCAGGTAAGCTGCAAGCTGACCCCAGAAATCACCTGAGCCATGGAGATCAAAAGAACTACCCTGCTGGCTCACAGAGAACTAACAAGAATTCACTGCACTAAGCCACCAAGTGTGGGGTGGTTTGTTACACAGCAAAGCTAACTGATGCAATCATAAAACAAAGACACTTTTGCATTGAGAATTATAAAAAGAATCCATTGGACTAGGGGATCTCTACTGCCCCCCTGTGGCTTCAAAGTCCAGAGAAACAAAGGTTGGGGGCCTTTGGTCCCTGTGTTTCAATTCATGTGAATCCAACAGGGACAGATCAAGCCTCCTTGGGGGAGGAGGGAACAAGCAGGGCAGGGTTGGCGGGAAGGGATATCGGAGGGGAAGAGCTCCGAGCAGGAAGAGCAGGCGGGAGGGGTCAGGAGGTCTCTGAAGGACCCCCCAGAGTCAATACACAGGCCCTGCCCCCGAGCTGTGGGCTAGCTCATGGAAACCATCTCTCCAGCCAGCTGCAAGTGGTCACTAAGGTACTGTCCCCCAACAGCCCCCCAGAACACTAGCCCAGGACTTAGAGTGGGGGTCCCTGGGCCTGGCCCCAGCCCTGGGTGTGCTGGGAGAAGGATAAGTTCTGGCAGGATGCTTTGAGACAGGGATCTGAATTCAGCACAAAGATCTAAAACAGCACAAGGGACTTCGATCCAAGTTCACAGGATGTGAGCCTCTGGTCAGTGGCCTGGGTGGCGACGGCGGTGGGGAAGTCTACTGAACCTCAAACCCATATGCTTGTCCAGTGTGGCTCAGCTGACAGAGTGAGGTGCCCATTTTCCTGCTGGTGACTTCCCTAGAGCTGGGGTCCCCATCTCCATTTCACCGATGGAAAAACTGAGGTTGAGAGAGAAGCCATCGCCTAAGTTCCCCGAGAAAGCGGGGGGCAGAATGTTTCAATGACCCCTGTTTCCACCTCTGTGTTCCCTGGGGCCTGCAACTGGACCATAAAACCCCAGTGATCCAGAGAGGTCAGCCTGGGAAACCCAGATTCCTGGGCCACCAGGATCCACGGCAAGTGGGACCTGAGCCCCTTCCAGGAGCTTCTCCGGCTTCAGGGAAGGTCCAGGCTCCCCGGGGAACTCGTCTGAAAGCACCAGGCTCCATCCCTTCCCAGGATAACCCTCCCCGGGGAAACCAGGCCCGGCAGCGCCGACGTTTCCCAAGGACGACTCCCAAATAAATGATTTCAGACTTAACAGAAGCCGCTTAATAAATTCCACTCTTGGAGTTTCTTTGGGTATTTTAGAAACTGATTTATACATACAATATCTCTCTCAAAATGAGACAATCAACACAGGATAAAATTATTGAGTTATGAAAATAGGGGTCAGATGGAGGTGCCGCGCTTTAAATTAAACCGGCAAAATATATCTTTCATACTAAATTGACTCTTTTTGTCTTGGAAATGAATGTTTAATCAGTTAAGAAGCCGAAGTCGAGGGAGAAGCCTTGAGCATATTTAATTTTGTAGAGGGGCCCGATTCCAATACTGCGCGTGAGTCCTGCTGGCAGCCATATCTTTAAGGGAGAAGGGCCGACGTCATATGGGCCAGTGAGGCCGAGCCAGCCGGGCAGGGGACAGGAATGGAATGGGTGGCCTCTGGGGTCTGAGCCAAGGGGGTCCTGGCATTTATGAGATGACTGGCCTTGTCCTTCTCTGCAGGGACAACATCTCTGGCACATGGCACTCTGTGTCATATTACCTGGCACACCTTAGCATCAGGGCGTCCTCTGAGCCACCTGCAGCAGGACTGCACCATCCCTCAGACACCTGGTGAAATTGGAAGGTGGCCAGGAGGGGACCCAGCTGGACTGGAATTCAGGTTTTTCTGTTTAAGAACCCGATGGCATTAAATCACTCATAAAGTACTTACAGAACCCATTCTGTGTCAGGCGTCACCTCCTGTACGGAGTGATAATGACAGTTTTAAGGGGTACCCTGCTGACCCTTGACTATGCTAAGCACTCCCAGGGCCTACTAGTACTCGTGGTACTGAGTTTTCCCATTGTACAGATGAGGCAGTAGAGGCACAGATTAGATTTGTATCCTTGAACTCATTAGAATATTTGTACTCCTTTGATCGTGTTTCCTCCCTGCAAAAGGCAGAACCTCTAGTTAGGAAGTGATAACCCCACATCTGAGCTGGCACCCAGAGCACCGTACCCTGACCCTAGTACAACATTGCTTCATTTTTTAGAAACAGGGTGTATTAGTCAGCTTTGCATCACTATATAACAAAATACCAGACACAGGTGACTTATGAAGAAAAGAGAGATTTATTTTAATTTACAGTTCTGGAGACTCAAATCCAAGATGGAGGGGCCACATTGGTTTAGGCCTCTGGCAAGGGCAGCCCCTTGCAGCGGGAGGGGGCACAAGAGCAGTGGTTACATCTTGAGCCAGGAAACAGAGAAAGAGAGGAAGAGACCAGGGTCCCACAACCCCTTTGGAGGGCACACCCCCAAGAACGTAAGGGCCTCCCACTAGGTCCCTGCTCTTAAAAGCCCATAGACCTCCTAATAGGCCATCTTGGGGACCAAGCTGGATACTGCCTGGGGCCACCATCCATACTCAAACCATAGGGTAGCCTTTGCTCCATCTACACAGAGTTCCTCTGACGTCTTATAATAGCTCCTGAGCCCAGAGCACTGGCTAGTACCTTGTAGGTGCTCAATATGGAGCAATGGCTGGTACCAACCTAGTAGGTGTTCCACTTACACCAAGATATCAGGCCCTAATCCTGGGAACCCATAAATGTCACTGTATTGGAAAAAAGAGGGTCTTTGCAAAGGTGACTAAGTCAAGGATCTTGAGTTGGAAAGATGATCCTGGCCTAGCCCTACAAGTGTTCTTAGAAGAGGGGCAGAAGGGCATCCACTGACAGAAAAGAAGGCAGTGTGGGTGGAGGCCGGGACTGGAGAGACCTGGCTGCAAGCCAGGAGTTACAAGAGGCGAGGACAGATCCCCACCAGAGCCTCTGGAGGAAGTGTGGCCCTCCTGGTACTTAATTGCAGCCCAGGGTCCTGATTTGGGAGCCTGTGGATTTGCAGTCATTTGAGCAGCTGCAGAAAACACACTCCCCTGCCTCCTCAGAGCCTCCGTCCCCTGGGCTGAGCCCTCCTGGCTCCCCTCTCTCAGTGGAGTAGGCCTCCGCTGGCTCTTGACACCCAGCAGGTGCTAACACAAATCCCACGTCACCCGGACAGCATGCGTGACACCCAGGGACATCCCCTTCACCCTGCAGTTTAACAGTCTGTCATTAGGGGCCTCTTGCCTCTTGGCCAGACAGACCCAGCGTTCAGACCCATGTTCTTATCTGGCTTCCCAGTTGGTGCAGGCCTCTCCCGGTAATAGGGTCGGCTTATCTTTCATTACATAACGAGCGAATATAAAATCCAGCGAACCCTTGCAAAGTCAGGCTAATGGAAGAATTAAGGCCATCTGAATGGAAGAAGCATCCGAAACATGAACTCGTTATAGAGAAATCTGGAAATGACTACAAAGTGCCTGTTTGGATGGAGCCCAACACAAGCATTTCTCGAAGGAGCCACGAGGGGTTATCTTTGATAAATAGATGACATGCTTTGTAATTATCTGAGCTTCTATTACCTGGGGTCCTACAAGTGCACCTGGGAGTTTCTGCCACCTGTTCCTTTGGGTAAAGGAGATTAAAGAGGGCTGGGCCCATTCCGCTACAGCAGGAGCTTGTTTTTATTACTAATAATAACAATAGCAAATATTCCCTGATTTTTCACTCTCTGCCAGACATTTACCGAGACTTTGCGTTCTTTATCTCAGATGGGCTTCAGTATGAACTGGGGGCAGGGCTGTGATCATTCCAAGACAAGGAAACGGAGGCCCAGAGGTGCAGCCAGGATTGATCTTCTGTCCACGCACTAACCACACCCCACGCCGTCTCCCTTAGCCACCAGCACCGTGGCCCAGGACTGCAGCCATCCCCACCCCTGCACCGCAGCTCTCCTGACAAAGGTGTCCACCTGGTCCTGTCCTTGTTTGTGTGACCAAAAATCCTGAACAGAGGTGGTCTGGAGGAGTGAGGGTCTTGTGGGTAAATTAGCTGGACAGCAGCTGAGGTGTCCACCTGTGGCTGAGGTGGAATTAAGGCCGTGGACCATGGAATCTGAATGGGAAGGTCTATTAGAAGCAGCAGCCGAGGACCTGCATTATTGAAAGTCTCCCAAAGGAAAATGTCCCCTGAGGAGCAGAGCATCAGTTTTCACTGAGCTCCTTAGGGAGAGGGGACCCAGAACATGTGGGTCTTGAGGGGGCTCCCTCCTTCTCCTTTTATTTCTACCTGGCGTCACGAACGAAACATAACAAAACCGCGAGTGGCTTAAACACAGAGTCCCCACCACCGGGGTTTTCAAGCAGAGGAATTTGTTGGCAGTAAAAGAGTCAACAATTAAGAAACGAAGGAGAGTTCAGATAGTCAGCGAACGAACGGTGTCTAGAGGTCCTAGGTGTCTGCCACACTGAGCCACAAACTGGGCTGTGGCTTCTGAGCAGCCACTACAGAGGTGAGCCCATCCCACCGGACACCGCGGGGCTCTGATGGGGAAGTCAAGCAAGCAGCCCCTCCTCCTGCCACCGGGGTGGGCGTGACCCAAGCTGACAAAAGCCTCCTAGGACACAGTGGCAGGTCAGCATTGCTCAGTCATGGTGGTCCCTGGGAGACAGGGGCCTTCCCGAGACATGAGGGGGTGTGCTGGAAGCCATCAGTCCTGCTGTGTGGACGTAGGCATGCGACAGAGCCCTAAGGACACAGCTGGAGTTCCTGGATTGAGCCATGCCTGAAACCCTTTGTCCGCCCTTGGGTATTTTAGGCTTTTTTTTTGCTTCAGTTAGTATGAATTTGGTTCCTGTTGCTTAAAAATGAATATACAAGAATTTTGACTAAAACAAATACTGTTAGCTGTGAAATGGGCGGGGGGAAGCAAAAAACAGACTCAAATACGTTGTTCAGGAAAAGTCCTAGAATTCCCTTATGGAGACCTTTCTATCGGACCAAAAAAAAAAAAAAAAAGATCTAGTGATATTCCATCCACCTTGGTGGGTGAAGTCAGCATTCACGCCAGGAAAGCACAACCTCCTTAGCCCAGAATCCAGGCCATGGAGACCCAGGCTCTTCACCTCCTCAACTTCAGGCCTTGCTCTCCACCCTGATGAAGAGAAGGAGCCACAGGCTGCTCCAGCACAGCACACAGTACCCTAGTCATATTCTTTGGTGCGTGCTATTCCCCCAGCCTGGAAGACCTCTTCCTGCTAAGACTTTGCGTACATGAACTTTACTTTGGTAATCACCCTCTTTCCTGGCTGCTTACGTAAGACATGATTAAAACAACAACAACAACAACAAAAAAAAACCCCCGAAACCTGATTCCACTTATGTGAAATGTCCAAACTGGGCAAATCTATTGAAATAGAAAGTAATCAGTGGTTCTCAAGGACTAGGGGTTGTCTAAAGGTACAGCTTTCTTTTGGAGGGTGACTGTCTGGATAGTTCTATGACCATATACACAGGAAGAGCTACTGACTTGTACACTTTCGATGGGTAGCTGATATGGTATGCGAATTGTACTTCAACAAAAGCTGTTAAAAATTTTTTAAATGAGATTATACTATTAACGAACAATAAAACAAACCCCAAGGTGTTATACACAGAGCCCAGAAGTGAGCCGAGTGATGAGTAAGTTTCCCTTGGTGCCGCCCGGGCTTCTGCAGACTCCCACAGACGACTAACTGCACCCATACCCTGCCAGGGAGCAGGACTCTCATCTCAGCCGGATATTCTGCTTCTCTCGACCGGCGTTCCTGCCATGAGTGAAGGAAGTACGGCAGGAGGTAGGACTCACCGTGGGCAGCTGGCCTGAGAGCAGATGGCCGTCCTGGGCCAGCATGTTGGACACCATGATGGCGGGGAGGTCCATGGCCTGGTAGGAGTAGGCAGGGAGAAGACCGTTGGGTGCAAGCCCGTGGCACAGCGAGTGGTAGCTGGCGTCGTGGTCCCCCAGGTGCAGGAGAGATGGCTCAGGGAGGTTGGGAGGTGTTATCGGAGGGATCTCATAGTCTTCGTTGCTCTCACTCTGGCTGTTATAGGTCTAAAACATCAAAAGGGCACGTTGGCGGGGGTCAGTGTCTTAAAACTGCAGAACACACTCAACACCACCATGATAACAACGCTTTGGCAAAGAGAAGGGATGATTCTTCTGCAAGGCAGAGGGTCTAGGTGGCCCCCTGACTTGGAAAGACTCCTGCTCCATTCCCAAGCAGATGCTCCCTCCCACCAGAGGCTCCACACACAAAAGCCTGCTCCCCTGGAGAACAGGACTGGCTCCTGTCACCTGCTTCCCTCTGTTTGACCCTCAGAACCAACCACCACAGCCCACCCAAGATCCACCTTTCCACAGTCACCCATTTTACAGACTGGGCCCCCAGGCTAAGATGGAAAATGGACCATCCCAGTCAGCAGAAGCACCCAATGGAATGGAGCTGAAGCACCCAAGCCCTGCCCGGTGGGCTCTCCAGGCAGCTGGATGCTTTTCTCTTCCATGTCCCCAACAGCCAGCCCAACCCCGGCCTCTCTCACGTGTCCCTGTCTTGGCAAACGGGACAACCGTTCCTCCAGAAGAACAAAAGTGGAGACTAGGGGCAATGCTTCTTTCCAGTGCTTATTGGTGTATTTTTCTGGCCTTTCTGAGCTGACCAGGGACCCCCCAGGACAGCGGTGAACAGAAAGGCTGCGCGTGGACATGCTTGCTTCTCCCTTGTCATTATGGGCTCGATATTTTACCGAAAAGTACGATGTGCTTGCACTTCTGTTTTTTAACTTTGAGACGAGGTCTTGCTACGTGGCCCAGGCTGGCCTCTGACTTGCCATCCTCTTGCCTCAGCCTCCCGGGTCACTGGGATCATGGACATGGGCCACCGTGCCCAGTCTAGCTGAGTTTTTGGGTTTTTTTTTAATTGTGCATTGCTTTTTAATTTGATCAAATTCTTTCCCTCTGCCTCTACTGAAAGGTCCAAGTGACTCTCCTTTTAAAATTCGGTTAATTTACATGACTTTTTCTCCTTCATTCCTCTTAGGTCAGGAAGCAGTATTCTTTCTATGAGCTTTAGATCTTGTTGGCCGACAATTTGTTTAGGACTGTTGCATCTGGTTCACAAGTAAAATTGGCCTCCATTGTCCTGGATCGTGATGCCCTTGGTGGGTTTGGGTGTCCTAGTTGGTCTGGGGATTTATTCTCCCTTTTCCATTTTTTTTTTTAATGTATTTTTCTATTCTTAGACCTAAGCAGAAAAGGGATGTCTGAGTTGGAAGACAGATCCCGGAACCATCCAGAATCCAGCATGGAGGGACCAAGAAGACACGCACGTCACAGAGATCACATGCAGACATGACAGGTAAGAGTGGGTAGGGTCATCAACATTCTGGAGGGAAGAGAGAGAGAATGAGCCAGAGGAATAGCTGAAGAGGCATGAGAAGATTCTGGAACCAAGGAAGGACACCAAAGGAACTGGTGAAGGTGAGGGTGAATCTCAGTCAAAAAAAAAAAAAAAATGTATATATATATACACAGAGAAGGAAAAACTACAACAGCATGTAAGAAATAACATTTCTAACGACTTGTGTTGTTAGATGCATCAAGTATGTGTGCTCCCCTGGTGAGGTGACTGGAGTCGGACGCCACGCCTGGTCTGCGGTAGGTGAGGCCTTCCTGTTTGATGGATGACATCATGAGCGGGGACGGGTGGGTTTGGGCAGAGCCAGGCGAAGAGCAGAGAGCACAGGACGCCGACACGCCTGATCAGTGTCCAGGGCTTTTTCCTCGAGAACCCTCACAATCCCATGGAGTAGAGCCCTAGACTGCCCTCAGAGCCACAGGAACCAGCTCTGAGAGGGCAAGGCCCTTGCCACACTGGTACCCACCCCGGGACCCAGAACCCACCAGGCTCCTGCTCACTGGCCCCTTCTGCAGGGCTACCGTGGGATTATCCCACAGCTGGGCAGACTGCGCGGGGGCGAGAGGCCACCTGCCTGCCTTCTTGCTTCTAGGTTCCCCTGTTGACATTTTACGGGCTCAGGCCTGAGCTCTCCTCTCTTCCTGCCCTAGACTCTCTTCCCAGGTGGACCTCAACGGGCCTCAGCTCCAAGTCCCGTTCAGCAGCCATGTGTACACCTCCAGCCCCGGTCACTCATTGGAGCTCCACAGGTGGGCATCTCAACACCACTCCACATTCCCTCTGATGGCCAGGGTGCCCCGTCTCCTACCTGCACCTGTGTCCTTCTACCACAGAAAATGACACCCTCCTCCAACTGTTAATAAAACCACAAACCTGGGACTCACACCGTCACCTCTCAAATCCAACGCAACTCCTCCAAAATGTCTTTAAAATCTGCCTGTTTTCCTCCATCTCCACTGTGACTATCTCATCCCAGCCGTGTGCACACTCCTGTCCTGCCATCTTCTACCTTGACAATGACAAGGGCCTCTCTTACTGGTCTCCTGTGGCTCTCTCTTGTCCCTCTATTCCTTCCTGTAGTCAGAGTGGTCTTTAAAAAGATGAACCTCTCACAATGTTACTCCCATTCTTGAAATGCTGATGGCTCTCCCTGCATTCAGGATCAAGTTTCTAGCTCCAAATATAACTCTGTAGGTCCTCCATGACTGACCCATCACCTCTATAATCACAGGCCCTTACATATGTGTCCCCTCTGCAGTATGGCTCTCCACCTGCCCCACATTCACTCTTCATCTGACTCATTGCTGCTCATCCCTCACCAAGAGGTTGGTTTCAATGTAAGAAAGAAATCATGAAAGCAACCCCATTTATAATAGCCTCAAAAAAAAAAAAAAAACTAGTCATGAATCTAATCAAAGAGATGAAAGACTTCTACAATGAAAATCACAGAACATTGGAGAAAAAAAAAATTGAAGATACAAGAAGATGGAAAGACGTCCCATGTTCATGGATAGGCAGAATTAATATTGTTAAAATGGCCATACTATTCAAAGCCATATACAGATTCAATGGGGTCCCCGTCCAAACACCAACGATATTCTTCACAAAACTAGGAAAAACAGTCCTAAAATTCATTTGGAAGGATAAGAGACCCAGAATAGCCAAAGCAATTCTAAGCCAAAGAAACAATGCTGGAGGCATCACATTACGACTTCAAATTATTACTACAGAGCTACAGCAATAAAACTGCATGGCATGGGCATAAAAACAGACCCACAGACCAACAGTGCAGAATAGAAGACAGAGACAAACTCACACATCTACATACACTGGAGAAAAAGCAGCCTCTTTAACAAATGGTGCTGGGCAAACTGTTTATCCATATGTTCAAGAATGAAACTGGATCCCTATCTTAAGCCTTGCATGCAAATCAACTCAAAATGGATCAAAAATCTTGTAATTAGGCCAGAAACTATACAACTCTTAGAAGAAAACATAGGGTCAACACTGCATCACATAGGCACCAGCACCAACTTTCTCAGCAGGGCCTCCGAAGCTCAGGAAATAATGCCAAGAGTTAATAAATGGATGGCGTCAGATTGAAAAGGTTCTGTATGGCAAAGGAAACAAGGAGGAGTGTGAAGAGAGAACCTTTAGAGTGGGAGAAAAATCTTTGCTAGCTACTCTTCTGACAGAGGCGTAATATCAAGAATATATAAAGAACTCAAAAAACTCAACACCAAAGAACCAAATAACCCAGCCTAAAAAAAATGGGCTAATGAATTAAACAGATACTTATCCAAAGAAGACACACGAATGGTCAACAAATATATGAAAAAATGTTCAATATCATTAACAATTAGAGAAATGCAAATCAAAACTACACTGAAATCTCATCTCATACCAGCCAGAATGGCAGTCATCAACAATACAAAGAATAATAAATGCTGGAGAGGATGTGGAGAAAGGATCACTTTTACACTGTTGGTAGGATTGTCTGTTGGTATAACCACCATGGAAATCAGTGTGGAAGCTCCGCAGAACACTAGGCATGGAACCACCATACAACCCAGCTATTCTGCTCCTCAATATTACACTAAAGAATTAAAATCAGCATGTTATAGCAATATGCAAATACCCATGTTTATAGCAGCACAATTCACAACCGCCAAACTATGGAACCAGGCTAGGTGTCCACCGATAGATGAATGGATAAAGAAAATGTGGTCTATACACACAATGGAGTTTTATTCAGCCATAAAGAAAAATGAAATTATGTCATTTGCTGGAAAATGGATGGGACTTGAGACCATTATGTTAAGCAAAATAAGCCAAACTCAGAAGGTCAAGGGTCATATGTTTCCTCTCATATGTGGAAGCTAGAGAGGAAAAAGGAAAAGCAAAGGGAGATCAGTAGCATAGAGAAAAGGGACCAGCGGGTGGGAGGAGGGGAAGGAGGGCAAAGTGCCAGGGGGAATATTGGGCGAGCTGTATTGAGGGCATGTACGATGTGCCGTCACAAATCCCACCATGCGTACAGCCATAATGCACCAATTAAAACAATAGAAAGTAAAAACAGAATTTAAAAAATAAAAGAGGTTGGTGGAACCGTCTTCCCTGGTACTCTAGAGTAGGTCAGACCCCATACGGCGCCCCAGGATTTCCTAGGATTTCTCCCTGGAAGTGCTCGTCAAACTTGCAGTTCACTGACTTCTGATGAACCTGTTTGTCATGAAATGTGACTTCTGCTTGCTGTACCCCATGCTTAGGCCAGAACCCTGCGTAAAGTCTGGCACCAAAATGAGCTCAAGAGCAATTCATTGATGAGAAGGCAAGGCCAAGGGCCGACCTTCAGGACCGCCCGGGGCAGGGGGACTGTGGTCTCTAATACACAGGAGGCAGGGCTGGGTGGTGGTTAGAGCCGTCTGAATCCCTGCTCTGGCACTTACTACCTGTGTGATCCGGGGCACATAACTCACCCACCCTTTGCCTGGGTCTCCTCATCTGTGAAAAAGAGGGTAAGGACAGTAGTATCTACAGGGTTGTTGTGTTGCAAAGAGTAAACAAACGAACGGTAAATGTGCAGGACGGGGCCTCCCCACAGTGAGCCCTCTCCTGTTAGTTATCACCACTGTCCTGATGTCCTCGCCTGGAGTTCAGGAGATGTCAAGTGGCTATCCCAGGTACACAGGGAGTAAAGAGCAGCTCACTGGCTCAGCACCCTCTCTCTGAATTTCCCTAAGCAGGTGCCCCGGGGTCTGTGCACCAAGGGTTGATGTCTCTCTTCAGCAACTGGCTGCAGGTGAGAATCAGCTGTGGTGTCATGTTGCCCCAGAAAGCAGAGTCTCCCTGCCAGCCTTCCTGTCCAGAGTCACCTCCTCCTGGAAGCCTTCCCAAGCCCCCTGCCTATGCTAAGTGACTCCCCTCCCGAGACTCCCCCTCCACTCCCCTGTGTGCACTTCCCATGGCACTCATTACCTCCTGCAAGTAGCTTTGAGTCCTTGACCTTTTGCTGCCTCCCTCCCCCTAGATCCCAGGTTTTGTGAGGGTGGGGGATGAATCTGCCCGTCCCCAGAGCCTAGCACAGTGCTTGGCACCTGGCAAGCGCTCGGTCACATGCAGTGAGATGGGTGAGTGGCAGTCAGCAGACCTGAACAATGGGTAGCAGAGGGACTTACAATCTGTTCGTATCTGTTGACTGCACCTCCCTCCCTGCCCCTCAGCATCCAGAACAGGTGCTGGCGTGTGGCAGGTGCCCAAGGAATGCCAAGTGACTGCCCAAGTCCATTCTTTTCAGTCAAAATCTGAAACCTCCATCCACTGGAACTGGCCCAAGCAACCAGAAGCTTTTTGAAAAAATAAGCATATGTTGTATCAAAATATTGAAATAACACAATTATGACAATTCATTTAAAGAGGCAATTAGCACACTTAAAAATAAGCATGCAAACACACACATGCCTCCTCCAAGTGCAATCAAATCCTAAGCCTCTGAACACCCACCAACCTGTCCTGCTACTGACTCACCCTGAGTACCTACTGTGTGCCAGCCACTGCATCCAGCACTTGCATGCTCTTCCCATTTTATTATGAGTTCTACAAATCAGTGCCAATCATCTCTGTATTGTAGACACGGAAGATGGAGCTCAGAGAGAGGAGGTGTCACATAGCTAGTGAGCCTGGAGACCCAGGACTTGTGACTCAGAATCCAGCATCTTCCCAGTCATCTCCAGGATTCCTATTTTAAGAGCTCGGCCACTCAACGGTGCCTCATTTGCTCTACAGAAGGATGCTGAGTTGCCCAGCTGCCAGAGCTCTGGTGTGTCCACAAGGACGGAGCATCTGGCGTGTTTTTCACACAGCAGTTCCAGGAAGGGAAGAAGGCTGAGGGACCGCTCTTGGGTCAGAGCAGGGCCAAGCCCCTCTCCTGGAACTCCTGGGAGGAGGCCACAGAAAGCACTGAAGGTAGTAACTTCCCAAGGCAGCGGAGCACAGGGGCAGAGGCAAGGCCTCTGGGCTTGAGGGTGAACCTCCCCTCAGGAGGAGGGGAGCCGGGGAAGGTCCAGCGGGTCGGCAGCCAGCAGAGCCAGGCGCTCACGTTCTAGCAAACAACCAGCATGAACTCATCCCTTACCACGGGGATGTACAATGACAGATTAGTGAAGAATCCAATCACAAAAAGTAAAAACAAAACAAAAACATTCCTTTAAGTAATCCTTATTGGGAAAATACTCATAACTAGAACCTAGAGAATGGAGAGTGAATCTGAGAGAGGGATTCTAGAAAGAGCAGCAAGGTGCAAAACCTTGGTGGTTTATGACTCCAAAATGCTCACACATGAAGTAACTGCAGAACAAGGATTCCTAAAAGAGAAGAGGTACCGGGCTGTCATGTTCACACTGAGCCCAAACTAACAACAGCAGAGTTTCAGCTAGAAAATGTGTCCTCCTGAGCAGAGAAGATACAGCTTCATTATTTACTCAGAAGGAGAATATAAGCATATTTGCTATAATATAATAAAAATATTTAATATTTATATTTGCTATAATATTTTAAAATAATACATTGAGGTTTTCACATAACATTGACCATTTTAAAGAGAACAATTTGGTGGCAATTATTACATTCATTGTTGTGCAACACCACACCTCTATCTGGTTTCCAAATATTTTCATTATCCCAAAAGAAGACCCTATACCCACTGTGCTGTTTCCCCTGTGTTCCCTCAACCTCTGGTGACCACTGGCCTTCACTGCCCCTATGAATTTATTTATTCTGAATATTTTCATGTAAATAGATTTTTTTTTTAAGCACTGGGGACTGAATCCAGGATTGCTTTACCACTGAGCTACATCCCTGGCCTCTTTTAATTTTTTATTTTGAGACAGGGTCTCACTAAGTTGCCCAGGGCAACTTAGCAACAACTTGCTAAGTTGTTGAGGCTGGCCTCCAGCTTGTAGTCCTCCTGTCTCGGCCTCCTGGGGCACTATGATTATAGGCATGTGCCACTGTGCCTGGCAAACGGAATCATTGAATACAGGCCTTTTTATATCTGGCTTCTTTCACTTAGCATATTTTCAAGGTTGATTGACATTCTCCTTAGTGTAATGTACATAAAGTTCAATTGGCATGATATTTCTGAGATTTATAGCATGTATCATACTTCATTCCTTTTTATGGTCACGAAGTAGTCCCCTGTATGGAGATTCCATAATTTGTTATTCATCCTCTGGGGACCATTAGGGCTGTTCCATCTTTTGGCTCTCGTGAATGGGGCTGCTGGGAACATTGGTGGCCATGTATTTGTCTGAGTCCCTGTTTTCAATTCTTTGGGGTATATACCTGTGGCTGGAATTGCTGTCATGATAATTCGATGTTTATCTGTTTGAGAACCCGCCAAGCTGCTTTCCACAGTGCTGCCCATTTTACAGTCCCCGTGGCAAAGCCTGGGGGTTCCGATGTCTCCATATCCTCACAGCCAGCATTTATTTTCAGTTTTTTAAAATCACACCCATTCTAGTGTGAAACGGTATCGTGTGGTAGTTTCCATTTGTATTTTCTGAAGACTAATGATATTGCGCATCTTTTCATGTGATCCTGGCTATTTGCATATCCTCTTTGAAGAAATGTCTCCTCCAGTTTTCTGTCCATGCTTTCAATGGGGTGGTCTTTCTGTTCCTGACTGTGGCAGTTCTTTATGTCTTCTAGGTACTAGGCCCTTATGATATATGCATTGCAATTATCTTCTCCCATTCTCCCTTTCTTGATAACATCCTTGGATGCCCAAAACGTTTTGATTTTGATGAAGTCCAACTCATCTACTTTTTGTTGCTCAAGCTTCTAACGAACGTCATATCCAAGAAGCTATAGCCAAATCCAGGATAATGAAAAGCTACCCCCCAAGTCTTCATCGAAGAACTTCATATTTATGCTGTGGGTCCTTTTTTTTAAATATTTTTAAATTTATACAATATCTTTATTTTATTTATTTTTATGTGGTGCTGAGGAGGGAACCCAGTGCCTCACATGTCCAAGGCAAGCACTCTGCCACTGAGCCACAACACCATCCACCGTGGGTCCATTTTCAGTGAACTCTTTGGTATGGCATGAGGTAGTCTAATTTCTCTTTTCTTTTTGCATAGGCTCTTCAGTTGTCTTAGTGCCATTCGGTGGAGAGACTCTTCTTTCCCTACGATTGGTCTTGGCACCTTTGTCAAAAGCCAACCAGCCTTAGATGTATGGGTTTATTTCTGGACTCACAGCTCTAATTGTCCATATGTCTGTATGCCAGTACATATAGTAATTAAGTGCCGTAGCTTTGTAAAAATCGGGAAATGTGAGTCCTTTGACTTGTTCTTTAAGATTATTGCTCCTATTTAGGGCCTCTTGCAATTCCATATGAACTTGTGGACCAGCTTTTCCGTTTCTGCAGTAAAGGTGAGTGGAAATTTGGCAGGGACTGTGCTGCAGCTACAGATCTCTCTATAGCAGTAGTGCCATCTTAACAACATTAAGTCTTCCAATCCGCAAGCTCAAGGTGGCCTTCCAACGACTACTTAGGTCTTCTTTAGTTTCTTTCAGTCATGTTTTATAATTTCCAGGGTTTTCCAGGGTTTTATCTCCTTGGGTAAATTTATCCCTTCACATTTCCTTCTTTTAAGGTACTCCTATATACAGGATCGTTTTCTTAGTGTCCTTTCTGGCACTGTTCAATGTTGGTTTGTAGAAACACAACTGATGTCCATCTTATGCCTTGAAACGTTGCTAAATTCATTTGTGAAGCATTTGTCATAATTTTAAGGGGATGCAGAAATTACAAACCATTAAAGAAACAAAAGATAAAATAAAATGAAAGGAAAAAAGACTTTGATCAGACTTACAAAAAACATGAAAAAACAGGAATGAGCTATGAAACATGTTAATAAAGAACTTCTTAAACATGGCAGTATTAAGACCAAATATTAGGAGTTTCAATACATATGACTTCAATTGCATATTAAAAATAAAGATTTATATTTCGATTAAAATAAATGAATCCAAGCTGGGCACAGTAGCATATGCCTGTATGTAATCCCAGTGGCTCAAGAGGCTGAGGCAGGAGGATCATGATTACAAAAGCAGCCTCAGCAACTTAGCAAGATCCTGAAGCAACCCAATAAGACCCTGTCTCTAAATAAAATATAAAAAAGGGCTTGGGGTGGCTCAGTGGTTAAGTACTCCTGTATTAAATCCCTGGTAGCAAAAATAAATAAACAAATAAACAAACAAATAAAAGAATCCAGTATATAACATTTACAATAGACATGCTGGGAATAAAATGTCATGGGAGGTTAAAGATAAACATGTTAATAAACAGCGGAGTAGCAAAATTAATAACAAATTAAATATAATTTAGGGGAAAAAGCACTAAAGAGACAAGGAGGAATACTTAAGTTGATAAATTATGTAACCCACTGTGAAGAAATGACAGACATAAACTTTTATGTAGATTGCTAAACCAGAGAAATTCAGAATGTAAAAAAATATCAGAAGTACAAAATCATAAGCAAAGTGAGACACGTTAACATGTCTCTTCAAAAATCGACAAGTCCATCAGATGTAAGTAAGAATAGCAGATTTGAATGGAATAATTGACCTTGACTCATCCTAATATTTAAAGGATGCACATCCATCCCAAGTATCCAGGAACACTACCAACAAGGTCATGCATTAACTGCAAAGATAATCTCTAGCTTTCCAAAAGGTAGAAATGATCCAGACCACATGCCATGATCTAAAGGCACTGACCTAGTTATTAACAAAAACAAACTAAGGAAACAAAGATGGACCAGAGCAAAGTCTGGGCGGCAAGGAGCCCCTCCCAAACACCAGGACACTAAGAGCCACCATCTAAGTGACTTCTGGGCTTAATGAGGAAACCACAACTGAAATTTTATGAGAATAAGAGCTGACAAACCCGGGAGGTGAACAATGGAAAATTTATACCTTTTACCTAAATAAGTTTATTAGGAGGCAAGAAAGACAAAATAAATGAACTTGGGAGTCAACTCAAGGTAGAAACAGAATAACAAAATAAGCCAACAGTCAGTAGAAGAATCATAAAATAGAAAATGCATTTTAGGTAAGAAATATAAAGTAGAGCTTTTTTTAAAAAAAAGTTGGCAAAATAGCTAGCCCAACAAGAAAAAAGAAGACACCAAAAAGGAATGACAAATATATTGATTCTTTAAAAGCCATTGAGAATTCCTCTGTGACACAGTATAAGACTGATTTTGAAAATGTTTGTAATTTCCAATTTATTAATGCTATTGTTTAGTTCTTCTGAAGAACTCTTACTCTTCTTTTTCTGCTTAACCATTGGTTTCTGAGAGAAGTGGGTTAAAATTTTCCACTGTGATTTACCAACTTCTTGTATTTCTGTCTATTTTGCTTTATGTATTTCAAAGCTATGTTGTTAAGTACTTACATATTGACTGTGAGCATATCTGCTTGGTGAAGCGTTCCCTTCATTATCTGACGGTTTCCCACGTTAGCCCACTTAATGCTTACTCAAGAGTCTCCGGCTTCCGTTTTGACTACCATCTCCTCCCACCCCAGCGAGGTATAGAGAAAGGCAAAGATTTGCTGAGGGGGCAAAAGGAGATATCACTATTTTCCAAAGCTTTTGGGCCTCAAGAGTCCAGCATGAAGGGGGACACAGCACCCTTCTCCCTGGAGAAGAGATGAGAAAGTTCTGAGAAAACCCCACTTGTATCCCCAGAGTTGAGGAGTTTAGAAGGACACTTACTAGTATTTGCCTGTCACTGAAAGATTTTGGGAGATGAAAGGGACACTAAGACACTAAGGACACTTAGTGTCCTGGACTGGCAGGGAAAGGGAACAGAGACAGAGAGAGGGGGAGAGAAATAGAGGGAGGGAGGGAGGGAGAGAACCAGAAAGAGATTATAGAGGGACTGGAGGAGTCATCTGCACTACATGGTTCTGCAAGGCAAGGAAATATGGGTTCTGGGAGGTCAAGAGAAGCCTAAAGACAGTGGCTGGCCGAAGGCATCCAAAGGGGTCTCACCGTGGTCCTACAGGGCGAGCAGACCTCAGCAGGCGGTGTGACGACAGGTGAACCAGCTGCAGCGCGGGCCACAGGGGTGAGCTGCAGGGTGATTCCCAGCTCACGAAGGCTCTGTGGCCAGGGGCCCAGATGGAAGAACAGCCAGCTCCGTCAGGCTGTCCTTTACCTCCACCTCACCCTGTCCTGATCCGAGACTCAGGCAGCCGCAGAGGAAATGGGCACAGACCACCCCCATCCCCACTGTAGGTTCCGGGGGCCATGAGCTACGGGGAAAGGTAGGAGTTTGGCCCTAAGACTGAAGTTGTGATTCTCGTAATTGAAAATGCTCAAAAATCTCAGGATGGACGTGGGGGGGATTAGCCCTTGTTTCCTTGCAACCCTGTGGGGCCACCTGCTGAACAAACCCAGTCACAGCAATAGAACCTGATGCTGACCCGGGACTCCTGGGTTCCAAATGCCCTCGATCTCCCACTCACTCCCCCCAACACAGCTGGGAGATTCTTGGGGTAGAAGAAAACAGTGGGCACGAGTACAGGAAGGACCCTGGCGCTGGAGTAAGATTTGCTGAGGGACTTTCAGCCATGAACCCACACAGCCCACACCTCAGTTTCCTTACCTAGGAGACCCCACCTGCCACCTGGGAGAATCAGGCAGAAACACAGACATGAGCACACGTGAACGGAAGTCCTCATGAGCCTCCCAACACCCTCCTCATGAACCTCCCAACACCCTCCTCATGAACCTCCCAACACCCTCCACATGAACCTCCCAACACCCTCCTCATGAACCTCCCAACACCCTCCACATGAACCTCCCAACACCCAGGGGAGACAAGGAAAGACCCAAAGGCCTCAGGAAGGAAGCAGACCACGTTTAAAGCAGCATTTCCATTTTACAGAGGGGGAAACCGAGGTTCCAAACTTTAAAGTTCCAAAACAACTTTAAAGCCCCACAGTTGGCATTTACAAACTGAGCAGTACTGACGACCTGAACCAGACCTTGCCCCACGATGTCCATGTCTGTCCAGAGGCCACACACGTGAACCCTGGTCAGCCCGGGACAGTACTACCTCACCTCCTGTCCCAGGTAATGTCTGATTGAGTGTTCTCTTTCACTCCATCACTTTTTTTTTCCAGTGCTGGGGACTGAACCCAGGGCATCACACGTGCCAGACAAGCACTCGACAACCGAGCTACACCCCCATTTTAACAAGGAAAACCCACGCCCTGTAAGAACATTTCCATTAAAGGACAGAGGTTCAGTTCAGTGTTTCCCAAGTCTGTCTTCAAAACAAGGATGACGGTATCCTATCCCAAACCCCAAACCCCGTCAACTGGAGCAGGGCTCCCAACTTATCACGTGGGCAGGGTTTTATGAATTCTTCGAGGAACGAAATGCAATTCTGTCAGACTCGTCTGTGTCCGTGATGACCAAGTCAAATTAATCATCTTGGATAACACCCCTGTGTCACCGTCCCAGAGACGTCTAATAGGATCTTTCTGATTCGAGCTGCGCAGCGCATCGGATCGGGAGGATTGTTACCCTCCTGACAATCCGCCTGGTGACACTTCCTGATTGACTTGGCCTTTGCCTGGACTAAAAATGCTTCTTAAAAAAATAATAAAATAAAATAGTAAGAGCCCGTACCATGGATAAACCCAGCAGGAGTGGGAAAAGCCATGGATAAAATCAAACTTGGGTTCTGGAGAAGGTGGGGGAGGGGCCATGATCTTTCTACGCCCTTCTTTACAGGCAGAACCTCCAAGCCAGCAGGGGAAGCCCTCCTCGGTGGTCTGCCGGCCACGCTGCCAGCTGCGGTTGCTCTGTGGCGGCCCTTATGAGGACAGAAGCTTCGTAGTGAGCCAATGACAGCAGTCATGTTCGAAATGAGCTTTGTTTACCAAAACCACATCTGGGAACAAACTCCGTAATCCCCACGTGTTCTCGCTCGGGACATTATCAGACTCACTCCAGGGCTCTGGCAGCTTTCTGGGGCATTCATCTTGGGGGAGGAGAAGGTTCTAGAAAGATGAAGGCCTGGTGGGTGGGCTTTCGGGTGTCCTTGTTCGTCGGGAAGGAGCAGTCCCGGCAGAAGTCTGGAGGTGACCAGGGACTGTGGCGTCGGGGTGTGACGGGATGGCGCGACCCAGGCCTCCCCATCCTGCAGTGGCGGGGAGCGCCTTTCCCAGCTCATGAGGGAGTCGCTGTATTAGTTTGTTAAATAACATTTTGAAAACCACATGTCCAGCTGCCTCTTGGACACTTTCCCCTGGGCAACCCTCCTAGAGGAGGTCTTTTCTGCAAAGATCTAGACAATAAGCAGTTCTGGGTCTGTCTCAGCGACTCGACTTTGCCACTGAAACCTGAAAGTGACCGCATGAGGCGTTGGAGCTAAGAGCACACCTGTGTGCAATGAAGCTTTTATCTGTCCGAAAAGAAGGGGGCGGGGCGGGAGGCCAACTAAGCCTCCAGGCCATGACTTTCTGACCTGTCCTAACTGAAGGAGGACAGTTAAAATGTCCCAAACCCTCTTCTCCACCATTGTTCCTCCCCCTGGTGGCTCAAGCAGAATCCTAGAAGGAGATTCATTCCGTTCTTGCCCTCAACTCCAGCCCCAATCAGCCGAAGTCCTGCCGGCCCTACCTACCAACTGGCGAGTGTCCGAACTGTGACCTGCCCAGGCACAAATGACACTTCCCTCCAAGGACGTCCCCTTGGCACTCAGGACACAGCGTGCAACCCTCAAGGCCCTGTGGAAAGCACCCTGCCGCCCCCAGCCTCGCTGACACCCCTTCACTGCCATGGACGTCACCTTCCCACTCCTGACACCAGGCACAAGTCCCGGGACTCCGCTTGGCTGACCCCTCCTCATCTTGAGGGCGGCAGCTGCGGCGTCCCTGTCCCTTGCAGGTAAGCTGTCACACCTGGTTCCCGGAGGGGCTCCCTGGCCCACCTCAGGAACAGCCCCCTTTTCCCATCACGCCGCTCTGTCCCCCTGCGGCACTGCTCACTCCTGTGGTTGGTTTGCCTGATCCACGCCTATCTCCCAGACCAGAGTGAAGGGTCCAGGAGGGCTGGAACATCGTTTGATTGTTCCTTGCTGAGCCTGCAGGGCCTAGAGAGGTGCCCTGCCCAGCGCATGGTAGAAAATCAAAAATTATTTGTAATGTGAAGGAGCAGGCATCGTCTGCAGCCACGCTCCCCTTGGCCCACTAGAGCCAGTGACAAGGACTCCTTCCCTGACATGCTCAGCCAGGCTCTCTGCACCCGTCCTCTGAGTGCCACCTTTGGCCTGCTAAGCCCAGTTCAGCATCCCCTCGCTGATACCTGACCAAGTACCGCTAGGCAATTTCCCATCCTGACTCCCTTTTCCTGACCTTTGGCCATAATTCCCCAGCTGCCCTGGAGGAGCTGAGTTCAGCCGCCTCCCCCAGTGCAACAGTCCCCACCTACTGCCATGTCCTCCTGCCAGTTTAACTCCCCCTGGTGCTATTCAGACTCCTGTCCCTCTGGGGCCCCAGTTCCTCCGAGGCTCCGAGGCCATCACTGCAAACTCAGGGTCTTGGCGGAGGCTGTTCCCTCTGTCCAGGGTGCTTGGTTTCCCGGGCAACTTCTCATCTTCAGTCTCCGCCAGAGACTGTCCCTGAACGGCCAAACGAAGCAGGTCCATGCCCACTGCTGTGCTCACCCAGTCGGGCACTTCTCAGTCATGGCACTTAGCACAGCTGGAATTATCTGTGAAATAGGTGTATAGATGTGAGATGTGTATACACATGCAATCTGCGTGTGGGTGGGTGTGGTCTCGGGGATTGGACTCAGGGGCACTCCCCCACTGAGCTACATCTCCAGGCCTCTTTTATTTCAAGGCAAGGCTTCACCAACTTGCTGAGGCTGGCCTCGAACATGCAATGCTCCTGCCTTAGCCTCCCAGGGAGCTGAGATTACAGGCATGCACCACCACATCTGACCCTGTAAGATTATATTTTTAATGCTTACCTTCTCCACTGAGCCTAGTGCTGGGTACAGAGAGGAACCAAGTAACACTACTACAATTTAATTATTTAGCTTATTTATTTAGCTGATCTGCAGTGGTGGACGTTCTGCTTGTCTTGTGCAGTTTTTCACTTTGCAAACCCTGCAATGAATAGCCTCACTCTTACGTCTTTGCACACTGCTCAAGGGCTCCAGAGGGTCTATTCCTAGAGCAGAAGTGCTAGGTAACCACACATTACCCAGGTTTGAACATTTAGCCCATCTGAGGGAAGCAGCTCTGGCTTGAGTCTTCAGTGTCAGCCCTCTAGTTTTTAATGAAGCTGTACACAGGCTCCTGTTTTTATGGACAATACGTATTCTGTGTTCTGAAGCGGGCATCCCTTTTGCCATTGTTCTATTGTCTTATTCTATGTATTTGAAAGCCTGTTTTGCATAGCATGTGCTACAAGTGTTTCCCCAGTTTGTTACTTGATTTTATGATTTTTTTTTTTTTGCCCTACTAAGGGTTTTACATTTCAGTTAAAATTAAGTGTTAACATGGTATGATTTCCAGCTGTCACATCATGCCGAGAACATGGCTGGTATTACCAAGACACTCAGCCATCACTTTACCAGATACGGGATTTGAACTTGGGACTGGCTGTGAGCCATCCTGGTACCACAGTGATTCCCTATGGCAGCTTGGGAATAAAATCTGCTTTGGCTAACGTGCTCCAAGATGCTGGGATCTCCCTTTAGTCACCGAAGGCAGTCATGTCCTGTGCAGCCAGAGGCTCCGCTCCTGCCCACGCCTTAGGGCTGGGACCTTATGAAGGGAGGTGGCTGTTCTGGCTCATGCACACTAACTCTTGATCCAGGCTGAGCTGCCCTGTCCACTCCCCATGTGGCTGGGAGCTGCTCTGGACCAACCTAGCCCCTCACAATCTCTCCCTCCCCCTATTCCAGCCACATTCCTCAAACATGCCAGGCACAGACCCACCCCAAGGCCTTGCTCCGGCTGTTCTGCCTATGGGAATGGTCATCCCCCGATTTACTCCCTCACCCCTTCAAGTCTTTGCTCACATATTACCTTCTCAGCAGGGCTTTCCCATCACCAGTGTTTGCAACTGTCCCTTGCAGGTAAGCTGTCACACCTGGTCCCTCTAGCCTGCTCTGTTGGTTTCCCCACAGAACTCTTACTTTCTAACATGCAAGAGACTTCACCCTTTGAAAATAATATTTGGAGTTGGGCACAGTGGTGCAAGCTCTAATCCCGGCAACTGGGGAGGCTGAGGCAGGAGGATTGCAAGTTCGAATTTGGCAAGAATCTGTCTCAAAAGTTTAAGAAGTTGAAAGAGGACTGTGAGTGCAGCTCAGTGGTAGAGTGTCCCTATGTTCAATCCCCAGTGCTACACAAACAAACAAACCAAGAAATAAATGAAAATTTTAAAAAATTATTACTTTTACTAGAAACTAAGTTTCAGCATTTGGTCACTGATAGTGACTTGCACGTAGTAGGCCCTTAACAAACAGTTGCTGAACGCAAGAATACGAGGCTGAACAAGGACTGGTTTCTTCCCGGTTCCATCTCAGCACCTACGCCATTGCTCAGCACACAGTAGGTGCTTAGTAAATATGTTTTCCAATGAAGACAGGTATGGATGAGTTCACTGACCAAGGTGCTGGGCCCAGCTCTGCACCTCCCTCCCTATAAGCTCCAGGAAGTCAGCAACAGCCCCCCCTGAGAGCTGCGGCTCAGCACATCATTCTAGCTCAGTCCAGGAAGGTTTCCTGGCTCCTTGTCCTTATCTTGGAAATTGTCTTCCCATGAAGGCTTGAGCCCCAGCTCTGCCCCTGACAGGCTGTGCAGCCTTGGCCGAGACGCTGACCCTTGCTGGGCCTCTGTATACCACCTGTAGAAAGAGGAAGTTGGGCCAATGGACTTTCAGACCCACATTGGACTCCAGCCCATGCCACTGGTTGGCAGGTACACCGGCAGACACCAGGCGGTGCTGCTTTTAACAGCATTTCCAAATTGACGAGTAGGCTCTCAGTGGTTTTTGTGCTAAAATAGCTTCTGGGAAAATTATGTCTATTTACAGCTTTTTCTCTTTTCCATTTCTACCTTTGAAATCTACAGAAGGGGCATTGCCTAAAAACGGCCCATGCCAGCCATCCGTGGAGGCCGCACTGAGGTTCTCAGAAAGTGGCTCTCATGAGGGCCCTGAGAACAGCTCGGCAGAGAAGTCCCTCGTCCTGGGACGCTCTGGGGACATGCCCCGCTCAGATTCTTCCTTTTGGAGCAGGGTCCCAGCACTGGTCTGGCCTCCAGGTGTCCTGGGCCAGATCCTGCAACCTCGCCTAATACCAGCCACAGGGAGCCCACAGCAGCCCCAGACACCACCTGCCCCTGAGTGTGCTGGCCCTTCTGCCCAGGCCACTGTTCCCCCAAGTGACACTTGATATCGACAGGACTTCCACAATACACTCCTGCCTTGCCAGGTGGTGGCAGCAAGGATCGGGCCCAGCATGCCAGGTCTGCTCTGAGCAGCATGGAGCAAGGCCTGCTCCTTCTGCAGCCTGGACCCGGTGCTCCCACTAATATGACCCAAACATCATCCCACCAGGGGGCTGTGACTCAGAGCTCATCCCCTCCCGCAAGGTTACTGGGCACACACCCTCAGCCAGGCTTGTGCCAGGACTTGGAAAGTTCCCAGTGAGAAGAGGGTTCAGCCCCAGCCTCACATTGGTCTGCCCTGCTTTTCTACAGCTTTGTTCCAAAGACAACAGCAACAATGCTATGGAGCACTTACCACATGTGTGTACGTGTTCTATGCACATTTGTGCATGAATGTGTCAGTCTGCGATGCAGGTGCATTGTTAAACCCAGTTAATGGAGGAAGAAACAGGGACGCCTCACTGTGGGCAGCAAGGCCTCGGGCATGAACAGCCCAGACTTCAACCCAGGCAGACCATGGTCCAAATCCCAGTTCTGTCACATCCCAGCTGGGAGTCCTTGACCCCTGAGAGGAGGGGAGACCTCCCAAAGGTCACATAATAAGTTAGAGTTACCTGGAGCCTCACACAGAACTTGTGTTCTGACTTCCAGTCCAGAGCCCCCAGACTGCACCCAGGCCCACCTCCTGAGCATCAGGTCTGGCCATGTCTGCACGGGCTGGTGTGCATCCCTGTACGTATCCACACACAGTGGATGTGCTGTAAACGTGCACAAGTGCCTCTACAAACCTGTTTGTGACCGTGTCTCAGCGGCTGCCTGTGTGTCTGTGGTTCGTAGGAGCCATTCACTCCCCCACTTAGTGCCCCGCTCCCCACTCGCACGAGACCCTCAGGGGCTTCCTAACCAACTGGGAAAACTCCACGAACATCACTAAGCAAATGCAGAGAAAATATTCCATTTGTGTGCCTGCACACACATGTGGGTATTGCCCACAAACGCCCAGGAACCAGGTGTGACTATTATCTCCATTTCTTCCCAGAGTCACACTGCCATGCTTAAAGTGTGGAGAGATGCATGTCACTAGGCATGTCTCCGTGAGCACAAGGGGCTCTTATGCTTGTGTCTGTGCAAGAACGTGTCTGTGTGTGTGTGTGTATGTGTGCGTGTGCGCGCGCCAGGAGAAACTTCCACAGGCATCTTCAAATTTACTATTAATGAGACTTGCTGGCATGAGAGCACAGCAGCACTCAAGCCACACGCACATGCACACACATACGCATATGCACACGTGCATGCATGCACGCACGCACGCACGGGCTTGGAGTTGCTTATGTTCCAACCACTCTTAAAACTCTGTCTGAGGGAAATGGGAGTGAAGGCTGCAGCCTACAGTGTGGAGCAGAGCTGGGGAAGCCCCTGCACCTGCTCCCCTGGTGCAAGCCACTGCCACCCATTAGAGAGCCAAAACAGTCCTTCCCCTCCCAGGAAGTTAAGTGAATAGTTTCAAGACCTAAAAGGCTGCTGCATCCACACTCCCAGGGAGAACACAATTCCCTGGTGATCTGATTAACACGAGATACACATGGGACCTGGCTAGGCTCCTCTCCGTCCCCACCATGGCCTGGCTCTAAAAATGGAGACATCTGTGCAAACATGACAGCTTGAATTTTTTTTCTCTCTTTATTGAAACAGAAGAAACCAACAGAAACATGCATGTCCTAAGAGTACAGCTCAATACATGTTCGCAAAGCAAACAGATTTGTGTAACCCACTCAAAAGAAGAGAGAAAACCTTCCAGGACCCCCGAGGACCCTCAAAGCCCCTTTGCCACTACCCATCTCCTCCCAGTGAAACTGCAGTTCACACTTCTATCACTACCGATCAGCTGTGCCCGTTTGTGTGTGTTGTGAAAGGAGCATCATATAAAATGCCCTTTACTGTCCGGCTCCTTTTGCTAAAGAAAACGTTTGGGAGATGGACCTGAATTATTGCAGGTAGTTCCAAGTTGTTCACTGTTGTGGACGGAGCGTATCCTGCCAGGTAGGGCTATTCTGCAAACATTTATCCAGTCTACCACTGGTGGACATTTGGACCATTTCCAGTTTTGTTCTTTTGTTGGGGGGGGGGAGGAAGCTATGAAGACATGTCTTCACATTCTTTGACATGTCTTGGTGAACACATGAAGGTGTGTGTGGAGTGAATTGCTGGTTGGAGACATAAATACTCAGCTTTTGATACCGAGCATTGGTTTTCTAAAATGGTTGTACCGATCTATGCAGCCCTGTATCAGGAACCAGTTCCTCCAGACCCTTGTTAACTTGATATATATATATTTTTTTTTTTTGACTTTTTTATTTTCTCCATCTGGTTGGAAAATTTTAAAATGTTTCCCTCCCCCTCCCCCTGCTGTAGTCCTTCTCGCTATCTCCAACAATTATTTCTTCAAGTCAGCAGCAAGACATCACACAGTTAAACCGCCAGCCACAACCCATCCACCCACGGGGCCATTGCAACACGGAGCTTCATCTAAACGCCCTTCTGGTTTCTCTTCAGATTCTATAAACCTTTCACCTTTTACTAAAAGCCCTTGAGCAATTACGAGGGACCTTGACCGCAGGTTTTCCTGTGGTACTTTGAAGAGGAAGGTTCCATCTCATGATGCACAGCAAGGTTTTCTCCAATCCCTCCCAGCCATCGCTCTCCAAAGCCAACCTTGGCTCACTCGGCCCTCCCTGCCCTTCCTCTTCTCGAGGACCTACGCCCCTTCCCCTGACCTGGGAGCGGCCCTCGACATGGAGCTTGGTGCCCCTGGGCATTTGTGTGGCACAGACTCTGCCACCTGGGAAAAGTACACATCTGTTGAGGCCCACGGTGCTGAGGGCTGGACTTCTGTTTGCCCAAAACACCAGCCTCACCTCCCCTCTCCATCCCACCCCAATTACAGGCACAAATATTCACAGAAAATGGAGTGAATGTTCCCCTAGCTCCTTTGCTACTTCGCTTTTCTTCCCTAAACTTCAAAGTCAAACAAAATCTCTTTATCACGCTCCTGTCCTCACCCACACGGGCCCAGCTAGTCCCCTCACCCCTCTTCAGGGTGTGTGCACTGACCTATAAGGTGATATCACCACTCCCATTTTCCAGAGGTGGAAAGCAAGGCCAAGAGGAGTTTTAGCCATCTGGCCAAGGTGACCCAGGCAGAACAGGGCAGAAGCAGGAGCACTGGAGCCCAGAACCACCATCGACTCACCAGAGCCCTGCAGAGCCAGGAGGAGGATGCCAGGCCTGGCAGGGCACTGCCTCAGAGGCCGTTCTCCCCCATCAGAGCCTTGGGCGTGAGTGGGCAAGACATGGAGAATGTCCGTGTGGACCCCAGAAGGTCTGTAAGTGTTGTGAGCCGTTGAGTCAAGCCGTTGAGTCAGGCTAGAAATGATCCAGAGGCATCTGACAGTAGATTTGTGATTTCATGGGTTTTTTTATTGGCACATTTTAAAGCAAGATAGTCCCTTTTCAATCTCAACCCTCAACAATCTGATTTTCATTCGCTAACATTGCTGATTGCATGTACATCTGACTCCTGGGCCCACCAAGTCCTGGGCACGTGACCCGGGTTTTTCCATCTGTAGCAAGGGTATTTTAACAGGACCTCAGGCTAATTGCCATTTGCCATGTACCAAGCACCCAAGTAATCACTTTAGGGGGTATAAATGCATCTTACTTAATCTACCCTGAATCACTGTGAGGGATTTCTAAAGTGAAACTGAAGTCTCAGAAAAGGGGAATTCACTTGCCCAAGCTCTCCCAGCCATGAAGGGTCGAGACTAGATTTTCTATTTTCTCAGGTCATTCCCCATACCCAGACAACCAACAGCATTTTCTTGTGACTCTGGTTGACTGGAAGCTCACTCAGTCATTGTCCCCACCTCCGGCTTCTTCTTTACTGGTGGGACTCAGTCAGGTGAGGAAAGTCAGTCTCTGGCCTTTTGAGAGGTTAAACAATCTGGTCAAGGTCATACAGGCACTTGGGCAGGGGTGGAGGAGGCCAGCCCTGAGCCACCAGCCATAATCTGGAAGGTCCCTCAGAGATACCTGTAAGTGCCCATGGACAGACACAAAACCCTGAACCCAGAGAGAACAAATGACCTGATCAAGGGCACACAATGGGAAGGGCTGCAGAAGGGCAAGACCCAGCCTCCTGACCCTCCAGAAGCCAAGAGCCAGTGCCATTCTAGAAAGTTCCTCATGTCTCAACTCATTTCTTCTTAGTTATGGGGTGAGCTTACACGTATTGATGGACAGATGTGTGAATTCAGGGCTCTCTGACCCTCCCCAGCCAAGAGCCAGGCCCCACAGAGGATGCTGAGTTCAAGGTGGCCAGGAGAGGGGGAGGGATGCTGGATGCTGTTTTTACAAAAATCCTTGAAATTGTGTTTCCAACCCAGGGCTGGCCTCTCCCCCAGCACGTACACTTCCCGCACTATCCTCATTGTTTCCATCCCTTCCAGAGAGAGTGAATGTTTCCTGGGATTCAATTTCTCTTATAATAGTTGGAAGGAAACAAAACTATATGCTGTAAACACGCAGGGCATTGTATGAGAAACATCTTTATTACGCAGGAGGCACAATAAATGCAGACCAAGGTCCTCCCCCAAGTCTGCCCTCAGTGCCTCCGTGCCTTCTTGCAGGCAGGAATCTGGGGTTCAACAATAAAATACGCTTTTAGCCCCTGGGATGCAAAACTAAGATCGGGGAGATGGAAGTACCAATTCCTCAGCGGTTTTCTCACAATGAAAACAAGAGAGACTTGTGCGTGTTTTTTCTGAGCGTGCTTTTAGGCAGGTGGGGAGGGCTCATTAGTGCAGTGTGACATGTCCCGGACTCTCCATGTACACAGACGGGGTAGGGTTTTCCCCCACTTTGCATTTTATTCTCCAGCTGTGAAATGATATTAAATTTCATCAGATTTGAACAAAATCTGTGGTCTTGAAGCAGGTTCCTTTAGGGCCCCTCATATTTATTCAGAATTCATGAATCATGTTCCGATAACACAACCATAATTATTTTTAAAGTGTGATGTTTGTGGCTTTAATAGGAAATGCTTGCAAAAGGCCTTTTCTCTTTGATTGTTTGTAATCTTAGCAGTAATCGCTGCTCTTGCCTTCTCCGCACCACAGCAGGCGAAACAATTTCATTTTCATATGAATCGCAAGCTCTTCACTCAGGTTTTAATTAAAGCAATAAAAGCCATGTCATCTTTGCCCTTTACAATGTACACAGACTCAGAGGCCAGAGTTACTAAGCCTAGAGTCTTGGATTCCAGGAATGGAACAGCAGGAGGGTCTCCAGCCTCCCATGCATTTATTGGAGAGAGGTTCTGTTTTGAGAAGCTTCGACCACCTGCCTCTCCAATTTGCAGTTTCCTCATCTGCAAAATGGGGACAGCAACAGTTCCCACCTGAGAGTTGGTGAGACAGAAATGAGACTAGCCAGGCAAAACATTTGGACCTGGTGCCTGCGCCCCAGGAAGTGCATGGGAACTAAAAAATATAATCAATGTCATCATTGAGGTTGTTTAGGGAAAACCCAACAATCCTTCCTGATTATTACTGTAGGGAAACTGAGGTTCAGCAAGACACCAACTGACCCAAGAAAAGGGTGGGACACAACTTCAGACTCAGCTTCTGGCTCATCCCTCCTCCCCCTATGTTCTAGGCATCCCACACTGCCCCCCTCCTGGAGGGAGGCCAGCAGTTCAGGATCATAAGGACTTCAGTGTCCAGAGACTGCAGGTCCCAGCTCCCTCCTTCACAGGCTGGCCAGCCCCATCTCTGGCCTCCTGACTGTGCTATCCACCCACCCTAGGTCCATACCTGATCTGAATGGCAAGGAAGACCAAGCATCCTTGGGGACTTACAAAAGGGATCTGCTGTGCTAACCTCAGGGGTGCTGGGGAACCAGGAGCAAGAATCTGCTGACTCAAAGTTCTTGCAGCCTAGTGAATGTAGATGTGTGTGAAGTACAGGAAGCCTTTGCCATGAGGCGCACTGAGCACCAGTGCGAGGTGCCGGAGGAGGCATGGTGTGGTGGGCGAGGCTGCTCCTACTGGGTGATGCTTGCACCTGGCTGCGCTCATATTTGGTGGTACTCACCTAGCTCTGGAGACCCCAGGACTTCTCTGTGAGCACCTCAAGTTGTAAGCACCTCCCCCACAACCTCCATGCCCTACTGTGCAGTCTCTGTCTTGCAAATAGTTCCTGGGTCACTTTTGCTCTTGCTGTAGGGAGAATAAAATCCCCTATTTCCCATTGATCTTAGAACACCCTTCCACTCACCTCCATCCACCTTCCATCCCTCCCTCTCCACTGCCCCATCCAGACCACCATCCAGGTCCCTACGGATCCCCAGCTCCTCACTCACCGGCTCTGGCAGCACCAGCCTCTCATGCTGTACCTCCAGTTCCCAGGCTTCAGCTCCCGGCTCCAGCTTCCCATCCACCCCACCCAGCAGTCTCCCAGGTCCCTTCAGCTCAGCCACCCCATGGATGCTGGGTTCTGGGGTCCTGTCTTCCCAGCTGCCTCAGCTCTCTGCTCCCAGAATGCACCCAGGAGCCTGTCAAAGCACCTTCCAGACCATCGGCCCCCTTTCCCCTCTGACTAGGCGTCCCCACTGCCCGGTTGCCCCCTGTGCCCCTTCTGCACTGCACTCCATGAACCTTGGCTCCCTCATCTTCTCTCAGTACCCAGCTTAGATTTCTGGTCCTTCATGTCAGTCTCTCCTTGGGGGTGGGTGGGAATCAAGTGTCCTTCTGCCTGTCTGTCCACCTACCTGCCTGGTCAACCCCTTGTCCTGGTTTACCCGTCTCTGTGTCCATCCTACAGCATCTGCACCAGGGGTGTATTCTCCCATGTCCCAGGACAAATACCCCAGACCCTCTGCCCCTCCTCAGACCACCCCTCCCGGCACTGCCCACCAGCCCACCATGAGGACAGAAGCTTCCAGGCTCCGGGTGCCCAGCCAACCCATTTACAAAGCCACACTTCTTTCTCCTCTGTGCCTCAATTTCATGGCTCCCAGCTAAGGCCTGGCCTCCTCCTCTGGGCAGGATCCCCCCCACCCCCCACCACCATCGGCTCTAAAACTTAAAGCATCGATTCCCATTCCCTCTCTGAGCCGTGAACTCCACACTGCCCTGGACACCTTCCACTGATGTCTGGACACTCTACAGACTTTCATCTTTTGAAAAGTCCCTCTCTGGAGTCCTCATCTCATTGAGCTCTGGCCCTTGGCCTGGCCCTGCCCAGCTAGACTCACAGGTGTTGTCTGTACTCAGGGTTGACACATCCTCACCACCGGCTCCCTCCTAGGGCCACCCAGAGGACCCACAGCACGTCCCCTCCCATCAACACCACTTCTTACTGAGGTTCACAATGGCTTTCTTTTTCCTAGAACTATTGGACCCATTTCAACTTTTATCTCCACCAATCCCCCAGAGGCACGTGACTTGATTAGCCTCCCCTTCTTGTTTAGACTTCATTTAACTTTTTGAAGTTATAAAAGGTTTAAAGCCCCTATAGTTTACTATAGTTTGGATCTTGAATGTCCCTCAAAGACCCATGTGCTAAATACTTGGTCAACAGCCCTCAGGCTGTTGGGAGGTGGCCGAACCTCGAGGGGGTGGAGCCTAGTGGGAGGAAGTTAGGTCGTTAGGGCCAACCCTTGAAGGGGATATTGGACCCTTCCTGTCTTTGCTTTCCAGCACCATGAGGTGACTGGGCCTCCTCTGCAATGTGCTCCCACCCTGAATTACTGTGCTTCTATAGACCCAAAGCAACAGGGCCAAGCAGCCATGAACTGAAATTTCTAGAACTATGAGCCAAAATAAACCTTTCTTCCCTTTAAGTCTGTTATGTCAGGTATTTTGTTACAATAATGGAAAATTACTCACATACCCCTAAATATTAAAAGGAACAGTGAGGGCTGGGATTATGACTCAGCGGTAGAGTGCTTGCCTAGTGCAAGTGAGGCCCTGCATTTGATCCTCATCCACCACGTAAAAATAAATACAAATATGTGCACGCACACATGTACATGTACCCATGCATACACAAGCACACACAATGCACAAAGTCACTTGTACTAGTTTCTATATCTTCCTAGAGTTACTTTAATCAAATATAAGCACCTAGAAATATGCCTTTTTTTCATAAATAGTAACATACTGAACCTACTGCTTTATACCGTGCTTTTTTCCATAAGTAATGCGTCTCAAGAACTTCTGCGTCACTTCAGTGTCCTCATTCTTTTACTGGGGCTGTATGGTGCACTACTTGATAAATGCACATATTTTATTTATTTTTTTAAACTAGATCAATATTGTTGGCTATTTGTGTTGTTTCCGGTCTTGTATCAAAATACCAAAATGAATAATCTTGAATATATCATTTTTTTCATGGATGCACATATATCAGTGGGACATATTTCTCAAAAGAGAATTGCTGGGCTAAAGGTCAGTGCATTTGTAACTTTGATAGATGTTGCCAGTTTGCCCTCCTTGGATGTTACATTAGTTTATACTCCATAGAGCAGTGTGGAAATCAGTTTTCCCACAAGTGTTATCAAACCTTTGATGTGTGTGTGTGTGTGTGTCAATCTGATAGGTGGAAAATGACCATTTTAATCTGTTTCCCTCTTCACTATTTTTCTTACCTATTCATGTATGTAAGTTCCATCAATATCACCTTCACTGTAAACTACTGAATGTCCCTTTCTCTTTTTTCTACCAGGGTCTTGAATTGATTTCTAGTAGCTCTTTATATGTTAAGGAAGTTAGTCCTCAAACTATGTTGTGGGTTGAAAATATTCTTGTCCAATTTTCCATTTTTATTTTACTCATGCTGTTTGTGACATACAAAAGTTATTTTATATTAGTTTATGGTCCAATTTTTAAAGCCTTTTCTTCTAAGGTTTACAGTCATAGAAACGTCTTCCCTGCTCGAAAGCTGTAAAGTATATTAAAGGTTGTTTTGCTGGTGCCTTTACGTTTTCTTTGAGTATATTTAAATCTTTGATTTACTTAAAATTTATCTTTTAAAAAGAATTGGATCCCCCCGTCATTTTTTCCTCAGCATCATCTTCCTTGAATCACTCTGCCCTTGGCTTTCAAACTTTGTGTTCTCCCACTTTCCAAACCACTCCTTCTCAAGCTACGTCAGACTCCCCCTCTTCTGCTTTGCCTTCAGATGTTGGAGGTCAGCCTTTAACGATTACTGATCCTCTGCTCTTCTCACTCTTCCTCCTGTCCCTGTACCTCCCATTCACTGCCAGAGCTTTGATGCCGTGGTCGGAGGACTTCCAATTTACATCTCCCCTGAGCTCCAGACTTGGACCACCATCCACCCATTTGGATTTTTCCACTTAAATGAGAATCTCAAAGGCCACATGTCCAAGTCTGACCTCATGCACCTCCCCAGGTCTTCCCCAGCTCAGAAAATGCTGGAAAATGGGCTCCTGCGAGAAGCCTGGGGGGCAGTATCAGTCCTCCATTTCTCTTTTCCTCCACGTCCATCATCATCAAGACCTGCTGGCTTTGTTTCCAAAACACACCTCAGATCATGCACTTCTCTCCATCTCCTCTGGTTCTGCCACAATCTAGGACAAATAATCTTCCAGTGGTCAACGGGCACGCCCTCCCAACTGTCTCTTGGGTCCACTCCTGCCATGGAGAACTTCTAAAACTGTAAATCTGATGATGTCATTCAATCCCAATCTCCCGGACTCTGTTACACACACACACACACACACACACACTATAATCTTTAGGAAAAGTCATGAGATCTTTAGCAGAAATGGTTTTTAGAGCCATGAGTGGAAAATTACCCGTGGCAGGAAGATACATGAGGAGCTGACATTTGCAGTGCCCCCGAGAGGAACAAATAGGCATTTACTGGGTGAAAGGGGCTCGGGGGTTTCCACAGGAGGAAACAGTGTCTGCAGACACATAGGGGTGAGCAGAAACTCATCTTGTGTGACCAAAGAATTATTTATGGTAATAAAAACAATAAGAATGAGTCACAGCTAGGTTTTCTGAACAGTGGTGCCCTGCACACTCGGAGGCCCTAGAACTAGAGTCTGGGGTGGGGATTCCTGCAAAGGTGACAGGGCAGAAGGGCTCTCAGGCGAGGGGAGAGAAGGGAGCAGAACAGGCCAGGATGGGGCCGAGCATGGACACTGTCTCACCTGGGCTCCATGGGGAGTTGCAAAGTAGGTCCCCCTCTGAGGAAATGAGGTGGGCTTCCAGACCACTATCTGTGCCTCCTCTGGTTCATGGATCCCATGGGCAGAGGCCTCTATTCCAGAAAAGAGGCAGCTACAAGTAGTTAGCCGTCAGCCCTCACAGCAGCTGGATATGGATGCCCTGGCCTGCCAAAGAGTCTACTGAGTCACCCACAGGACCCCTGCCTGCACCTCGTTTCCTTCTCCTAGCACCCCAAGAGGCAGGCTAACTCTCTACTTAACAGGAAGGTGACAGCTCTTGCAGGCAATATCTATTCCATGCTGGGGCATGAAAGAGCTAGAATCTGAATCCAGGTCTGCAGAGGCCCAAGCCTCCTTCCTCTCCTCTTCATCTCTTCCCAGGAAATCTCCTTCTTCCTGAGCCAAACGAACAGGAAATAACAATTCCTGCAACTCCCAGATATGGCTGTTCTCAGCAGGAGGCGAGCTGGTCTCTAACAAGCCCTCCAGCCCTGAAGGCTGTTGGTGGGGCTGCAGCCTTAGTGAAGGACCAACCATCTCATTCTCAGGTCACCTGGGAAAGATGGCACAAAAGAAATGCAAGGTCCAGGGATGGGGGAAGTGATAATTTATGAAAGTGAAGGCAGCTATGCAGGAATTTTGTGGAGACTTGCAAAAAACAAAAACAAAACAAAACAAAAAAATGGAGTATGCATTTGCAAAAGCAAATTCAAGCCCATAAGGGCTGGCTTGAAAATTTTTTAAAAGGGGGACAGTTGGCTAATACACACTCAGGGGAGCCTCAGTCCAGGCTGAAGTTTCCAAGTAAAGAAGATGCTGTTTCAGGAAAAGTGTTACATTAAAGAGCAAGTCTTTAATGTAAAATGATCAAATAGGACTTTCTACAAGCAAATGCTTTCCAGAAAGGGCTTCCTACTCACATCCAGAGCCTCGTCCATCACAGATACCTGACATACATTTGCTGGATGGGTGGATCTACTAATTAACAATATCTGTAAAATAAAATACATTTTATGACATTTAGCGGGTTCAGTCTCTGGACCTGCTATTGGCTACAAGAGCTGTATTTTGCCCACACATTTGTCACCTTCAGTAACTGGGACAATACAATTCCTGCAGTCGATGAGACAGCGCACAGAGAAAGGGTGTCCGTGTTTGTGTGAGTTCAAGTAGACACTTCAGAGAAAAGACTGGAAGGAAATACACAGAACTCCTGCCATTAAAGAGTAGAGGCTGGTACAGTCCCACTGAGCCACAGGGCACTGTAGATCTGGGAAGAGTCAGAGACATTCTTTAGCAAAATCAGCATGAACTAGTCCCCTATGTTTCCTAGATGAGCGAGTTTAGAAAAAGACCACAATGCTTTGCACCCCTCCCATCAGCAGGTGGAGTCTACTTCACCATTCCTTGAATCCAGACAGGACTGTGTCTGGCTCTGGCCAACAGAAAGAGCTGGAGGTACCGAGGGGCCACTTCAAGTCTAGGCCTCAAGAGGTCTTACAACTCTGCCCTTGTTGCTCTGGGAACCTTGCCCTGTTTTGTGAGTGACCTCAGGCTAGCCTGCTGGAGGATGAGAGGCCCCATGGAGCAGAAGCAGACCCCATATGAACCAGTCCTTGGGGCTTATTACTGCCACTTAAAAGGTTCTAGGCAACACAGAAGAGCCACCCAGCTGAACCCAGCCAAACTGCCAACCAATGGAACCAGGAGCTACATAAATATTTGTTGTTTTTAGTCACTACATTTCAAGGAGTGTGTACAGCAAAACTGAAACAGTGTAAGATATCGAGAATGCATTTGCCAAAGTCACTCACATAAGTTGCCTCGTGCTACTGGATGGATTTAGTTAATCTCAGAGGATCTTGATGTCTTCGTCATAAAGTCTCAAGTTAGGGAGACTCTCTGGATCGTGTGCCATCATCCAGAGAGTCTCCCTAACTCGAGCCTGGGTGGCTCTTCTGGTCTTGCCTAGAATCTTTGAAGTGAGCTGCATAGACAGAGGGGAGAGGTCAGCTCCAGGGCCAGGCTGTCCTCCAGCTCCCCAAGTCTGTCAGCAGCCAGGAAACTCCAGCACCCTGAGCAAGTGCCACCCTGAAGGCACTACTGCCTTAGGGAACATCCTCTGTGATACCACAGCCTGTGGTGAGGACTCTCCCTGGGGTCACCGTCCCCAGCATCCTGGCCTTTAGTGAGCACAGTCCCCAGAGTCCCACTTGGCAGTGAGGATGCTCCCAGGGAGGAGAAATGTTAGTTTTCAGTTCTCAGTGGAAACTCTGACTCCAGCAGGCGTGTAAGATCCCTGGAGGACTGGGCTAGGGTTGGGACAGCCGTGCCCAGGGAGTGCTCGGCCCCGGCCCCGTTCACCATCAGGGAGGGCCCCACGGGAAGCCTCTGCTCTCTTCCCTTTGTGCCACGTCACAAGCCTCTCCAGTGGCCTTAGACAACTCACAGTGGGGTGAGTCAGCCTTGCCACCCTGTGCCTGGGCTCGGGCACGTCCATACACAGCAAGGCCCCCGGGAGCCGAGCCCCAGGCAGGCAGCACCAGACACGCCACTCACTGAGCGGACATTTGCCACACGCATGCGGAATGTGGGAAGTGCACTTGATTTCCAGCAAGTTCTCGATATGTCCATCTCAAGTCAACGGTCACCAGGAAGTTGATTTACAGCAAGCACTACAGTCCCAGTTTGTCCCTTGTAAGGACTCAACTGGTATCTGTAAAGATTCCGAGAGGAGACAGTAGAGAGCCAGGCCCCCCAGCTCTGTACCCCTCCAGCCTCTGTACCCCAGGAGCAGCTGGGCTCCAGCCAGCCCAAGGTTGAGACCCCAACTCAAGGGGGACATGCACCCACCTGGCTGGTTGACAGGAGCTCTGGGTTTCCGTCACTCATCCCCACGTAGGCACTGTCACCATCAAACTAGAACAGAGAGAGAGAAGCAGCTCTGATTAAAATATTCTCAGGTGGCACCAGGAGAAGCAGCCAGAGGAGGCCAGGGGACTGTGTCCAGGGGAGGGGCTGTGGAGCCTGCAGGTGCAAACCCTGGAGCCCAGGACGCCCGAGGCCTCGTTTCAGCAGGGCTCTCTGGGGCGGAAGGAGCAGCCCCTGTTCTGTGGCCCCTGAAGGTCAGTTGGCCAGTAATCACCAGGAGAACCAAGGCAGCAAAAGCTCTCCGCCCTCCAGACCTTGTCCACAGGCACAGAGGCCGCCTGGCCAGGCTCCAGCCTCCCAGCCCTAGAAATCCGCAGGAGTCTCTCTCTGGGCAGGCGACCAGCTAGATCTGGAATCCTGGGTCCCAGGTCGAGGCCAAAATCTCCAGAGCTTTTGGGTCATGACAGCCTGCTCCAGACAGGCCCCCAAGACATCCCATCCGACATGACTCTGCCCCCTCCTCCTAAGGCCACTAGAGGCTGCAGGCAGCGAGGGCTGAAACCACACAGAGGAACGACAATCCCAAGTCAAGGAACCTGCAATAGAGAGCAGGTGCCTGAGGAGAACCGGCTCTCTTCACCCTGACCTTGAGCTGGCTTCTGAACCTCTAAGGTCCTATGCACGCGAGGGTGGCAGTCCCCTCCTCACAGGGTGTGGCGATTCAGAGCACCGGAGGGACCCACACCACACATTGCCCTTTACTGAATTCCAAGTGCTTCCCCACCTCCAGGGGGGTATCTTCCCGGAAGCAGAGCCTGAGGCAAGGGTTCAAAGACCTCACCTGTGAGGGTGGGAGGGAAGGGGACAGGGCACGGTGGAGCTAAGTGAGGTCAGAACCGGCTGGAGACTGGCTTCAGCCTGATCCCTGGGCAGCTCTGGGCTGTGGACTGCACTGCAGAGTTAGGGGTGGCCTTTTGTGGTCTCTGCAAATTGGTCACTGGCTGTGGGCTGCCCTTGGGGAACATGGGGAAGTATAACCTTCTGAGCAAGGTGGCCCCCACTGGGCCGGGGACAATATCCAGAGGACCCACTGTGAACCATTTGCAGTCAGCAATCATAGCACTGGGGACAGCTGGCCATTTTTTAAAAATTGAACAATGTATCAGGATATATTCCCACGGTCAGAAATTCCAAAAGTACAAACGGCAACACAGTGAGACGCCTCCTCTTACTCCACCCCATCACCTGCTGCCCTCCCCAGAGGGTCCCCTGGGAGACAGTCTGCAGGTGTCCCAGTCCGTTCTTCCACACTGAGGGCATACCGCTCCGCCCCTGACTTTGTGTGTAGCAGTGCATCCTGGAAAGTGCTTTATGTCAGGACAGAATCCTTCTCACTGGGACCTGGAGTGCCGTGTGCCGTAGTTGGGAGGCAGCGCACCCCTGGGCGGCAGAGCACAGGGCAGCCGCGTGTCCTAGCCTTTGCTACTCCAGCACGGTGGCCGTGAGTATTCCTGTGCCCTCATCAGTGTGCCGGAGTGTGAGTTTATCTGCAGGATCCACTTGTGCAATCTCTAGTCCAACAGCATGAGCCATGGCTCCTGTGACAAACACCACCAAGTGGCCCTCGTGGAGGCCATGAAAGGAGCTGTCCGTGGCCGCCCTTCCCTCAGAGGCCTCGATGCCAGCCCCGCCTCCGCTGCCACCAGGCTCTGAGCGCCCACCTGCTGCCCCCACTCCCCATGCTTGGCCTTGTCCTGCCTGACCTTGCTCTTTCTTCCACGGCCCCTGGCCTTCTAGCATTCTCTGTGACTATTTACCAGGTGATGGGGCTTGGCTATGGGGTGTCCCCCCAAAGCTCATGTGTGAGGCAATGCCAGAAAGCTCAGCAGTGCAACGACTGGGTTATGGAGGGTATGGCCCCAACCAATGGCTTTGTCCATGATATGGACTAACTGGGTGGTAACTGCAGCAGGTAGGGAATGGCTGGGGGAGATGGGTCACTGGGGACATGCCTTCGGGTTTATATTATGTCCCTGGTGAGCAGAGCTCTGTTTCCTGATTACCCTGTCCTGAGCTACTTTCCTTCTCCACGTCCTTCCTCCATGATGTTCTGCCTCACATCTTGCACCCTGAGCAAAGAGAGCTGACTATCCACAGACTGAAACCTCTGAGCCCCAGATAAACTTTTCCTCCTCTAAAATTGTTCTTGTCAGTTCTTTTGGTCACAGGGACAAAAAAAAAAAAAAAGACTAACTACCATGTTCATTACTTAAAGTTGGATTCCCCTTTTAAATTACAGGCTCTGAGAGTCAGGAATTTTAGTCTATCTGCACACTGATGCCTCCCAAGCTCTGAGAATAGTGCCTGGCCTACAGTAGATGCTCAATGAATGAGTAAAGGAGTCAATTCAGACGTTCAGATGGATTCTGACAGGCCAGGCTTCCAGGTAGGCAGTGGGACTGGCTGTCTCTCAGCAGCACAGATGGGCAGTGTTCCTCGGTGACTGCTGGATTATCAAAAGGAAAGACGGGGTCATTCCTAGAGTCTGGGCACTGACCCCAAGTGCAGGGCTCTGCCCACCACATTTCTCCCAGAGCTCAGACTTCAAGGCACTGCTCACAGGCTGCCTCCTCTAGGAGTCCCCCACCACCTCCAGCTGTCTCTCTCACAGCCCAGTCTGTCCCACAGCTGTCACATGCCCCAGAGTAGAAGCAACGTGGGGTTTGGAGCTGTGTCCTGGTCATCTCTGAACATGACTGATAGAGGCTGGCATCAGGAAAGGCACTAGGAATTTGGCAGGTAGAAAAACTTTTAACAAAAACTGCTGGGTAACACCTAATTCATCACCATGGCCACTGAGCACTTTAATAAAAGCAAAATCTTTCCAGAAAAGACACATAATGTATGGGCTGGGGATGTGGCTCAAGCCTGGCATATGTGGGGAGCTGAGTTCGATCCTCAACACCACATAAAAATAAAATAAAGATGTTGTGTCCACCTAAAACTAAAAAATAAATACTTTTTTTTAAAAAAGATACATAATGTATAACTCTATCCTAACAGAGTAACTGGAAATGGAGGAGGACGAAGTTTAACTCAGCACTGGAAACATTTCATATAGCAGAAGCAACCAAATGGTAAGGTCTGGCTAGGAGCATAACAAGAAGTGACACAGGAACAGAGGAGAAAGGTGTCCTCAAAACCTGTGGCAGTCACCACTTGTAAATACTCCCGACATGCACCGAGGGCCGCGTACACAGAGCTGGCGAGTGCGTGAACACACCTGGCGCTGAGAGTCGGGCTTCACATGGAAGAGCTCATCTAACCTGTGCGACAGCCCAGGGGAGAAAGTTCTTTTCCCTGGAGGAGGGTCGCCTCGCCAAAGGTCACACAGTTGTGGGGAGACGGGACTCAAGCAACATTTCCGGTTTTGCTTTGTCTTACTCTACCTCCCCAGGAGGCTGTTAGCCCCTTCACAGCAGAGGCAGAGGCCTTTCTAGATCCTTCCATGTAGTCAACCATTAGCCCAGGGCCTGGCACACAGCAGGTGCTTGACAACGCATTGGAAGCTCAGGAGCAGGAGGAACTGCCCACAGTGAACAGGGTGGGCTCTGGTCTCTCAAGGAAGACCCTGATGGGGGGTTGCAGGAGCCAGCGGGTGGATCAGGCAAGGGACAAGGCCAGTGGATTCCCAGAGGTCCCCAGGGCCTGACCCAAGTGCTAATCCACTCACTTGTTTGTCCGGCTGTCATCTAAGAAGGAATGGCTACGTGCCAGAGCCAAGCTCCCTTCTGGCTTCCTGTGAGGACTTGGTTGGTGGAGGTCCTGGGCCAGGCCTGACCCACGGGATCTTGCCCAGTGCCCTGGAGCACGCTGGGCTGAGCCCTGTGAACAGAGGCCCTGAGGGAAGAGGTGGCCTGTTATCTGTCCCTGCTGTCTGTGCTCCACCGTGGCAGAGCCCCTGGAGTGGGGAAGGGAGGAAGGAGGGAACCCACTCACAAGGTCCGGGTTCCCTCTGGCTTGGCCTCCAGGGCACCATTTGGCCTGAGGATTATGCCCTTAGCCCTCCCTGCATGGGACTCTTTCTGGGAAAGAACTTGTAACCAGGGAGGAGGTCACAGAGTGGCCTCTTCCTGCAGACGCAACAGGGCGGCCCCCCTGCACACGTGCACAGATGGAAAGCAGGTCCCCACCCACCACCCAGTGGATGCTGAGGAGAACGCTGCGACCTCCGCCGTGTGCACGAGCGTGGGCCCACGCACCACAAACCTGTGTTCTTGTGGACCCATGTCAAGCACAGCCCTGTGTTCCAGAGAGCACTCAGGCACACAGGTCCCTTGTCCACGGGTGGCAACAACCAGCACAAACCAATGCCAGAGCAGAACAGGTGTGCACCAGAGACGCTGTGCACACGCAGGAAGAAAGGGTTGGCAGGCACCTGGAGGTGCACCAGGCATCCGAACTGCACGGGGTAACTCACACCGGCGTGGACACAAACGCACACCTCACGTGCACACAAGAGATGTGCAAAGCAAGGGCACAAGGGGCTGAAACCTTGTGCCTATTCACAGTTTATCAATCCCTCAGCCAAAAGTCTTCCACGCCACACGTATTTTAAAATGTGAAGAAAAAACTGTAGGAAGAAACAACAGCCTAAGAATTGCCACAAAATGTCAGGAGAACATCCTCTTACCACTGACTGGAATAGATTAATTTTCCCCATTTCATATTCTAATTATAATTCCTTTTCCCATTGCCATCTTCAGTCCTCATTACAGCTGGAAGATTGTTCTGCAAAAGCCAGGCCTTCATCTTCTCTTCCCAAGAGTTTTGTCATGGAAATGAGTTTTGGAATCTGAAAGAACCCACATTTTTGCAAATATCGAATGTGTGGGGATAACCCTTTCATGACGGCCACCAAGGACACAGCTCACAGAGACTTCTAAAACATCTGTCTCCACCACATTGTGTGGCTCCCCTCAGCGAGAGGGGCTCTGGGCCCCTATTCCAACAGTCACCCTCCAACTTAAGCACACCATGTTCTCCCTGCCCCCAAGGATTTGTGTTTTTGTTTGTTTGTTTGTTTTTTCATCTTAAAGGAAACTTAACAAATAAGTGAAGAGTGAGGAGCCCTCATCTTAGAGTCAGATCCCAGCTCCCTCTGTTCCCCGTCTGGCCAGTTCCTTATTGGCTCCAGGCCTCTGTTTCCCTGTTCTTCTCACCCACAGAGCCACTGATTCAAAATGGATTTAAACTGAGTATCTATGGGATGGACACACGGTAAGTGGTGGGATGAAAGGGATGATGGGAATAGATGACGGGATAAATGAGAGGGTGGACAGGTTGATTAATACGTGGATGAATGATGGGTGGATGGATGGATGATGGATGGATGGATGGATGATGGATGGTATAAATCAGCACTGTCCAACAGAAATGTAAGGCAAGTCATAAATGTAAGCTATGAGAAATTTGAAGTCTTCTAGTATTATAGTTTAAAAAGAAAATATAAACAAGTGAAATTATTTTTAATGATGTGTTTTATTCATTTACACTATTATGATCTCAACATGTAATCAACATCAACTACTAATTATTAATGAGATCGTTTATGAATGGGATGAAGGAATGGATGGATGGATGGATGGATGATGAATGGATAGATGGATAATGGATGGATGGATGGATGGATGGATGAGTAGATGGAGAGCTGGATTAGATGGTTGGGGTGAGAGGAAAGAAGACATGAATGGATGGATGACAGGAAGGCTGAATGAGAATGAAGTGATGTGTACAGAAAGACGACTGGGATGGTTGGTGGATGAGATCAACAAGTGAATGGCTGGGCTGGGCCTTTGGATGCGTGGGGGGATGCCCGGATGGGCAGGTGACTGGGTAGATAGAATGGGATGGATGAATGAGTGGGATCGTGGGCAGATAAGTGGGTCTGGTATTTTTTCTTACTCTATTTACACTTTCTCTGGAAAAGGTCATGGCTTTTCAGGGTTGCCACATGTCACCAACCCTTAAATCTTCATCTTTAGGTAAGTTATTTCCAAATTTCAATGTGCAGTTTCCCCCCAGACATTCCCCCATTTGACTTATGAGCACCTCAAATTTAACGCATCCCACCCTGAATTCCTGACGGACTTGCTTCTTCTCCTGCACTCCCTCGTCTTGACAGAAGGTGAGACCTTCCACTGGGTCGCACGTCAGGACACCCACACGACTCTGGACACCTTTCCTCCTACATCCCCAGATCCAATCACCTGCAAAAGCTTTCTGCTCAGCTCCCCACTCCTCAGCAACAACCCCCCCCCCCCGCCCCGGGACTGTGCCATCACTTGTATCCAGGACCCTCCAGGGCAACCGGTCCTGAGCCTCAGTTCCCAGAGTCCTCAGCGTGTGCCCTTTCCCTGGCCCACTGTCCCTTCACCAGCCCAGAACACTCTCCCCCATTTCTCTACTCACTGAAATCCAACTCTTCTGAGGTTCTTTTTTTTTTTCTGGCAAAGCATTCTACCTCACAGTCTTGCTTTTATTAATCCACATTCTTGGGACCATCTAAGATCGGCTTTGGACTTAATCCACTTCTGCGAGGTGTGACCGACCACATCAGACATGGACTCCCGAGTCTGAGCTTTGGTTCCACCACGTCCTGACCGTGTGACCTTCTTGCCTCAGTTTCCTCACCTATGAGACAGTGACGATGGCAGGCGCTCTTCCTAACTCCTGGGTTCTCAGCCTCTCTTATCAGACATCTGAGGTAATGTCTGTAACAACGTCTCACAGAGTTAACTATTTTGATCAGTGCTGAGTGTTATCTATTTTATTTATCATTTGCTAAACTCATGTCCCCTTACAGCCCCCATCCCCTCCATCTGACAATCTTGTCTCCCACGTCACTGAGAAACCCGTCCCCCTCCGCCCCTCAGCCTTCCCCAGCAATCAACCTCACACCCCGCCTGACGTCCTTTTCCTTAGTTTGAAAGGTGCAAAGTCTCCCTCCTGTTCGAGGTCAACCTCTCTGCCTTGACCTCTCCCGACTCGTCCTCCCTCTGGCCTGGGCCTAAGATCTAACTTGAACGTGCTGAGGCACAGTGAGACCAGCGGTGCCTTTGTTGGATCATGTACAAGGAAGGACCCATATGTGCCAAGGAGCAGGTTCCCAAATACCGGGCATTTATAAGTGAATCTCGTCACTGCCCCCCTGGGAATCCAAAACCTTGAATAAATAACTCCAAGGCACTGAAAAGAGAGAGAAGCAAAGGGATTAGGAGGTCACAGAGTGGACAACAGCCATCCGTCGAGTGGTATCTAGTGGGTGCTGGGCCAGGTGTTGTGCTAGATGCCAGGTGCACCACAGAGATTGGGACATAGCCCTGCCTTCACGGAGCGCCCAGCCCTGCAGTGACGCGGACAGCCCCCCAGCTTCCTGCCTGTTCTCTAAATCTGCAGGAGAAGATGGGCCTTTCTTTGTCCACTGTCCTAAGGGAGAAACAAATGATCCCAAAACCAGGTTAAGATCCATCCTGACCAGTCAGTAACAGCCTTCAATCACGCAACCTCTGAAAATCAAGAGCTCCTTAACAGTCCCACTCCAATAGCCACAGGTGCACAGCTGGGGACAGCCAGCCCCAGAGCCTCCGGCTTCTGGATGTCCTATCTCAGGGCTCAGGCTTCCAAGACCCTGCAAAGACCAGCTCCTGCTTGATTTAGAAAGACACGTTGTGTGACCTACAGCAACGAATCCAGCTTCTTGATTCCAACCCTAAACGTGGCCTCATCTGACAGTTGTGACAGCAGCCAGGATGGGCTAGCACAGCACACGGTGACTTGGAGGCTCCATGACCTAGGATATACAGAGAGTGGACAGCGAAGAGCAAGTAACATGACCTCAAAGGCTGCTGTGAGATGGGCCAGTGAGCACCTACTGTATACCAGCCCTCATCCCGGAGCTGTGCCCTGTCATCTCATTGGAACCCCTAGGACCCCCAAGTCTACCACGGCCAGCCCCACAGTGGAGACGAGCAAGGCGAGACTCAGGGTGGTTCTGAGCTGCGGAAAGCCAGTCAGTCCTTCTGAACTTGGCCTTGACCCCAGGTACCAAAGCAACAGTTGTTCTGAAGAAGCCGCTGCTCCTCCCCTCTGCACAGAGACCTAGATCAAAGACCAAGGATGCACAGCCCTCAGCCCAGCGGGTCATAGACACAGGGAGATGCAGCTCACAGAGATCTAAAGAGGAAACAATCAAAGCAGCGGGCCCTGCTCCTGCCGGCCCACAGGGGCCGTGAGAACACTCCCTCTGCACAGATAAAGCGCGGCTCAAAAGACAGAGGCAGTGAATGTGGCAGCTGCAGCGTGGGCCCGCTGACGGTGCGGTTTCACGTGAAAGTCTCACGTGAGATACGCATCAGGGCCAGGGAGCCGCTGGGGGGTGGGCGGGGCGAGAGGCTGCGGGATGAAGAGGACCAGAGTAAGGCACAGGCCTGGGACGCCTCAGGCTCAGACAGACCAGCCCCACGTGCCCAGCTCCGGGCCCACCACCACCGGCCAAGTGCGAGAACACCCGGGTCACAAACACAGCCCCGGGCCAGGCTGCCAGGTTCAAATCCTGGGCTTGTTGCTTCCATCCTCTGGAATTGTTTTTTTAACTAAGTGACAGAGTCTCACTTTCCTCATCAGGAAAATGGGTATGACAGCCTATGGGGACAATTTCTTACTTTATTATTTAATCCTCCCAACAAGCCTGTCAAGTTGCTAGAACTCTCTCTCTCTTCTGTGGATGAAGAAACTGAGGGGCTTCCCATAAGCCCCTGAGGTCTTAAGCCTAGGAAAGGGACCTGGGCCCTCCTCCCACGCCACGCTATGGGGTTTGAAATTCAGTGAAGGCCTGTAAGAACGTCCAACTGAGGGTTTCTTGTATCCAATGCCGAAGGCTTTCATGCTTTGTTTCCAAAATATCAAATATAATTTTCTCTCCAATAATGCTTTTTCTCCTGATGGATATTCTTGCTGTGCTGAGCATAATGCCGGCATAAGTCTGTCCACTTGGAAATCCAGCACTATGGCTGAGGCTCAGAGAGGTTAAGGAATCTGCCCGAGATTCAGACAAGCCGTGCCCAGGCTGTCTGAGGTCCAGGATGCCGGCCCCCAAAAGCCCACACTGGATTCCCACCCTGCCTACATACAGGCTGTATGACTCAGAGCAGTGACCTCCCCACCCTTGGGCCTAGGGGCTTATCCACCCACAGGGCCTGCCAGAGGGGCTAGGAATGTGCCTTGTGAGCAAGCCCCGTGCTGTGGGCTGCTGCAGGAAGATGATGTCACTTGTTTCTAGTCAACAAAAGACATCAAGAAGTAATGCAAAAATAGACACCATCACCCCAACTAACGGGGACAAATGCCCCAGGCACCTGGCTCCTCTGGAAGGTAGTGGTCACCAAGCCACTCCACAGAAGAGAGTCAATGTCCTTGCCTGGATCTGGCTGTGCTCCTTCCAGACCTGTGCCGTCCAGAATGGTGGGCACCAGTCACGTGGCCACTGAGCTCTTGAAACAGGGCCCGTCCACGCTAAGACGTGCGTAAACGTGTCCGGCCCAGAGGAGCTCCGACTCAGAGCAACAGAAAAGCGCTAAACACGCCAACGTTGCTCTGCCGCTCACTGTTGAAGTGGCCCTGCAGGTGCCCTGTGTTAACCAAAAGGTGTTACTAAGGCTATTTCTTGTGTTTCTCTTTACAGTTCTTTGGCTGCAGGCTGAGGAAATGGATAAGCACATGTGGTCTGCATTCTATTTCTATTGGACAGTGATGTGGTCTAGATGTGGCCCCAGCCGCTGTCCATTCCAGATCCAACCACAGACACAGAAGAGCCAACGTCAGCAACAGCCAAGTCCCGTCCTCTGCGTGCCTGTGGGGAAAATGAGGCCCACAGAGGGAGAGGAACTTGTTGAAGGCCGCAGTCTGGTAAAGAGGGATTCCTTCATTCATTCGGTGAATGTTGACTGACATCCTCTGCACTCTCAGCGATGGGGTAGAGCAGGGAACAAAATAGGGGCCACATCACAGTCCAGGGCTCTTCCCTGCTGCCAGCTTGCAGGCCAGCATGAGTGTGCCTGGGGTTCCTGGCTTGGAAGTCACCTGGGGCCAGGGCAGTGGGACTCAGCACCAGGCGGTTCAACCAGAGCTCTGAGCTTGTGGGTGGGAGCTCCGGCTCCAACCCAGAGCAGTCCACCCCCAAGGCCACTAGGGAGTCCCACCACAGAATACTGGCCAGCTGCAGCTGCCAAGAGGGCCCCTGGGCAGGGCTGCCCAGTGGTCACCGCCTGGTGGCCTGGCAGGCCTGTGCTCTTTCCTGGTGCTGCCCCTGGTGACACACATCGACTGCATTACGGCAGATTTATGGCGAAAATTATCCTCTCTCTCAGCTCCATTTAAAGCCATTTGGAGCTAGCTCCCATCCCCGATTATAAATCTAATTGCACATTCCAAACAGACAAGCGCTCATTAAGCTTTAATTATGCACATGTTGTTTTCAACAAACATTTTCATTTGGCCGCTGCGAGGGGAATGGATCCAAGGGGGCTGCAGGCCGTGCTGGCGGAGCAGGGCTTCTGCCGGGAGGAAGCCGCCACGAGGCAGGGCCAGGACGGGTCAGATTTGGGTTCGTGACTCTGGCCTTCTGCCTGGCTTCTGCTGTGGCAGATCCCAACATGGGTGCTCTCAGCGGGTCCCCGGGCCTCCTCTACATGGGTAGCAACAGCCTCGCTGGAGCTGGGGAGGAAGGACGGTGGGTCCCACAGCCCTGCTCTCACTCACGCCCCACGCGACAGCCAGCACCCCACACTCCAGCACCATCGACCTGCTCTACTTGTCCACCCACTGAACCCACAATTATTCACTGAGCATCAGCTGGGCCCGTGAGGGGCAGAGGGGCCAGGACACACAAGGCCTCCACGTGGGTCTGTCCCACCAGGGAGGAGTCCAAAGTCCTCTCTGTGGCCTTCAAGGCATTTGAGAATCTGCACCCTTCTGGGGGCTCCCTCCCTCCCGTGCACGTTCCCACTCCTGCCCTTCCAAGAAGGCTCGAGCGTCCCACGTGTGCCACGTCACAGCCAGGGCAGCCCCTGCGAGGCCAGATCTCCTCTGAAACTCCTTTCCCCTCCCTTTCCACGCAGCTAATGCCCACTCAACTCTCATGCTGTCCCCCTCCAGGAGGCCATTGGTGATGGCCATGCCAGGACAGACTGGCTGCCCCCATCCTGGGGACACTCACTAGGATATTGACAGAACCAAAATGCCATAAAAGATTGCCCCACGTGTGTCTCCTAGGACCAGCCTGTCCTGAGGTCCCAAGGATGAAAGGAGGGTCCTGAACCTGGTTTCCTCATTTGCACCCAGAGGGACTGACCGCAGGAGCTCGTGGGGCCCCTCAGCGGTCCCCTCTGTTTCCATCTCCTGCTTCTCACCTGGAGAATGGGGGGAGCGTCCCTACCCCAGAGCTCACGGAGGTCACCAAGGCAGGCAGAGTGTGCAGAGATGGGGGGAGGGTGGGAACCCCAAGGCCACTCTTCTAAAAGCTCTGGAAACACAGCATATGAAATAAACATGTGTTTTAAAATGGAAATCAGAATCCTCACAGCAACAGATGGTTACCTATTGTTTTAGGGCAGGTTCCCCAGAGACAGACTGTGAGGGCAAAATCTAGAGGCAGAAGCTTATTGGGGACCACCACAGGCAATACCTGGGGAGAGCCTCAGCTGTGGGCACAGCAGGCACCAGCTGGCAGAACAAGTGCTGAGGAAGAGCTGGCGCCATGCCACGGCACCCACTCAGCTCTGATGGATCATTCAGGGTAATGAACTTGTGCAACCTGGATGGACACAGACCTTGCTGCATGCCAGGCACTCTGCAATGACTGAGAAGATGCATTCAGGTAAGCTGTGCAGCCCTGTGGGGGAAGTTGTCATTGCTAAGGCTCCCATTTCACAGAGGTCGAATGGGGAGGGTAAGCAGCTCACCCAAGGTCACACAGCTGGTAAGTGGCAGAATTGGGATGCAGACCCAGGAAGTCCAACTGCAGAGCTCCTGTCCCAGGACAGGGCTAAGCCCTTTCGGTGGTCCTGCCTGGTTCCTTCCCACGTGAGGAGCTGTCCAACTCCCGGCCGCTTCCCCAGAGGCTGCGGTCAGTGGTCTAGAGCCCGGGATTGCCCAGAGCTGCTGATATTTATGCCTAACAATGATCTATCTTCCAAGCAGTTGGGAACAAGTCCCAAAACTGATTCTTGCCAAAGACAATTAACTAAAAGCCTCCTGAGCATAAGTCGAGTGGGACTGTGGCTCGGGGCAGCGAGAGCGAGCGAGACAATGAACAGCAGGTGACCTGGCGGATATTTTCTCCCCAGCACTACAAACAAGCCCTCAGTCACGCACAAAGGGCTTGCATTGTTGGAAGGGAAATATGTCAACGACAGTGTTGGATCGTGGGGCGGTTTAAAAAGAGAAGAAAAGGGGGGAAAAAATCTTTTGAAATTGTAATTTGACCTAGAAAGGTTTTTCTAGGTCACCCGAACTTGGCACTTCTGCCTCTAACCCCAAAACCTAACATAGACAAAGTGCCCGGCTCACTTCCTTCTGTGAGTATCAGATAACACAGGAAACGGCATTTGTAAACACTGCTGATACATTTCTAAGTGCCACATTAAAATCAGCCTTTGGAGCAGCAGCGGAGAGAACACTGGCACCATGCCACTCTGGAAGCAACGCTGGGTTCAAGTTCAGACTCTGCGCTCAGCTTCTGTGTGGCCGTGTGCCCAAAAGGCCAGTCCCCCTGCCTTGTCACCCCAGGTACCTTCCCAGGCTCAGAGCCACCCATCTTGGTTTTGACCTCTGAGCCCTCATGCCCAGGGTCTGCGGTCTGTCTTGGAGACCCAGTGCGGGGGTGGTCTCTGTTCTAACGGGTCTTTTCTCCCCAGAGAACAGCAAACTGCATTCTGAGGCACAGCACGTGCCAATGAGTTATTGTAATTCACCTTCATAATAGAGCCACCCAGTTTAAGGTAAATCACTCAGGGTCAAGGCCGGCCAGGCTTCAGGGACTTTCCGCTGGGGAAACAGAAGCCAGGCCTAGTAGATGGCCCACAGTTATTGACAACCACAGGTCAGGAGTTACAACCATCGCCCTGTTGGGTCCCCTAAGCCTATGCCTCCAGGAGAAGCAGGTGGGGCCCGGTTACTGCCAAAGCTCAAGGACGTGCAGAGACCCCCATTCTCCAGGTCCTGGACCTGACCACCATGACGTCCCCAGCAGGAGTCAGGCTCTGAGGGGGACCTGGAAACACAGGACAAGTTCCCAGGGAAACTCGGAGTCCAGAGGGGTACAGGCCCTGGCATGAAGACAGAGTGACCCAGCACGAGGTGGAGATAGGCCAGTGAGAGCAGGTGCCACTCAGCTGTTCAGCAGAGGGGCGGAGGGCGCCAAGGCCGGGCAGCCGGGAGGTGCGAATCCTGGCATGCGTGTTGGGGGAGGGGAGCGGGGAGCGTCTCCAAGTCCCCAAGGAGAGGGACAGTGAGGAAGGGGAAGGAGGAACCAACAGGCCCTAAAAAACCCCCTAGGTGACAATTTAAAGCCACATTCCAAGAGTGAAATGGAAGAGGTGCCTGGTTTGGCCAGAAGGTAAAACATTCTCTGAAGCAACAATGAGATCAATGAGGTGGTGACATAAAACGAGAATCACCGAAACAAGATCAGACCCAACGAGGGGATGGAGCTACCATCAGTCCCCACTAGCCATGGACACAAATGGCACAACGTACTTCACATGGGGCATTTCATTCCGTCTTTACAACAACCCTGGGAAGGAGCAAGTAGCACCCCATTTCACGTGCTCACGGGTCACCAGCTAAAAAGTGGCAAGGCCAGCCACATAACAACTTCTCTATTTTATCTCTCCTTTAATAAAGAAAGAGACAAAGACCAATTATTTACTAAACAGGCTGAGGACAACAGGGTTATCCTACCTAGGACCATTGCCCTAGATACTGGTGACAAGACACCCACCAAATCACACTCCAACCGGATTAAAGAGTTAAGTGTAAAAAATCATGTTAGAGGGAAACAATCAGAAAACAGAAGAGAATGTTTATCAGATCTGTGGAGGCAGGATAACTTCCTCAGCCCTTGAAGCAATCGTGGAGGAAGAGAGATTGACAGATTCAAATATATATGCATTAATATCTTCTGTGGAAGGAAACATAATAAAACCAAAATGAAAAGGACATCAGACTAAGAAAATATCAGCACCGACTATAAGACAGCTAATATATACGATGTAGAAATGGCTCTGTCAAATTAAACAGAAAGCAAGATGCCCATAGACAAGACGACACAAGATTCAAACAGAAAAGTCACACGAGAAGCAATATCCCGAGAAATGAATGCATGTGGAGGAGGGGGGTGTTCACTTGATTCAATGGCAAATGGAGAAATGCACACGCAATAAAACCACTATGAAACTAGGATGCTTCACCCCACTTCCAACATGGAAGCCAGCTTCCAGCTTACAGGAAAGCAAGATGGCGGCCACTGCGGGGCAAAGAGCCAGCCAGGAGTAGGGGAGACAGGATCCAAGGCTACTGCCTGCTGCGGAGAAGTCCCTGCCTTACCCAGTCTTGTTGAAAAGAGCCTCTGCTCTTGGTGCTGGGAATAGAACCAAGGACGTGAGACGTGGTCTTTACCTCCTGAAGCCTGTGGCCTAGCAGGGGACAGGAGCAGGAATTGGAACCTGGGTGAGTGACAAGTACAGGCTGGGACTGTGAAAAGGGCCATGTATAAACGACTTCCCAGGGGAGGTGTCCTCTAGGCTGCCCTCCCTGCAGGATGAGCAGAATTAGCTGAGTGAGGGGACAGGGCCCAGGCGGAAGGGAGAGGCAGGGGAACAGCACTGAAGGCCTGGGAGTGGGAAGACAAGGCCCGGGTGTTGAGTGGGGAGGTGGGGAGGGGCAAGACACGAGGCCAACAGGGCCACACGGGAGGCGGAGGCCTGGAACCTGAGCTGGAGTTTGGATGGTGGCTTCTGGACGGCGGGTGGAGAAGGGTTTGGAGAAGATGAGACGAGAGCCAGGCAGAGGCGGCTGTTAGGACCAGAGAGCAGAACCAGGAAACAGGATTCCAGGCGGAGGGTGGGCAGAAGAGACGCCCTGGGCAAAGCCACGAGGAACAAAACAGCAGGGCAGCAACTCAGAATCAGGAATTTTTGAGGTGGACAGCAGGTTGGGAGCCAGAGTCAAACCACAGCAGCCCCAGGGTGTTTTGCAGAATCTGGCACCCAGAGTCTCGGAGATGAATGAACATTGCCAAGAGCAAGGGATCACCCAGGAGTCAGAAAGGGGGGTGACTCACACAGGTCACAAACCCTAATTTCCTCTCCTTGGTCGCACACTTCCTTCTGATTTCTTTTTCTGATGATTCATCAGAAAAGGTTTCTCCTCTTGTAAATTCATAGCAGAAACGTTTCAGGACCCAGGCTCCCCTCGCCCCAGGTTTTAACCTCTGTCCCTGGGCCAGCAGAAGCCAACTTAACTCCAGATGACTGAGAGGACGTGCACTGCAGAGAAATCCATCAGGAGGGAGCAAGAGGCTGCAGGCCCTGGGTGGCCAGGGCTCCAGGAGGGACTTCAGGTGCAGCTCGCCTCAGCCAGAAGCCAGGCCGTTGCGGAATTCAGAAACTTGTGGATTTTTAAAAAGCGATGATGTATAGACTCTGCAGGCGACCTAGTAGCTTCAGTGGGGTCTGGGGCAATCAAATACACTCATCCTACAAGGGAAGGGTCACACGGACGTTCACATGGGGACAAAAAGAGCCATGCAGCAGGTCAGGTCAGGCTTTGGGCCAAATGAGTTGGCAGTGTGTTTACAAAACAGTTTTCGGTTATGGAGCTCTCTAGATTTTGGACACAGGAATGTTTCTCTTCTTTTATTTTTCTTGTGTGTATGCGTGTGCGTGCGCGTGTGCACCTGTGTACTGTTGGGTCTCATGCACACTAGGTCAGAGAAGAAGAGAGTTCTGAGTTGAAATGGTCTAAATGTGCAAGTCCCTCGCTGGGAGACCACCCCTCCAGATGCCTCTTGTGTAGATGAAGAAACGGGCTCAGAGAGGTAAAGGAACCTGCCCAGGATGTCACAGCTCTAAGTGACTGACCCAGCAGGCGAACACCCGTCTGACATCTTTCTCCACCCCCTCAGGGGTTCCTGGGGAGGCCCAGATGCCAGGCAGGGTGCTCAGCATGACAGGGAACATGGGGGCACTGCAAGTGGGTCGAGAGCTGGTGTCACCAGCATGGTGCCATCCAGGTGCCTGCAGGGCCGCCCTCGCCACGCCTCTCCTCCAAAGGCCCCCACAGGCAGGACGTCTGTCTCCCGAGGCAGGTCCAGGAGCACCCAGGCATCCTCGGCGATCCTGGGCTCCGCACGTCCTCTGCACCCATCCTTCCTTCTTCTGCAGGTGTTTACTGGGTGCCCACTCTGTGCCTGGCCCCACCCGCAGGGCTGGGACACAGAGGGTCCAGGCAGATGTGGTTCTTGTCCCCGCGGGGCTCAGGGTCCACTGCAGCAGGCAGGCACTGAGCGCACAAATACACAGAGGCTACCACGTGTGACGAATGCAGTGGAGCAGACAAGGAAGGACAGAGAGGACGGCGGGCATCAGGCTTGCAGGGGCCTCCTCCTGGAGGCGAGCACCAAAGGGAAGTCAGGTGCCTGGGCAGTGAGAGGGGCAGGGGCACTTCAGGCACAAGGTGGGGAGCAGCAAATGCAAAGACCCTGAGGCCACATGGGAGAGCTCCTGTAGGCTGGAGCTCAGTGGGCAGAGGCTCAGGGTCGAGGATGAGAGGAAAGGTCCCCAGAGTCAGGCTAAGGCCCTTGGATTTTACCCCAGGGGAAAGCCCCCGGAGGGACTTCTCAGGGGCGTCACGTTCTCTGGTTTATATTTTGAAAGATGGTTCAGGCAGCCACAGGGAGGAAGGAGGCCATGAAACACCCTCTTAGTCTCTGTTTCCTCATCTCTAAAATGGGTTCATGAGCAACATTACGAGAAAGCAGAGCCAAGGGGTGTCTAGCACAGGGCTGACTCCCAGAAGGTGGGAGAACAAGACGGGATTTTCCTACCTGATCACAGGAGAACCCCGTGTTAAGTCCTCCACAGGTGGTTTCCCTGCCTAAAATCCTTCCCCGGCTTCCAAGGGTCCTCAGGAGCACTGTCCTTGGTCCTGAGGTCCTGCTGATGTGCCCAGCCCCATCCCTCACCCTCTCCCACTGGGCCCCTGCTCTGGTGTCCACTGGGTTTCTCCTGAGGGTGCCAGGCCCTCTGCCCAGAGCACGGGGCTTTGCAGCAGCCTTACCATTTCAGAAGGCAGGGGAGGGCCTGGGGGCTGGATGGGCACCCCGGGGGCTGGCCCTGTCCCAAGCAACCAGAGGCCCAGGAAGTGGCTGGGATCAGTGGGCAGTGGGGATCAAGCTAAGGGGGGCTCTGCACGGAGGGAGTGACAGAGGGATGTAAAAAAGACGACCAAGGAGGACGGAGCGTGCTGTCGGGCGGACGGAGGCGGCTTCTGTGCTTTCTGATTGACGGCGAGGTAACAGCCTCCCAGGACGGCTGCAGCAGGTCACCACAAACTCGGTGGCTTAAAATAACACCAATTATTCCCTCTCAGTTCTGGAGGGCAGAAGTTCAAAAGTGGTCTCTGGGCTCCCATCAAAGTTGCTCCGGAGGCTCCAGGAGAAGCTGCTTCCTTCTCTCCCAGCTTCCTGTGGCTGCCTTTACGCCTTGATCCATGGCCCCTTCCTCCACCACCCCACCCTGCGGCCACCTTGCCCCCGGCTCTGAGGCCTCCCGCGTGCCTCTGGTCAGGATCCTTGTAATTGCACCCAGATAGCCCAGATCATCTCCCCACCTCCAGGTCCTTGACCTATCCGCATCTGGAAAGCCTCCTCTGCACATAGAGATAAGGCTCACGGTTTCCAGCAGTTAGGAGCCGGATACATCCAGGGCCACCATTCAGCCCGCTGCAGGCGGGTTGAGGCTATTGATTTACGGTGCTTCAGTTTCCCCACGTTTCCCTCTCTTCCCAGAGAGGGCAGAGCAGGGTGGGCTTGCTGTGGTAGGGTTTCTGCTGCTGCTCCCCAATATCTCGTTCTCCTCCCTAGTACATGGGGCACTTGCTCTGGGCTTCCTAGCCATTGGGCCAATGGGCTCTGAGCAGAAGCCATGTGGCCTCTTCTAGGTGGACGCACAGAAAAGCCACCGTGAGATCTTCAGGCTGCCTCTGTAGGACCAGCATCTTCCAGAAGATGAAGATCTGACCAATCTCCGGCTCTGAGTGACTCCACAAAGCACAGCCCAACCTCCCACTTCTCTGCTGATTGACACAGAACATGTAGAAGAGCAAAAGCAAACCTTCCTTGTGGCAAATAAGTGCTATTTGGGGGGGGGGGGCTGTTTGTTACTGGAGCATACCCAGCCTAACCTGACTAATACACTCAAGGAGTGAGTTTAACAAACAGCCACTTATTGACCACCTACCAGGACCCAAACACGCTACATCCTTGACACACAGTCCTCACAATCACTCAAGCGTGGTCAGAATAGTCTAGTCCATTTTATAGGTGAGGAAGCTGAAACAGGGAGGGGTGGAGGCCACAGCTGGAATTCAAGCCCAGAATAATGTGTTTCCAAAGACAAGCTTAGTGCTGCAAGGTCCCTCCTACAAGGCACCAGAGGCTTCTAGAACCTTCTCTAGCCCCAGAAAGCTGCCACTTCAAGGGCCAATAGGGGCTTCTAGACAGGGCAGATGAACCCTGGTGCCAGAATCCCCAGTGACAAAGCGTGTCCACGCCGCAAGTCCAGCTGAAACCCCTTCTGAGGGCAGAGCAGCTCCTATTCACAGCCTCCCGCATCCCGGGTGCTGAGAGAATGTTTGTTGAGCCCCTGTTTGTACCCGGCGCTGTTCTGGGCACCCGGGAGAGGGCAGTGAACAAGATCTCCGGGGCTTACACTCACGTCGGGGAGAACAGGCAGCGCTCTGAGTGAGCCGGAGGTGTAAGCACCGTGGGAAGAGGAGAGTGGACGGGGCCGGGCATCGGAGGACCTGCAGGCTGAACAGGTGGCGGAGGTGGCCTCAGGAAGGGATCCCAGGAACAGCCTGGAGTGAGCCCAGGAGACCCGGTGGCCTGTGCGAAGTCCCCACCGCGGGAGGGGCCTGCCCTCCCAGCCTGCAAGGACGGGTCAGGTAGGCAGCGCAGTGAGGGGGCAGGGGGACCAGGAGGCAGCTGGGGACGCTGCAGCCCGCAGATGGCACCGCGATTACCCCTCCCCAGAGGGAGGAAGCCGGCGCTTTTTCCACCCGCTTATCTGATGCTGTGGTTGGAGGAGCCAGCGGGCACCGGCGAGGGGCTGCTGGGCGCGGCACATCTGAGGAACCTCAGCGGGGACTTGAGGCGGCTGACATCCGCTGGGCCTGCGGCTTCTTCCGTGGCTTCCGCATCTCAGGTGGCCCTGACGCCTGCTATTTTCGCTCCTGTTTGAGGTTCTGTGGAGTGTTCCTCCTTGCAGGGCACTGGAGGCTGCTGGGCCCGGCCCCTCTGCAGTGTTTGCTTTGCTTGGAGTAAATGGGAGAGGGGTCACTTCAGTGTTCCAACTGGGGGACACTTGTTGTCCACCATGGGGAAGAGGAAATTTATTATACAGTATCCTCTTGTCAGATGTCATGACCCCCCAAGCTCAGAGAGGTTAGGTGGCTTACTCAAGGTCACACAGCCAAATCAAACCACAGACCAAGGATTCTAACCCTAAGTCTAAAGGGCCTTAATTTGCAGAGTTCTTGGCATTTGCTGCCTGCATTAGTTTTCCCCAGTGGACACACTGTGCTCTCTGGCTTTCTAGTAGGCATGAGAATAAAGGGGCACTGCCCATGGGTGACATCCTCCAAAATGTCACCACAGATGGGAAGGACGATGACATGGACGGAGGGGGCAATCAGAGCAGGCTTCTGGGAAGCCACCATGTTCCCCCACACCTGCAGGAACCAACAGAGGGAGGAAGGTAAAGGAAGCACATTCTGGACAAAGAGAGGCCCAGCAGCTTGGTCAGCGAGCGCAGGGCAGGTTCTGGAGGAGGCCGGACCTGCAAAAGTGAGATCAGCCTGGTGCCCGGTCCCCAGGGAGCAGCTGAAAGGTCGCAGCACAGCCCCCCACCCCTGCGGGTTAGGAGGACGTCTAGGGAAGGCTGAGCTCAGAAGCTCATGCTGATCTGCAGTGAGAGCAGACTCTAGGGGGAGAGGTGGAGGCAGGGAGGCCAGGGAAGAGGCTCCTGCAGCCTCCGGGGTGACGGGAGGACAGGTGAAGACACAGCTGGCAGCAGGTAGCTCTGATGAGGGAGAAGGCAGGGAAGGGTCAAGCCTGCCTCTGGAGGTGTGGCCGAAGCCTCGGGAGTGAGGAATGGGAATCAGACAAGGCCATTTAGAGTCCCTGCCTCCTTTAAGAGGAGCCCTCTGGGGGTGGGCACATGCTCCAGGGCCTCAGCCATTCTTCAGGGACAGGGTGAGTGAGCTGCCCCTAACTCTCAGCTGCAAATCTAGAGGGGGCGGACCCAGGCCCAGGGTTCCCTTCCCAGTGCTCATCTCCACAGACACCAACCGCAGTGGCCTCCGGGGCTCTCCCCGGAAAACGGACCCAGGCCTGGGAGAAGCTGGAGCACCCACCCACCGTGGGCTGCAGATCTTCCACCTCGACGGCCCCCATGTGTGAGCGCTAACGGCCTCCAGCCCCACAGAGACGGGCACTCCTGGGCAGCCCTGAGTCCCCTGGGCCTGGGCTGCCTCTGGGGACAAGATTCCACGACCACTGGTTAGTCATGTAGAGGACAGCGGGCAGTCACCAGCAATGCCCCAGGAGGAAAGGAGACTAATGTGGACAAGGAGTCGGCCTTCCTCTGGGGGCTCCCCACACCCCTGGTTTCCAACACAGTAGGTCAGGAGACCCTGCTGGGACCAGCCGGATTACCTTCCCGAGGAAGTCAGAGCCCAGTGAGCGCAAAGGCCTAGCCTCAGTCGCCCAGCAATGACACAATGGCGGGAAGAGCCCCCAGCTCAGGCTTCCCACTCCTGGGCACCTTCATCTTCCCAGAAGTATTCAGTAGGTGCCTACTACGTGCCAGCCCGTTTGCAGCAGACTCCCTGAACTCCAGTCACAAGCTCCCCGGGAAGGGAGAGCACTTTTATTTACTGAGCACCAACAATGTGCTTTCTGTATCTTGTCCCATGTAATCCTAACCACCTGCCGTTTTGCAGACTCAGAGAGGTAAGGAAACTGGTTCAAGGTCACACAGCAAGCAAGGAACAGAGCCATGGTTCAAAGCCGCGACTTAAACCTGGGTTCAACTTCTGTTCTCTGGGTGGGGGCAGAAAGGGGCGGCAGCCCTCCAGCCACAGTGTCCCTCCCCAGGCCATTCCCCCCCCCCCCGCCGCTCCCTAGACTATCCTCCTGGGTCAGTAAGTGCTTTGAGGAATTCCTTTCCCAGTGGGGACCCCTTGGAAATGAATGGAGACCCCGAGAAACTGCTGTCAGCCAGGCCCTAAACAGAACTCAGAGCCTTCGACTCCAGGCACAAGGTGGAGGTCCCCAGGCCACACACACCTGCCCACCAACCCCCTGCCATGAGCCTCAGCCTCCTCCCGGCCTGAGCCAGTGTGAGGGCCATTTGCACATCTGACCAGGTGACATGTCCTTCTACCCACTGGAAAAAGTGTGAGGCAGTGTGTGTGTGTCTGTGCGCACACACACGTCCACACACACATCACCATCACAACACCAGGTCCCCATTTTATGGATGAGGAGACTGAGACTTGGAAGGAGTTTTTCTCGTGTCACAGACTGTATTTAGGTCACAGTGGAGATGTCAAGGCTGGCCCTGACCCAGACCCTGGCACACAGCGGGCTCTGAGGACCACCTCCTCCATGGCCAGCTGCATGGGGCGCCCTCGGGCAGCCCTGGGCCTGCTGCCTCCCGCTGGCTTCCAGACCCAGATGCAGAGGGGACCCTCCCAGGACAGTTGCTGTTTCCTGGTGTCTCTGGGCTCCCAAGCGAGGGGAAGCAGACCCTGGCAGGTGGCTTCCGTTCCTGGGATCCCCAACAGTGACTGTGACCAACCCGAGCACCAGAAGAGGTCAGGCCTCCTGGGCAGCTGGCCACAGAGCTGTCAACAGGAACAGGTCCCGTCCCCCGCTCAGCCAGAGTCCCCCAAGGACAGCTGGAAAGTGCCACTAGGTGTCTGCATTCACGACTTCCCGTGCTCCCTGTGTGCCCGAGTCTGCCCTTTAGCCTGTCACTCTGTCCTTCCTCACCTGTTGCCATCTGCACCAGGAGGGCGAGCGGCCCCCCAGCTGGCTGTCTGTCAGCATCCTTACTCAACAAATTGGGGGGAGGAATTTGTATTGATTCCCGTCTCCAAATCCCAACGGCAGAGCAGCCCTGACTTGGTTCCTGGTGATGTCCCGCTCCTCCTCTCCCCTCCCGCTCCTCCGCCCAGGTGTCCTCTGGGCTGCATCCTCGGGCTGGGCTGTCCCCATCTCTACTCTCATTGCTTCTGGTCTGAGTTGTGCAGATCCCCGTGCACAGCCGGCCAGGCCTCCGCGGGGTGTGCTGGGTGGAGGAAAGAATGAATGGACCTTCCTGGGCACCCTGGGCACCCTGGGCACCACGGCAGGAGGAGGCTGAGCCCTGCTCCGCGGAGTCCATCCCACCAACCTCCAGAATTCGTCTTCGGGGGAGAGCGGCCAGCTGCAGGTTCTGGACTGGCCAGTGCCTCCTGCTCCCAGAATGTGCTGGGCACCAGTCGGTCCCTTCAGTCCCCACCCAGCATGGCCCGTCTCCACCCCGCGGCACTGGCCTGACCACTGCCACCCCGCAAGGCGGCGGGCACTGCCGCTTACCTTCCGCAGAAACACCTGCAATGCACCAGCGTCTCGCCGGGAGAAGGAGCCGGAGCCTCGCTCCACAGACGCCCAGGCAGCGGGAGCGAGCCCGCCACAGCCTCGGTGCGATTCTGCTGCATAATCAGCAGAGAAAGAGAAGGAATCCAGGAATAGAAGCCTTCCGAGCCTCCCCACAACTCTGGGTCCTCTATTGGCTGGAGGCCCGGCACCCCCGCCCCCCATCCCGTTCCTACAAGGTGAAATGGAAGAACCTGTTATTTAACCTCCTGTATCAAAATCCATCTTCTATCTCAATCTGGGCCCACGCGTGGGGAGCTCCTGGACACGCAGGGCCTCAGGGAGCACGGGGAGGCAACCCTGGACACTGCCCAGCTGCATCTCGTGGCTGGAGAGGCTTCCCCACTCCCGCCCGCTGCCTGGGAGCAGGTGTGGTCCTGGGAGGGCTGGGAAGGGGGCTGGCGGCACCTGTCAGCCTGGGGGCCTGCCTTCCCTCTCATTCAGACTCCCAGCGGCCGTTCTGCAGGACACTGTCCTGGGCACTGATGCTCGCCCAGGGACTGCTCGTTACGGAGGGAAGCCAGGCCAGCTAACGGTCCAAAGCAGGCTCTGGTTGGTCGGCCAAAGCTCATCCTGGAGCAGGACGGGGTGAGGGGGGTCTGTGGTGCTGGCTCGGAGTGGTTGGGACAAAAAGTCAAGGATGTGGTCTTCCTTTTGCAAAAATAATGACCGTGTGTGTGTGTGTGTGTGTGTGTGTGTGTGTGTGTGTCTGGGTGGGCGTGGTAAAAGGCACGAAGTTGTAACTGGAGTTGTAACCGTGGCTGCCCCAGGGAGCAGGAGAAGGAGGTATTATCAGTTGCTATTTTTTTTTTCTTTCTTGTCTGGTTTCATTGTTTTTCCTTTTACACAAACATGTATTATATTTGCAATTTAAAACAGAAACGTAGCCTGGTGCGGTGGCCCACGCCTGTGATCCCAGCGGCTCAGAAGGCTGAGGCAGGAGGATCGCAGGTTCGAAGCCAGCCTCAGCAACCTAGCGAGACTGTAAGCAACCTGGTTAGACTCTGTCTCAAAATAAAAAAGAAAAAGGGCTGGGGATGTGGCTCAGGGGTTAAGTGTACCAAAAACCAAACAAATAACAACAAAAACAGAACGTGGGCACCTTTCCTGTCTCCTTACCACTCCACTGAAGCCCTAGGTGCAGGGCAAGGTCACTCACCATAAGACTAAGAGGGCTGGGGACAGTGCTGGCCCCAGGCCCGTGGACCCCCAGGAGTCTCATCAGCTTTCACAAAAATGCCATTCAATCAAGCCTCCACGAGAAGAGGGACTCTGCGTAAGGGTACTGGGTTCAGATTCGAGCTCTGCCTCTGGGACCCTGCACCCCCTGAGCCTCGTTCCCTCGTCTGTAGAATGGGGACAGTGGTGCCGGTTAAGTGTCCCGTGCTGTGCTGAGTGCTGTCAAGCCAGGGTAACTGAGAAGCAAATAAAAACAGGCTGCTGGGGACCCATCAGAGCGCCGAGGGCACACCCAGGACCCGGCAAGGGGAGTTCCAGGGAGTCCCTCTGCCACGGAACCTGGTAAGGGACTAGGAGACAGAAAAGGGCCAGGGAACAGCAGACACCACGTCATGGGGACTGTGCCCAGCACGTCACAGGAGGAGGGGTGGGTGGAGGGCGACTGGAGGAGCTTCTGGAAGGGGCTTCGGTGCCCGTTTCTCCTGCTCCCGCTGTTCCCTCTGCCCACAGTGCCCCCCACCTGCCCTTCCCACAGCGGCCTTCCCCTCCGCCTGGCCCTGCTCAAAGCTCTTCCTCCCCAGAGCAGGCTCCTCTGAGCCCAGTGGCGCCAGCAACTGCCTTTTCCACCACATGCTCCTCCAGCCGCGGGTTCTGCTGGACCTGGGGGGTCTGTTCCTGGGTGTACTGATCGTCTTCCTCACTCGGCTCTGAGCTCCCTGAGGCTGACACTGTGATCTGCGGGTCCCAGCACCTAGCACAAGGCCTGACACAGTAGTTGCTCAACAAACAGAACATGCAGCCCACAAAGCCAAGGCCAAACCCAAGCACACAGAGCTCTTCTGAAGGAAAAAGAGGGGCAGATTTTGCCCCAGGATCCAAAAATGGATAAAAACTTCAGAAATACTGGGGATTTAAAAGTCCACACAGAGTTGTAAGAATGCTAGAAGAAACTCTCCATGAATATTTATAAAAGCTTAGGATGAGAAAGAAAATTTCTAGATCCAAATTCATATGAACAAGGATGTTTCTTGCATCATTATTTGTAAGAAAAGTGGAAATGGCAATATAGTCCATGGATACAGGATTAGTTAAATAGATCACGGCTCTCTTTACAAAGGAATACTATGCAGCCAGGAAAGCAAATGGCACTTGTTGATGTGGAAAGAAGCCCATACAGAAAGCTTTCTGAATGTTAAACTTGCTAATCACAAACCAGAGATCCTGATAAATTAAAGGTAGAGCTGACTGTCACAGAGAAAGCATGAAGGTAACAGTCCCTCAGTCAACCTTTAATTAGTTATTCATTCATTTCTTACCCTCTGTCTTCTCTCTATTCCACAGGGGTCCTGGTTCTGATGACACAGCAATGCATGAACAGGACACTGTCCCTGCCTTCAAAGGCATCCTGCTCACCCACGCAGGTGACAAATTATGACATAAGGGAGATGGTATTCACAGCTGGGGGCCTCAGGGTCATCCGCTGGGTAAGAGGCTTCATGGAAAAGGTGTGGTTTGAGCTAGGAGGTGAGGAGGGGCAAACTGGGGTGTGCAGTTGCACCTCAACTCATGACTGGGCTCAGTACCACTAAGTGCATGGAAGTTTGAAGATGTTGTATGTAAACTGGAAAATGCAGCGACACACACCTCCAATCCCAGTGACTCGGGAGGCTGAGGCAGGAGGATCGTGAGCTAGAGGCCAGCATCAGCAACTTAGTGAGGCCCTAAGCAACTTGATGAGACCCTGTCTCAAGGAAAAACAAAACAAAACAAAAAAGGCTGGGGATGTAGCTCAGTAGAAAAGTGCCCCTGGGTTCAATCCCCAGTACCCAAAATAAAATTGAATAAAACCCCATTTATGACACCTACCCTCCAGAATGTCGTGGGTCTACCTTAAACATGCTCAGAACACTTAAATTCGCCGATGGTTGGGCAAAATCATCTCATGCAAGGCCCATTTTATAACAAAGTATTGAAACTTTCATGTAACCTATTGGATACTGAAAGTGAAAATCACAAGAGCTGTGTGGCGACCCCAAGTCCCCAGCGCATGTTATTCTGAGTCAAAAAACAAAAAAACAACCCTAAATGGAGCCACCCAAAGTCCGGGGCTGTCTGGACAGAGGGGAGGGGGCATTTTCAGAGGCAGAGGTGGGCCGCTGTGGGCCAGGATGGGAAGTCCCTGGTTCCCCACCAGAGGCTGCGCCCAGCCGAGTGTCCATAGGAAGGGACTCATCTGCAGGAGCTGAGCCTGGGGACAGAGGGGTCTTGGTCCTGCCCCTGTGCTGGGAGGCAGCACCCCGGGACTGCCGTGATACAGTGATCAACAGCTCCCAGCCATGGCTCGGGCACCCTGACAGCACCGGCCCCAGAGGCGGGCAGGGCAGGTTCCTTAACTGAGGCCCAGCAAGGCCACCAGGGACCTGGCAGTGTCCCAGGCACAGTGCTCTCTGCTCTGCACTGAACACTTGGGCCAAGACACCCAGCTGGAGGGCTCCCCTCTCTGCAGACCCTCTGCTCAGCTGCTCCTGGGGGGGAGCAGGCAGGAGCCCCCGCCCCGGGAGCACCCGGGCAGCGTGCGGTTCTGGCTTTCCGACTCGGCGCTCGTTATGGTTCCAGACAAAGAGAAATGACTCAGCTTCCTGCCGAGGAGCCGCAGCCTTTCAGAAAAGATATTTCTGCTTTAAAGCTCTCTCCTCTCTGCCATGGAGGCAGCTTATCTGGGCTGCCTTGTCTTCTCAGTGTTCGGCTGTCCCCAGACTGAGGGACGGTCAGGGACGAGGGCCAGGTCTGGGGCCAGACCGCCTGGGTTTGAACTGGGACCCTACCCTTCCTTGTCTGGACAAAGCTGCCCCCTCTCTGAGCCACTGTTGGCTCCTCTGAAGGTGGAACTAGCAGTTCCCTCCTGGGATCGTCACCCACAGCAGCTGTCACCAGGGGAGAGGGTCTGGTCCAGTGCCTGGCACAGAGGAGGTGGTCCATAGTTCCCACGGTCGGGAATGACAGCAGCCATGCTCTCCTGGAGGGCCTGGTGACCTCGTCTCATCCGGAGGCTGCACAGCGCAAGTCCTCACAGCAACAGCTGATTCAGGTTTCTCTCTGGGCTCACGAGGGTCGCTGCACACAGCCCACTTACAATCAAGTCTCAAGAAGCTTCCTCCTCTGCCACCCTCTGGCCAGCACCCTGACCCCCTCCCTGTCTTTATCTGCAAAATGAGGACAGATATTCTGAGGTTGTGGAGACCCATCTCCCAGACTTGACACCATTCCTTCCCCAGGGCCAAGGCAGAGTCCCCAAGTGCCGTGCCTCGGGCATCCCAAGGGGAGGCCAGGTGTGGAGGAACCCCCCTGGGCAGGTCTGGAGCAAACACCAAAGCCGAGACAGGGGGTGCGAGCTCCGCAAGTAACCAGAGCAGCCCTTGAGAATGACCGTGGCGCCGTGGCGCACGCCCGAAATCCCAGTGACTCAGGAGGCCGAGGCAGGAGGATCGCAAGTTCAAGGCCAGCCTCAGCAGTTTAGCCAGACCTTGTCTCAAAATGAAATAAGAAGGACTGGGGCTGTAGGCCAGTGGGAAAGCACCCCTGGGTTCCATCCCAAGTATCGCAAAAAATAAATAAATAAAATACATAAATCGACCATGGGCCACGACATTGACGCTGGGTCTCTCAAGCCTTCGTCCTGGAATTAATTTAAAAAAAAAAAAAAAAAAAGCCCAGGGCAGGTGAAACGGGACCCCAAGCCAGCCCCCTACAGGAGTCCCGCCCTCTCCTGCCTCCCCAGGCCTCGGTGACAGAGCCACCGTAATAGTAAGTGTCTGATTTTAAACCCTGTGATTACCAGGGCTGATCTCCCGGGAACCCTGCCTCCACCGCAGGAGCACCTCTCCGGAGCAGTAATTGCCAAGTTCAATTTTAGCTCTGTCATGCCCAACCATCGCGCTGCGGCGGCTGCTCCTCGCCAGGTAAGCTGGTAACGAGGCGGCTCCGGGGCCTCACGTCACAATATTGTGACGCCCGTCAGCGCCTGTAGGAGCTGAGAAGCTGCGTTTCCCCAGCAGCGCATCCCACCCTGGGAGACGACCGGGCCGTGCCTCCCGGGGCCACCTAGCTGCCCGGCCCCGGGCTGCTGCAGAGCTCCCAGCACAGGGCGTGTCCACACCCAGGGTGCCAGGTCCCTCCACCGTCCCCCACTGCTGGCACCTGTCGGCCTGGCCCCCCAGACCCTCTCTTCCTCATCCCGAGTCAAGCAGCAGAGTTTTCTTGCAGAAAAAGAAAAGGGGACTCTTAACACCTGCTGTTCCCAGGTAAAGGCCTTCCATGACCCCCACCCTCCTCAAGGTCAAAGTCCTCACGGAGTCCTCTGTTCACAGGCTGTCCTTAACGCTCTCCAGGAGGGAGCCCTCGCCAAGCTCTGGGACTCCCTGTCCCCGCCTCTCAGTCTCAGGGATGTCCTGTTGCCACCAAGTCCCATGCACCCCCGGCCTGGCCTGCCCCCTCTGACCTGGCTCTCCATGACCTGGCTCTGGCCCCGGAACACAGAAGGACAAAACCCCCATACGGTGCTCAGTAGATGCACTGGCCGAATCTTTGGGCTGCATCATGTAAATGCCCCACTTGACACTCTGGGCATTTAGTAAGCACCTACGGTATGCCAGGCACTGGCACTTTCTGTCTCCCTTGAGTCCTCGAACAACCCAGCAAGGCGAGATCAGTGAGTGCACACCTCTAATCACAGGGTCAGAAACCAAAGTCAAATACGGCCAGACTCAGGCAGAACTCTCCCGGCTGAGCTGCATGGTGTCTCAGGGGATGAGCCCTCACCCGGCCCCCGGCCCCACCGCCTGGGCTCATCCGGGGACCTACCCACCATGCCACGTTCCAGCCCCATTTTGTTAAAAGGACCCCCCTGGCCTTGTGTCTGCCCTGTTATTCATCTGTCCCCAGCCCCTCCATGAACAGGCCCTCCCTGACCAAGGTCCATGGCAGAACTGTACCGTGGGCCTGGCTGAGTGTGCAGGGGCTGACCTTGGGCTGACACTGGCTTCAGGAGCCTGGGTTTTGTTCTTTCTTCTTGCCCAACCCTTCCCCGTCCTGATGTGAAGAGACCCCTGCACAGAACACCACAAATTAAGTGGGTGCAGGAGCTGTCCCCATCTCACAGAGGGAGAAACTGAGGCACAGAGAGGTTGAGCAACTTACTAGATGCACAGAGCAAGTAACTGGCAGAGACAGGATCAGAACAAAAGTCTCGGGCCTGTCCGGCAAGCTCACTTCCACCACGCTACACTGTCCACTGAGTCTCAGACCCTCATCTTATAGACAGGCACACTGAGATGTACTCTCCAGGACAAGTCTAAAAGGTAAAATAAAGTAAAAATAAAACCTGAAGTTGCGTGTCCTGCCTCGGGTGGGAAGGAGAGCCTCGGGTGCCCGTGGGTGGAGTCCGAGTGGCCCATCTGTGTGACATCCTGGGCACATCCCGGTTTCCATGGTTTCTGTTTGTTCTGGGGAAGACAACTTCACCAGCATCTGGCTTCGCTCCCTGCAGCCACCAGGGTCCCCAAGTGTCCTCAGAGGTGCAGGGGCCGGAGGTACCGTGCACTGTGCCAGCCACCAGGCCCCAGGCTCCTCCTCACCTGCCCTGGGAAGCAGGGACCGCCCCATTTCCAGGTGGGAAACCCAAGGCCTGAGCTGGGCAGCGACCCACCCAGAGTTTCCCGGTGACCTAAGGGAGAGGCAGGGATTCAGACTCAGATTTGTGGACGGTTCTTGTTTTTCTGATCTGTTCAGGGTCATTTAGGATCATGATTCTGACCCCCCGGGGACCCTGGCCTTCTGCAAGGCTACGGTCCCAATAGGCTGGGAGAGACCCTACTGAAACTGTAGGGACATCAAAGGCAGCCCAGGGGACACAGCAGGCATCTCCCAGGGGACACAGCAGGCATCTCCCAGGGGACACAGCAGGCAGCTCCCAGGGGACACAGCGGGCATCTCCCAGGGGACACAGCAGGCAGCTCCCAGGGGACACCATGCTCAGGCACCCAGGCACAATGGGCTGGCTTGGGGTTGGGGGCTCAAGGTTTGGCGAGGGAGGTGAGTGCCCCGGAAATGTGCCCCTTCTGGACACCATCCACAGGTCTCCCACCCAGATCTGATTCACCCTTCTCAGCTAAATCCAAGCCCCCAGCCCAGGGCCTGGTCCTCACATATCTCAATCACGGTCCTCCTCATCCCTGTGCATCTGACCCCCTTTGCCTCCTCCCAGTCCTTGTCCAAGCCAGCCCCTGTGCCATTGATGCCATGCATCTTCCACGGAGATTGCCAGGGGGCCCCCATGAGTAGCTGCCTCACCAAGCCACCCATAATAAGGCAAGGTCTCTCCGCTTCCCGCTGAGCCTGCATCACCAGCAGCTGCTTGGGGGCATCTGCGATCCAAAAGTTCCTTTCTCAGCTCCAGGCTGGGGGAACTGGCACTTGATTGGGTGTTCAAATGTGCCACAGGGTCTTTGCACATGCTGCTCTCTCTGACTGAAGTCCCCACCACCTCGCAGCCCCTAGCCTTCCTGCAGGTCTCCCCTTAACAATCAGAGCCATCCTCCCAGCCCCGTCTCCCAGCCTGAGCAGCTGTCCTGCATCTCGCCAGCCCTGTCCCATCATGTGCTTCAACTCTTCACTGGCTAGTCTAGAAGCCCCCAAGTCCAGCACTGGGCTTGTCCTGTTCACCCCCAGAGTCCCTGCCATAGTGCCTGGCACATGGTTTATGGTAGACCATAAACATTTGTGGCCTGAAAGAGCGAGGGCAGAGAGGACCCCAGACCCTCTGCCCTGCAGGCACATGCACTGGATGTAAGCGCTCCTCTCAGGAAGAAAAGGGATCCATGTCTTCTAGCCTTGAATCTGGGCTTGGCTTTGTGACCTTATTTGACCTCTAGGACAGCAGCACACATGGCTAAGTAGAGGCTCCGAAATGCTTATGTGGGGGGGCGGGGGGTGAAGGGCTCCCTCCTGCTCGCCAGGAAGCCCGGGAGCCCCCGAGCACACACCTGCTGGGGAGCGAGAGACCCCTGGAGAGCCATGCCAACCCCGCCAGACACGTGAGTCAGGGTACCTTGGGTCACCAGCCCCCAGAGGTGGCACAGTGCCTGCAGAGTCAACCAGCTCAGCCAGAAAACCTCCCAGCCAACCCCCAGCACCACGAGCAAAGTCAAATTGTTGCTGTTCTAAGCCACTAATTTGGGGGTGGCTTGTGAGACAGCAGCACACAACCGTAGGAACTCACGGAAGAACACTTGCCATCATGTGCCCCCAGCCAAGAACACGGGCCTGGTCTACGCAGCCTCAAGCTGAAAACAACCAAAAGCCTCTGGGATCCTGGAAAACAGCAGAGGTCGGGAGGGGCAGGTCCCTGGGCTTGCGACCTGGAGGCCCAGCGACCTGGAGGCCCAGCGCCCTGGCTTGACCTGGACAAGGCCAGCTCATCTCGGTGCCTAGCTCTGTGCCTGTCTCCGCAGCAGGAATAGCGCATCCCATGCCAAGACCTCTCAGGTCCAAATGGGGAACGTATGCGAAAGGAGCTCCAAAAAGAAGCTGAAGACCCGCATGTGTGAGGACAGGGTGCAGAGCAAAGAGCAGACCTCAGAGCTAAGCAGACCCAGGTGCACCATCTGCTCTGCTCCTCACAGGCTGCGTGACCTTGGGCAAGGTTCTCAACCTCTCCGAGCTTCAGGTAACCTGTCGGTGACAATAATGCATAACTTGCAGAGCTATGGTGGGGGTTGAAGAAGACAGTATACAAAGGACACCCACGGCCTGGCACGTAGTAGGTATTCAATAAACAGCACCCTCCCCCACTCCACGCAGTACGGCAGCTACCACCTCATGTTTGATATCAGCATCGTGCGCCAAGTGGCAAGTTGTGACTGCAGCTTACATAACACCCTGCGTGAGAGGTTTGTAGGGAAGATGAAGAGGGAGTGGGACATTGGCAGCTGTGACTGGGAGAGAAAACACCCTTAGAGGCGGGAAACAGCGGACCCCTGAAGACACGCAGACTGAATCCTCACCCCCGGGGGTCTCGCACACCCAGGCCCACATCTGTCTTCATTTAGAACAAGCTGGGACTCTTCCTTCATTCCCCTCCAATGCACCAGCACACAGCACGAGGCACACAGGATGGAGGGGGCAGGAAAGAGGTCTCGTCACAGCGGCAAAGCACCCAGCTGTCAGTCAAGACAGCAGCATGGCTCAGGGACTCTGTCCTGCAAAGCACCTGCTGAGAAAGCAGATGCCCACTTGTCCACGTGGAGGGGTCCAGTGGGACTCCACCCACCCAAAGCAAGCGGACACACACGCACATGCATGCACGCCCGCGCACACACCCAGACACACACTGAAGAAAGAGTTCTGAGTGCAGGGAGGGCAGACAAGATGCCAGAGTGGGGGCAGCAAGGACCCCCGAGCCGAGGGGCATGGCACTAGGAGGTCCCAGGCTCCCAGCTCCCCACTAAGGGGTCCCAGCCCTAAAGCCTGGAGTTCAGCGACCTCCGCCCGTCCTCGCCAGCCTTCGTCCATCCAAGCAGGTCTGTGCTCTTCCCCTGCGGCATGCCCCACCCCCAACAGCTCCTCCCTACATGGTCTGGAAGGAGAAGAGGTGCTCCTGACAAGCAGGTTGGGTCCCAGTCCCACGTCCCACTGTGCCCTTGGCCCCGACAACTCCCCTCCAGGGTCTCAGCTCTATTGGCACAGTGGAGACAGCTGCCCAATCCAAGGGGTGGGTACCCATTAAATAAATCACACGATGAGATATCCATCCAAGAACATGGAGTGAATGACTTCCCCCTCCCTTTGTCCCCATCCCACCCTTCTGGGAGGTGCTGCCTCCATGGCTCCCTCAGCAGGTCTCAGGGAGGGTCCCTCATATGCCCCCCCCCCGCCACCTTGGGCTCTAATATAAGAGTGCAGACCCCCACATCCCTCCGTCAGGTTCATGCCAATGTTTCCAGGTGCCTGTCCTCTGGGGAACTGCTCTGGGCTTATGGGACCAAGTGCAGGGGACATCACGCCTTCCTACCCTTCTCCAGCAGCCCACAGCCGATGACTGACAGGCAGGGGGGACAGGAAGGCCCCCACCCTGGCCTCAAGATGGGACCCACGCTGGGTATCTTTCCTGCTCTGGGGCTCCCATGGGATCAGGCTGACACAGGGCCCCAGCGGAGGCCACATCCTGCTCACTCCCTCCAGTCCTGACCTGGCTCCCAGCCCCTGTCCTGAGAGCACAGCCCACTGAGTCTCCCATAGGAATCCTGGGCTGGGGCTCTGCACCCAGGTATCTGTCTCTCTCTCTCTCTCTCTCTCACACACACACACACACACACACACACACACACACACACACACGTGCGTGCACTGATGCTCAGTCGGGACCTCTGCCCAGCATCACCTAGACCTTTTTAAAAATGCAGAATCTCTGCCCCGGCCTGACCTATGCATCAGAATCTGCATTGGACAAGACGCCCTAGGATCCCATGCACCTGGGCGTTGGAGAGGTCCTGCCGAAGCTGGTCACCAGCCTGCTGGTGAACTAAGTACCACTCAAACCTTCCATCGGTCATGGGAGTCATGTAACGAAAGCGGCTGTCATCTGCTGTGGTCTGAATGTTTGTGTCTCCCAGATTCCTGAGGGCACTGACCAGAGTAGGTCGTGGGGACAGAACACGGTGACTGGGATCAGTGCCCTCGTACAGCCCCAGGGAGCCAGCGCTCACCACAGGGGGCTGGAGCCAGAAGACAGCTGTCTTCAGCAATGCGGGCCCTCGACAGCGCCTAGTCTGCTGGCCCTTGATCTTGACTTCCCAGCCTCCAGAACTCTAAGTAATACCTTTCTGTTGTTATAAGCCACCTGATCTCTGGGGTTTTGTTATCAGCCTGAAGGGGGTAAGACATCATCCAACCCCAGTCAGCAGCTGCAGAGCTGAGCCAGTGGGTGACCTCCAGCGGGGGGCCGCACTCTGCCCTGGGCGAGGGTGAATCCCAAAGCTGCAGATGGCTTGAGCTCTAACCCCTCATGCTTTACCTGGCCACCAGAACTCTGTTTCTTTTTGGCGACAGAGAAACTAGTCCCAGCCTTTGCCCCTTCTTCCTTCTTGAAGGGAATTCAGGGCCCCACCAGACAGCCAGGAAGGGGTTCCCAAAAGCACCCTGAGGGCAGATGCTAGAAATACGGGCAGATGCATTCCCCAGGGCCCTGCAGCAGAGGAGGGGAGCCAGGCCCAGAGATGTCTCCGCTAGAGGAAGAAGCCCTGGCCCCAGGTGGGCGTGGGTGGGGGAGGGCAGCAACCCCTCTTCAGAGACCCCCAGGGTGTGAACCCCCCATCCGAGGGGATGCCCATGACCTTTGCGAAACTGAATGCAATAACCAAGTCCTACGTGCTGAGCAGACCCCAGGGCCAGCCCCGGAGGCGGCAATAATCCAGACGTGTGTTTGGACAGGAGGCACCCTGCAAAGCTCAAAGTCAACGCTGCCTGTCGCCGCAGGAGGGAAACGGCTCACCTTTTGCTAATCGCCCTAATTCATTTTTTATTACTAACTTTCCTGTTTTCTATTTGCCGTCCGATTGGAGATATTACCAAAGGCATTTAAGAAGCATCTGATCCCGGCCCAATGGCAAACATAACTCTGTCCACTGAATCTGCATTAATATACATATAATTCCCTGATCACAAAGACCTCACAGTCCACATGCGAGACCCTAAATGAAGGCAGAGGTGGCAAGAGCCAGAAACCCAACCAAGATTTTTCAAAACTCTATGAGCTCCACCAAGAAGGCACCCGGAAAGGGGTACCTCAGCTCACGCTCCTGGAGAATGCGGTTGACACTCTTAGAAAATGACTTGCTGGCACCAATCAGGAGCCACAAAAATGCCCACTCCTTCTGACTCACGAATTCTATGTTGGCCACAGCCAACAACCTGGTCTTGTCTTCGACAGCCGTCCTCTCCGTCACCCCTCATCCCACCTACCCACAAGTCCCCACATTCTGCCTCCTCCTCTCTCCCCCGCTCCTCCCCTTTCCCACCCACCAGAGTAGAGCCATAGAACGTTTTGCGCGATGGAGATTTTCCGTATCAGCCCTGCCCAAGGCCAGCTACCCCTATGTGGCCACAGAGCACTTGAAATGTGGCTCGTGTGGCCAGAGAAGGAATCTTACTTTATTTTAAATATAAACAGTCACATGTGGCTAGCGGCTACCATGTTGGACAGCACAGCCACAAGCCAGCACTGATGCTCTCCGGGGCCACAGAAGTCACCCCCATCTGCTCTCCTGGGTCGGCTCTTACCCTTTGTCCAGTTCCCCCCACAAAACAGCAGCAAAGATTCTTCTAAAATGCCACACCTGTCCACAGCCCCCACGGCCCGCGAGAGAAATCCAAGTTCCCAGACTTGGGGACATCGTGCCGCCCAGCTCCCGGGGAGCTCACAGCTTCAGGAAGGCTAGATGGGGCAAGGACAGCAGCAGAGGCCTCCTGGAGGGGTGGCCCTGGAGCAGAAACCTGAGTGGTGTCCCTAGGAGATGGCCGTGGTCAGGAATGGCAACACGGGAGGCAGGGCCACAGGGAAGCTGGGACAGAGCACACAACAGAGCCCCCTCCTGAAGCCCAAGTCCTTGTGGGGGGGGGGGGGGAGGGAGGGGAGGAGGGAGGGTAGTGACTGGACAACACAATGAACAGGTAAACGACACACCGTTTCAAGGGAAAAGAAAAAGACCAGGTGGGCCCCAGGGAGGTGACATATTCAGGGGGGGCTCCAATCTGCACAGCTGCCACACAGCAGGTGACTTCTCCCTATTTCCTACACGGTGGGGCAGGTAATGTGGTGTTTAGAATTTACAGCTTCATAAAAAGAGAGGGGTCGTCACTCAGGAGACAGGCCACCCCAAAGTCCTGCTTGGTCACCAGAAGCATTCCCGTGGGCTGGAGAGAGATTGTGCTATCTCTGAAGGCCAGGCCTGTGCGCCCGAGGCCCCAGCCCAAGCCACGGGAGGGAAGCCTCCCTCCTGAAGGCAAGGTCACCGGCCCAGAGATGGAAGTGTTCAAAACAGGGGCCGCCACCTTTGCCCCAGAGTCAAGCCCTGATTCAAGATCACAAGGACCAGGATTTCCAACATCAACAGCTCTTGACTCCAGCTTTCCCTCCTGGGCCCCGCTGGAGATGAGCCTGAAGTGACGCTACAAGACTCACGTTCAACTTGCAAGACCCAAACACTGTGCCCCTCACCTGGATGTGTTCCGTCCTCCTGGCAACAAGGTACAAACAAGGTGTGTGGGGCCCAGAGAGGGCAAGTGGGTTTTTCTTGGAAACACAGCCTGAGATATGTTATGGTGGTTTTCTCTGGAGAACAGGATCTGCCACATTCATTCACTCTTTCAACAAGGATCTATTGAGCACTGCTCCACAGCAGACCCTCGGCAGACCTGGGCCTACCCCAGGAAGAACAAAACGAACACCAGCCCGGCGGTTTTTAAAATCTACCATCTAAAGGGAGAACAATCGAGTCATTCCACAGATATGCTGTACCATGGGGGAAAATACACTAGACCCAGGATCAAGGACAGGGAAGGTAACTGCATCAAGAGGTCAAAGTCTGAGAAAGTGGGGATAAAGCTGAGACCAGAGGATGAGCAGGAGCCAGTCATGTGAAGAATGAAGGCAAGAGGCTCCAGGCAGGGGGCAGCATGGCAAGGCCCCTGTTCCAGGCAGATGGCCGGGGACCCGGGATGGAAGCCATGAGGGGAGGTAGCCTGTGTGAAGCCTGGTACCTGGTACAGAGCCCTGGGAGTGACGGCTGGGGAAGCCTGGGGGTGTCAGACCCCACAGGGACTTACAGGCCAGGAGGGGAGTCTGATGTTATCTGCAAGTCTGGGGAAGGTGCTGGAAGTTCTAAACTGAGACCTAAGAAGACAGTGTAGGTTTGGAAGGACTCGTCCAGCCACAGGGCAATTTGCGCAGAGAAGAGGTGGGGTCCACTCCAGCCTCAGAAAGGTCTCCGTGGCCCGTCCTGACACGCGCCTTTTGGTCCCTGGAAAGTAAATGTCTCAACTCCACTGAAAGTTACGGTCCCGGGCTGGTCTGCAGGAGGCGCCACCTTTCAGAAAAGCAAGACAAAACAGCAACCAGATGTGGGCACAGAGCATCAGACAGAAGCTGGCTGCCAGCAGCTGGAAAGCCTGCCCGGCTCTCTAGAAAGACCGTGGCTCCTCAGGGCCAGGACCAGGACCGACTCCCTGACCCACGCCTGGCGCCTACCACCGGGCACAGTAGGCAGCGGACGCTCTGTGGGTGGCGAATGAACAAGTGAGTGAATGAACTCTTCAGAGGCAAAGCCAGGACTCGATTCCAGGCCTGTGTGATGAGGCCCGTTTCCTGGCCAGAGAGAGAGGGAGCAGGGGAGAGAGAGAGAGAGACTGAGAGAGAGGGAGGAACAGAGAGGGAGAGAGAGGGAGGAAGGGAGGACATCACAGACCAACCAGAATCTGGGCACAGTGTGCGTGGAATATCCCGAAACTCTCCTCCATCCTTCCAAAAGAGACACCAGCGTGCCACTCCCTGGGGATACAGGCTGACGCCCGTGTGAAGGGTCAGCCACACCTGGCTCCTCCACGGAAGACAGACCCTCCCTTGTCGACCGTCGGGCCCGACTCCACAGGAAACCTGGGGACAGGAGGCCGTTCAGTACCTGACAAGACAACTCTAGAAACGCCCAGGCAGCAGGAGGCACGTGGATGGGGAGGAGCTGCACATGAATCATAAATATCGGATAAGGAAGCCACACTCCGAGTCTCCTGGGTGCAGCACACTGGCAACTGCCGTGCCCTGTGGGCCCTTGGAGTGAAGCCCAGGGACTGGAGGGAGAGCTGAGCTGTGGGGGGTGGGCTTCCAAGCCAGGGAGGACAGGGACCACCCTCTGGGGGCTCGTCCTCTGCACTTGAACCAAAGCCCAAAGGGGCAGTGTAGAGAAGAGCCCCTGGTCCTGGCCACACCACGGACCACCGCAGAGAGGGGCGGTTTCTGTGCCCCGCTGGCAGGCCGTGGCTCCTCTCCAAATGCTCCCAGAGACGGTGCCCAGGGTCACCTGTGCCAGCGCCGTGAGTCTAAGTGTGTACTTGATCCTTAAAGGCTCCTGCAGCGAGGAAGAAGGGAAGGCTCCTCTCCCTGCCAAAAGAAGCCTCAACCCAAAAGCCCCCGAGATTCTGTGATTGAAAACGAACATCGGGCTGGGGACGTGGCTCAAGCGGTAGCGCGCTCGTCTGGCATGCGTGCGGCCCGGGTTCGATCCTCAGCACCACATACAAACAAAGATGTTGTGTCCGCCGAAAACTGGAAGATGGATGTTGTAATTCTCCTCTCTCTCTGTCTCTCTCTCTCTGTCTCTCTGTCTCTCTCTCTTTAAAAAAATTAAATTAAATTAAAAAGAAAGAAAGAAAAGGAACATAAAATCCCAGGATGGAACCTGCGTTCACTGTTCTTTGGAGGAACCGGAGGACCGGAAGAGCACTCAGCAGCAGGAATGAAGAAAGGCATGAATGACTGGATCTCCTGGATGCTCACCACAACCTGAGGTTCAAGTGTGGTTATATGAAGAAAGTGGGGCTCAGAGAGGCTAAGCAACAGGCCCAAAGTTACACAGCTTATAAGTGCCAGGATACGAACCCAGGCACTTTAATCAAACTCAAGTCATATGCAAATTCACTCTCTGGCTTTGCGAAAAAATTAACTTTCATCTCAAGTGGATGAGAGAATGAGAAAACAAGGAGGGGAGGGGGGGCTCCTGAAATAATGTAAGTTAACATCCAACAAGCACTCCGAAAATATCTGCAGAACAGTCGAGCAATACCAGGCCGAGGATCCACCTAAGACATTGCAAAGTTCAGTTCAAGTCAAAACACAGCACCATGGAACAATAAAATTTATGCATGAGATTGACCCTGGGTTATACTGCCAAGTCGGATTCATTTCTAACAAGTTTCTAAATCATTCCTACAAATCAGGCCCAACTTCGAGATAAGCACGTTTGAATTAGCTGTAATGTGAAGGCATCTTAATGGCAAATGATGTCTGAAGTTGAAAACCAAGGCAAGGAGGCCCAGCGGGGAACCCCAGGTCCCAGAAGAGAAGAGTGCATCAACAGTCAAAGCAAGGGGCACGTAGGGTAATAGAGGGACAGCCAACATGCCCCAGGCTTTGCCCTGGGGGAAAACCAACGAAAATGTGGTGCAGGCGAACCAGAAGACGGTGGGGGAAGGAGTGACGAGCTTTGGGGCTGCACTTTCTGTCCAGCTTCTCAGTCCCGAGGCTCCCTGGCATTGTGTCCACATGGTTGACAGTCATCTTATTTACATGGACCCAAACCTACAGGGAGATTTTTCAGCATGGCTGGGGAGCAGCAGCAAAAACATATGGTAGGTAATTATTAACTTAATGAGTCATGGTAAATTGTGATTTTATATCTTGGCGTAAAGATGTTGCATAACACAGGATAATAAATTTTGATCCATTACCCTGATGCTTAGAACTGGCTACTGTACAACTGGGATTTCTGGTGCCTGTTAGAAAGAGCAAGCCGAGTGTGGTTTAGTGGCCTGGTTAACCACCTTTGAGTCCACAGGTCAACAGGTTGTTGTTGAGTGCCTACTGTGTGCAAGGCGCTGGGAACTGAGCTCTGACTTGAAAGCTCAGTGACTCAGCGGAGAGAGTTTCATTCACCAGATGAAAGCCTACAGGGAACTGTGGCCTGTGGCTCAAAAGGCGGAGGAATAATTAAACCTGAAATTGTTGGGAACCGTGTCGGTGCCCCGCATGTGGGAAGATGTCCAAGTCAGAGACCGACGGGAAACATCAGGGGGGCGTACTCAGTGGTGGCAGGTGTCCCATGCAGAGGACACACCCCCTCCCAGGAGGGGAGGCCAGGCTGTGGGAGCAGAGGTCACACCACACACTGCCCCCAGCCTGCCCAGCCTGCCCAGCCTGCCCAGCCTGCGGAGCCTCATCGGGAAGCGCCTAGGAGCCGCAGGTGCAGCGCACAGCACAGGTTTCCCTGGCTGATGGACACTGCTCTCCAAGACTGTCTTGGTCGGCTGCCGAGTGGAAAGTTGGATGGTGTGGGGGGTTTGATCCCAGGTACCAGGAACACCTGCTTTCAAACACTAGTTGGACAGACGAACCCGGAGGGCAGCTAAACAGAGATGGTTGGCCATCGCTGCCAGAGTTCAGCTCCTGGAGGCCGGGAAAGAGCTGGGAACCTACCTGGCTAACAAGCTAACAGGTGGGGTGGCGCTGAGGGGACCCCATGGTTTCAGACGAGAATATGGAGAGGCGTGCCCGCCTTGGCCTGGGCACGCAGCTGGGGCTCAGTCTGGTGGCCTTCTCCAGCCTCTGGGAGATCCTGGGGGTTTCCCTTGCCTTGGGGACAGTCTGGCATTGCATTCCCTTCGACGGCACTCTGAGATGGAGCGCTGCTCTCCAAGGGAGAAGGCTGGAGTCGGGTCACAGGGGAAGAGAGTGAGGGGAGCACACCTGGGCAGAGAGAGGGACTGGCCCTGGCACGTGACAGCTCTTCAAGTTGACCCAAGGAGGCAAGGAGGCTGCCTGGCCTCTGCCTCCTGCACCCTCCAGTCACTGACTGCAGGCAGGCGCCTGGGTCCATAGTCTTTGCTACAGAGCAGTTCCCAGAGCAGCAGCCCGTGAGCCAGCCCCTGCGGTCCCCGAGGGGATTCACCCTGGTACACACAAGAAAACTGAGACCCGCTGTGGCTAAGTGATACGCACAGTCACCTGCCCAAGCCAGCGAAAAGCGCAGCTGTGATAGGAACCGACTCTCTTTGCAAGCGAAACCCACTTTCTCTCCTCTCTGTAAAGGGAAGGGCTCAGGGTCAGGAAAGCTAAGTCTGTCCATCACAGAGCTGGGCGGTACTGCAGCAGGAGGGGACAGCCAGGCCTCCAGCAGCCCCTCAGGCTCCTCTCTCATTCCAACTTGTGCTGCTGTTTGAGAACAGAAGGGAGAACGCTTCCGACTGAGGCTCAGGCTGTGGAGTGCGACATCCAGCCCTCAGGACCACTCCAGGGACAGGTGTGCATGTGCCCATCCTACAGATGAGGACACTGAAGCACTTGAATACCTTGCCTGTGCTGATGATGGTGACAGCAGCGCTCAGACCCAGATCTGCCGGTTCCAGAGCCACCTGCCCTGGGATCCAGAGACCGGCTGCAGTCAAACAGGCTGCACCATGGGATCACTGGGGCACACAGCCTGGGATCCAGGGAACACCAGGGCAGGGGGAGACCCCTCCTGGGGGCAGACCCTGCAGCTCTTACACCCTGCTGGCTGCTCCCCCTGCGGGGCCTACTCAGGGAGCCCCTCTAGGGACAGCCAATTACCCAGAGTCCTGCCTGGACTTGTGGGCTCACCACAAGGTCTGCAGATTACAGGAGCCACAGAAGCTAAGTTCCTCAAGCCCAGGGGACAACTGGCCAGCCCCAAAGTCCCTCATTCATTTGTTCATTTGTTCATCAAATACCTATTGAGCACCTCTGTGCCAGGCCAGCTCTGGGAATCCAAGTCCCCCCTTATCTGTGGGGGATCCATGCCAAGATCCCCAGGGCTGTACCAAATGCTGTATACACTGAGTTTTTCCCTAAGCAGACCTGTTAAAGTTTAGTCTATAAACTTGGCACAGTAAGACACTGATCCTAATAGCTAATAAGAAGACAGAATAACTATAAAAATATACTGTGATCAAAGCTATTTTTAACTTATAGTTTATTTCTGGAATTTCCTACTGAATTCTTCCAGACCAGGGTTGACTGTGAGTAACTGAAACCAGAGGCAATAAAATCTCAGATAAGGGTTTTGCCTGTTCAAAAGTAAAGGCAGAGACAGGGGCTCCTGCCGTCTCCTGTGTGCACTGGACATCTCCTGGCTGTGGCTGGGAAATGGCTTCATTGGGCCCCCTTACCCCACCCCAGGGATGTGATTGGAGCTTGGTCCCCAGGGCAGCAGTATGGGAAGGTGGGGGGACCTTCAAGAGGCAGAGCCCAGTGGGAGGTCCTCAGGTCACTGCCGGCATGAGTAGTCCTCTGGACCCCTGGTAGTTTCCATGAGAGGTCATCATCAGACAGCAAGCCTGCCCCCTCCCTGCCCCCCAGCCTCTGCTCCTGGTTTGAGATGTGACCTCTGCTCCTGTGCCTGCCACCGTAGTCAGTGGCCTGCGGTGATGCAGCCTCAGGGGCAGGCCTCAGCCTGCACTGTCTCCTTGTGATTTTCAGCCTCCACAGTGAGCTCTTTGGCAGAGTGAGTCTGTCTCAGGCAGCTCATTCTGGTACTGAGGAGCTGACCCATGCACTCCTCAGAAAGCATCCTCCTCATCCTCCTGATGTCAGTTACGAAGGACATCCCAGCCTTTCGGTCACTACGTCACACCACCCTGTGGTGCGAGGTTGACAGTCACTGACTTGCTTCCCCTTTACACAGAGTGGAACACAGATTCAGAGAAGAGCCCCCACACACACACCATGTGCTCAAGGTCGCCCAGCCGGCAGGGCTAAGCAGTGTCCGGCCTGGGCTGCTGGCGCTGACGTAACAAGGCATGCCCCTGCAGGCCCCTCCTGGGGACGTGCTCAGATGGAAGCTAAAGAAGAGCTTCCCAACAGAGGTGCAGGCACCTTCCAGAGCCCCCTGGTTCTAGCCAGCTCAGCTCACAGCCCACCCAGGTCAGGGCTCCTTCCACAGGACCCAGCCCCCTGCAGCACCCACCCCCTGCATTAGGAAGCTCAGGACCTCCCCCAGGGCTGCCGAGCAGGCCTCACAGATTTCTGGTTCAGGTGAGGTAGAAACAGCAACCCCTGCTTCATGAGTTTTTGTCAAAACATGACTCCAATCATTCACCGGCAGGTTTGTCCAGATCCCCATCCTGACAGTGCTGTACCCAGAGTGGTGTGGGAAGAGAGTGGGACCATGCACCCATGTGAGCACCCGTGGGCAGGCATCATGCCAGATGCTGGGCATAATCTCTGCCTGCCAGGAGCCCACAGAAAACCACACGCAGCCCACCAAGCCACGGACACACCAAGTGTGCCCCTTGGGCCAGCAGAAGCAGCACCTCGGCTCACCAGACATGCAAATCCTCAGGGTCCTACCTCAGGCCAAATGATCTAGAATCTCTAGGGGTAGAGCTCAGGAATCTGTTTTTTAAAGCTTGCTGGATGATTCTTAATGTGTTCGTTCATCTGAGGGCACCAGTCTAGATCCCCAATCTCCTTATTTGAAACTGCAAACCAGCCCCAGGACGTGACTCCCCACCTTCTTCCCTGCTTCATAGTTCTCCAAAGTTGTATCACCGTCAACTATAATACCGTATACTTCATCTATAACTTACAACTTCCCACACTGATATTAAGCTTCTGAGGGCAGCAATTTGAGTCACTTTTGTTCTCTGTGGTAGCATCAGTTGCCCAGCACAAAGAAGCGATCAATAAATATTTGTCAGTTGAATGATGGATGACAGAACATGCCATAACCCACACAGAACCAGTTCTTGGGGGTGCCTAGAGAAAGACAAGGTTGGTGGCCATGGAGCATGGCACAGGGACAGTGGTACCCAGGTTGGCCTGGAAGGAGGTTTAGTCCAGGAATGAAGGATGCTTAGAACACAGATGCTAAGCCTCTTGCCGGAATAGGTCTCAGATGGTTGATACCACTCTTGTCTAATTAGTAGTTGCAAGTGCCAAGAACTGTCCTAGCCTGTATCACCTGCTGCATGAACCTCAGTGGTAGGTTCAGTGACATTAAATAACTTGCCCCAACCACAAAGAAGACTTGTATAAGAATGGTCATAGCAGCTTTATTTTATTTATTTGCTTATTTATTTATTGGTACCTGTGATTGAACTCAGGGGCAGTTAACCATTGAGCCATATCCCCAGCCCTTTTTTGTATTTTATTTAGAGACAGGGTCTCACTAAGTTGTTTAAGACCTTGCCAAGTTACTGAGGCTGGCTTTGAACTCGTGATCCTCCTGCCTCAGCTTCCCAAGCCACTGGGATTACAGACGTGCACCACAATGCCCAGCCAGCTTTATTTATAGTAGCATCAACCAAAAAATAAATCCAAATATCCATCATCCACTGTGAGATATTCATACAATATAATAGTACTTAGCAATAAAATGGAATAAACTATAGATACAACACAGATGAATCTCAGACATTATAAGGAAAAATAAGGCAGATGCAAAGATGCATTTGGCTGCATTTGAAGTTCTAGAACTTAAATACAGTTACATACCTAAACTGCATTTAAATAAAGCATGGTAACCGAAATCAGACAAGAAGCCACCGCTGGAGGAGGGGATGGGAGAGTGCTGATTCAGAAGAGTCATGAGGGGGCTTTCTGGGCTGGTGGACCATGTTCTACATCTAGATTGGAGTGGTGAGAGTGTGGGTGTTTACATTCACCTAAACTCAGAACCAAGCACTTGAAATCTGCATTTGATTGGACTAAATCACATTCAGTTTTTTTTGTTGTTGTTGTTTTTTTTTTTTAAAGAGCTAAAAGTCATTTGCCCTAAGTCACAAAGTCACAAATGGAGATGTGAACCCAGGTTCCCCCAACGCCAGTGGCCAGTTTACAGAAATCAGACAGAGTTGAGTGAGGAGTTCCCAGCGAGCCCCCCCCCCCCAGCCTGGTAAAGCCCTTGCCAAAACCCTGAGTGAAAGGAATTCACAGTTTCTCTAGGAAGGAAGTCACAGGCTCCCAACCCCCAAATCCTGACAGGCAGGCTCCTGAGGAGGCCAGAAGAGTGCCTGGCGGGAGTCGAGAAACCTGTGTCAGGCCTCAGCTGTGCTCTCCGCTTGCTGAGGTACCTGTGAGCCACTCCGCGGGAAGCAAAGGAGGAGGGATCCATGGTTGCCCAGAGGCCACCAGGCCACAAGCCCCTATGGTCACCACGCACTGTTACACTAAAAGCGTCATGTGCCTGCCTTGGAGCCGGTAGGCTATTTTTCTGACGCATGCTAATATCGTGATTGATAAACACACATCTATTCCAACGCAAAAATGAAACCACAGCTGCTTTTTGTCATTGTGCAGTTTCTCAAACAAAAGACACCAAAAGAACAACCGCTGCTAAATGACTTTGGTTTAAAGAGACTGGGAATCTCTGTGTAGAGGATTGCTAAGGGGACAGTCACCAAGGGGATGGTCTCCAAGGGGACGGTCGCCAAGGGCCCTTCCAGGTCATCTGCCCCATGATTGTCTGGCATCACTTGGGCAAATGCCTGTCCTTGTGTTCCTAAGGCCTGGCTCCCCTGAGGAACAAGCCTCTTGTCTTGGCTCCAGGGACAGAGTCCCCACAGTGTGGGCTGTGTCCTGGCTCTGCAGCACAGCCTGTAGGCACAAAGTGCCATTACTGCTGCACCTCAGGCCTCAGTTTCCCCTCCAGCTCTGACAGTGACCAGTCATAAGAGTGGAGCCTGGGCATTTCTCTCCCCGACCCCTCACTATCAGCTTCCAGTGCCAAAAAAGGAGAACTTCTGGTCACAGTGGTACCCCATCCTCCCAACTACCACACTTTAGGCCACAGCCCAGTAGGGATCTGCTACCAATGCTGAGACCCTGCTGAGCCAAGCGCCATCCCCAGCCTTAGCCCGGAGAACTGAGCAGCATGTCTCACATCCAAGCACAAGCGCAGACCTTCCTTTCACACATCCTGAGTGGCCCAGCTAGACCCTCCACTCTGGACACATCCTTAGCTGTGGGCCAGGGGCCCTAGATTCCAGATAGAAATCATAATCACCCACTTGTCACCACTCACCCCTCCATCCACCCCCACCCCCGACCCTCCGCGCCAGTTTCACATTGGTCCTGGTGCTGAGTCAGAGGTTTAGAGAGCCTCCGGATAAATCAGGGGCCTCGGCAGAGTCCCGCCTCCCAAAGGCCCAGAATTGGGGCCACCCCAGTCTGGCAGGGCTTACAGAAAACACCACCCCCAAAGGCAGAGCGCTGGTCTAAGACCCCACCCACCGACTCACTCAGACTTTAGGGTACAAATCCCTAATCTCCACTCATCCCTCCAAAGCAAAGAAGGAATCTACCTTGCCCACTTTATGTTTTAAAATAACAAAGCCAAGGGCCGAAGACAGACCAGCTGCCCCCACATCCAATCTTCCTCTCCCAGAAAACTCCACTTGCTACTTCTAATGTTTTCCCTCCATGGGACTGAAAGCAGCTTGTGAACCTGCCTTATCTTCAGGGCACCATCCCCCTCTCCGCTTGCTAACTTCCCGGGTCACTGGACAAAAGATAATCACCCCTACTCTTCCCAAGAACTCGCTTGCCGCCCACCACCGCCCCATGACGTCCCAGGTCCCAGTGCAGTCCCAGATCCTTCCCAGCCAGCCCCCAGCCCGCCGCCCTGGACGAACCACAGAGGGCTGTGCCAGAAGCGGTTCCCCTAGGGCCTGAGGACGCACTTGGAAAGGCCCAGCCCAGGAGGCCCAGCGATCCACGCTGGACGCCCTCTACCCGCAGCATCCCCATGGCCAGGGGCTGGGCGAAAAGCCTGTGGGGAAGGGGAGAGATCCCGAGCGGCGGATCCAGCCACCCCACGCGCACTCACCAGGCAGAGCCGCGGAGCCCGCGCGTCTGCGCCGGGGCAGCGGGAGAACCCACGCGCGCTGTTCAATCCGGGCTCCGAATGACGAAAAGCCTCGCTCGGCTCCAGCCGGCCCTGGACCAACGCACCGACCCGCGGACGCACGATGGTCTGGCTTCCCAACTAAGTTTGAAAGTTCCCTCCACCGCAAGGGAGGAGGACATGAACCGCGCTGCTGCCCCTAACCATCCGGGCTGAGCTCAGCGGGGAAGCGGGGATCCGACGCCTCGGGGGCCGGGGGTTCGGGACAAGCGAGCTTCCTTAGCGCAGGGACGCGCTCTGGCGCCGCGCAGAAAAAATATCTGGCTGGGAGTGGGGGCGGCGATTTTGAAAAACCGGGAGAGGGTTGCCCCCTACTGCAGCGCCCGCCTGCAGGGACCCTGCTCTCGGTCCCCGAGAGGGTATAGGCCTTGATTGGCCATGGCAACTCGGAATCTGAGGCCCCGCCAGGCAGCGATGGCCAATTAGTAAATGGCCCAATTAACGCGCGGTGGCGCGGTGAAGTTAAACCCCGGCGTGAGAGTGTAGATGGCCAAGGTGTGGGGGTGGGAGTTAAGGGCAGTGCGGAGCCTGTGGCTGTTCCCAGGTGTGACCGCGTGTGACTGTGTGGACGTCAGTGGGATCTGTGTCTGAGGTTCGCCGTCCGGGGGTGGCTGTCTGTGTGACAAGTGTGCGCTTGTGTGAGTCATAGTATGAGCCTGTGACTGTCGAAGCGACTTCTTTGTGTGACTGTCCCTAGTTGTGACTGGGTGTGACAGCGGATGGGGGCATGTAACGGGGTGTGTGTGGCATGTTGTGTGCGTGGATGGGTGACCTTATGTGGCGGCATGACAATGTACGTGGGCGAGTGACTGAGTGTTGTCGTGTATAAATGACTTGTCAGGGTGACTTGTGCGGGACGGTATGCCTCGCGGCTGTCTGTGACAGTGGGTCACTGTGTGTCTGCTTGTGAATGAGTGTGCGGCTGTCGGGAGACGCAGATGAGTGAGAGACACTGTGTCGTCGTGCGGATGGCTGTCGGGGTGACTTCTGCTGTGATCCGCACAACTCAGGGCGTGTGTGTGACCGCGAGGGTATCGATGTGAGCGGCACGTGCCCCCTCAGCGGGGTCGAAGTGTATGTGTCCCCCCCGTGTGCACCCCAAAGTGCCCACGTCGCGAATCACCAGGTGACTCCCGCCACCGCTCGGGCCCGGGGCGCTCGGGCCCCCGCAGGGTCCGAAGGCGCGGGCAGGCCGCGCCCGCCTGGCCGCGCACCCCACCCCCGCCTACCTTGCCGCAGTGGTAGTAGTCCAGGTGCGCCAGGCCGGCCGGCTCGGCCCCGGGCCGCGCGCCCACCGCGGGCGCCGAGGGGTACAGGCGGACGTCCATGGCGGGCGCGGCGGCGGCGGCGGTTCCCGCGGGCAGTGCCTGGGCGGGCGGCGGTGGGAGACGGGTGCGAGCGGGTGTGCGAGCGCGGGGGCGGGCCGGGGGCGGCGCCCGGCGGAGCGCCCCGCCCCCGCCCCGCCCCGCCCGCACGCGCTATTGTTCCGGCCTCGGGCGCCGCCGGGGGCAGGGGGCCTGGGCCGAGGCCGGGAGGTCCCTCCTCCCGGATGGGGCGCCGCCGGTCCCCGGCCCGGCCCTCGGCCCCTGAGGGTCTGCTAGGGTTGTGCGCCTGTCCAAACGGCCCTTTCCCGTCCCGCCTTTTGCCACCAAGGGTGTAGGGAAGGAGAAGCCCGCACGACACCCCTCTCCAGAAGCGGGACAATCTCCGCCCTAAATATCTGGGGCGGCGCCAACCCCGATATGGCGTAGGGGACCGGGGAGGAAGGCAGTAACGGGAACTCTTTGGGAGAGGAGGGCTGCTCTATCTGGGGACGCGGCCCAGCGCGGGAGGCTGATCTTAGGAAGTCCTCCCTCCTGGTCCCGCTGACCTGAGTTACCGCGAGGGGGGCCCCCCCCCGAGGGAAATCAGTGGCCTTAAACTTTAATTTTACGTGTGGGGAGACTGAGGCACGGACTTTCGGCATCAGTAACGGAGCCCCGGCCCGGTGGGCTTCATTGACCCCAAAGGATCCAGAACTGAAAGCACTTGGAGAAAGCGCAGGAACCCTGCGCCCTTGGATAATAGGGAGGAGAAGGGCTAGAGGAATGGCCTAGAGTTCCAAGCTCTGAGTCAGGGTCTGGAGTCTACCCCACTCACGTTCTCCTGGGGTGAGAAAGGGAAGGAAATGCAACAGAGGTGACTGGGAAACGGGTCCCTCCCTCAGAAAAAAAGAAAAATGATAATTTCTCACAACACTTTAGATCTGCGAAACTGTTGCATCTCCCTTTTTCATTGGAGAATTGTCTACGCCTGGGGTCTACCCACTCGCCTCCCACTCCACACACTGCCCTCTCAGTATCTCCCACCCCTGCCCTCCCATGATCCCTACCCCCCCATGATCCTTGCCTGGGAAAGACCAGGAGGAGCAGGAGGCAGAAGTGGATTCTCCTGTGGTGATAGAACGAATGCTGCTTGAGCCTCTTAACCACCCAAGAGCCAGCTTGAAACTTATCTCCCAACTGCTGCTGGGACTTCAATATTTGTGACCATCAAAACCCAGGAACACAAGATAGGTGTGGGAAACAGCTTTTCACTAAAGGTTTGGGAACAACAGAGGGAAATTACAGCTCAGAAAGGAAAGAATTTCTAAATTAATTTCAGCAGTCATTGTTTCTAGAAATACGGTGCCACACCTTATCAAAAGGAATTTCCCACTGGCTCCTCTCTTTTTATTCCATCTGGTTACCAGACTGACCCAGCACTACATGTTGAACCCACACACTCTCTCTTCTCTGCAGTGCTTTGTCATAAGTCAGTAGTCCATATATGCAAGAGACTATTCCAGAACTCTCTGTCTTGTTCAATTAGCCTATTTTTCTTTGTGCCAACATCACACTGTCTAGATTACTGCATCTTTGTAATGTCTTAATGTCCCACAGAATTAAGTCCGCCCACTTTGTTCTTTCAGACTGTTGGTTATTAACCTTCGCACCTCTATAGAAATGTTAAAACCAGCTTATTTTTTACACACACAATATTACTAGGATTTTGATTGATATCACATTGAATCTAGAAATCAATTTGGATAAAACCGACATTTTTGATATGAATGTTTCTTATTCATGAACATGGTATGTTGCACCATTTATTTAAGGGATTTTTTTTGTATGTAGAGATCTTGCACATCTTTTATTAGTTTTAGGCCTAGATATTTTATGGTTTGGGTGCTAGTATAAATAATTTCTTTATTTTATGTTTTGTTTGTGGCCAGTGCAATGTCATGGTTGTACAAGCCCATAGATCCTTGACACCACTCGCAAGGGGTGGCATCCAACCTTGCCCTTGAGAAGTATTGGTTTTAGTAAATGGTTTTTACCAAGTGTGGCAGAAGTGATGGTGTGTGACTTCAGAGTCCAGGTGTAGAAGCTGATATAGCCTCTGCTGACCTCCCTCTCTTGTGATCTTTGTCTTCAGAGATCTAGGCCACTATATAGGAGGTCTTAGGCTGCCAAGCTTTAAAGATTCCAAATTAACCCACATAGACAAACCGTAAGCAGAGATCTTGAAACTAAATGAAGAGGGGAAGTTGCCTAGTTGGTCTCTGACTTAGCTGTCCCCTGCTGTTCCAATTCTGGCCATTGCTTCGCTGCAACCACATGAAAAAAATCTGAAATGTGCAACTTAGCCCTTCTTCAATCCAAAATGTACAGAAACCATGAGAGATAATAAGTGCTTACTGTTATTTTAAGCCACAAATTTTTGGAGTTACTCATCAATATAGATCTGGAATTTAGTAGGAATAGATTTTTACAGAATGTCCTTGTACCGAGCAATATCACTAAACTTATTATTAATTCTAACAATTTATCTGTAGATTTTCTGTCTTTATATATATGTGTGTATATGTATATATATATATATTTCTATCTCATCTGTAAAAGTGAGTTTGCTTTCTCTTTTCCATCCTTATACATTTCATTTCTTTTTCTTGCCTCGTTTCACTGACTAGTATCACCAGTGTAATGTGGAAAGAGTAATAAGGACCCTCCTTGTCTCTTACCTGATCTCAGAAGGAATCATCTCACTCCATTAATCATAGTGTTTGCTGTATTTTTGTTTTTGTTTCATTTTGTTTGGGGCTTTTGTTTTGTGCTTTGTAGATACCTCTGTTGCAGGTTGGGGAGGTTGGTCTTCACAAAGACCCTCTGGGTCAGAAAATAAGGCTGCGGTGACCACTTTACAGATGGGAAGAAAGGGGCCGGTGAGAAATGCTCGACACCCAGAGTTAATAGCAGAGCCACGATGCTAGCTAAGCCTGGGACTCTCTCCTGGAGCGCTCCCTGAGGAGCCCCACCAGCTCGGCCCACACCTGGGGAAGGATGTCTGCCAGAGTCCAGAGGCACAAGGGGTGAGCCGCATCAGCCCCTGGGCTCCCTGAGCATGCCAGCAGCAGCAACCATTAACCCGGCTGGTCACCTGGTCACCTCTGTCCCCTTCTCAGGAAGGGACAAGCATCAGGAGAGTCTAGTGGTAAGATCCACAGGAAAGTGACACAGGCCCCAAAGCCTGGCCTGGCCCTTTCTTGCTGGCAGCTGGTTGGACAGAGGCTGATGACTTGGTTCCCTTGAAGAAATGGCTTCACATGCTTTCTTCAGAATGGGGGTGGCCTGAGCCTCCTCTTCCCCTTCACCTCAGTCCTGCCACAGAGCACCAGTTGACACAGGGCAGCCTGGCTGGGCCCTGCCTGCAGCAGCCCAGTTTGGAGACCTAGGGTAACCTGCTCACGCGTCGTCCAGCTTTCCATTTCTAATAGCCAGCAATCAAAATAGAGACTGGTGAATATACCAGGTGAGTTCCACCTCTGTGTATACCTGTAAAGGACCAACTTATAAAAACAATAGATGAGGGGAAGGCCAGGGCAGTAGGGAAGGGGGAGCGAGGAGTCCTAGGAGAAGGGGAGGGAGGGAGGAGATACTGAGGACTCAAATGAAACAAATTATATTTCATGCATGTGTGATTGTGTCAAAATGAACCCCACGATTAAGTGCATCTACAATACACTAAGAACAACATTAAAAAAGAGAGATGTCTCTAGGCACAGTGGTGCACGCCTGTAATCCCAGCGGCTCAGGAGGCTGAGGCAGGAGGATCATGTGTTCAGAGCCAACCTCAGCAACTTAACGAGGCCCTAAGCAACACAGCAAGACCCTGTCTCTAAATAAAATATTAAAAAGGGCTGGGGATGTAGCTCCGTGGGTAAGCACCCCTGGGTTCAATCCCTGGAACAGAGGAGGGGGTGTTTTACTGTGTTTAATATTATTTCAATTGGTAAAGTCATCAGATCAGGAGATGATTGCCAAGGAGAAATAGCTTGGTACTCACAGTCCCCAAGGTGGGGGGGCATGCCATCCATGAGGGCCACATGGGTTAGCCTAAGAATGAACTTTTCAAAAGTAAACCAAACTATCCAGATCCACACCTCTTTTGTAGAATCCTAACTTATCCTTTAAGTCCCAACAGAGACCCCAACTCATCTGCTCCAATATGCTTTCCCACTAGCTGTTTGTACACAGAGCTATGAGTGTCAACCTCACCAAAGTGTTATAACACATGTGCCCTATGAGGTATGGGGCAATGGCTCCCCAATCTTGGTGTCCCCAGTGACTAACACATGCCCACGTCTAGAGGAGGTAGAGCTTTGGAGGACCCTCTTATCTACACACAAGCCCTCTCAGGAAAAGTAGCTCCTGAATTCTTCAGATTCCAAGGCACAGAGGAGCAGTGGGTGAGTCACAATTCAGCACCTGACTCTGTCTCCACCTTCCAGTAGCCAGTGTGCATAAGATCTGGCGGGATGTGTTAAGCCAGGTTGGGGTGCAGAAAATGGAGATGTACAGGGGGAAGCTCAGCTTTCTTGGTTAGGGTCCTCCAAAAGCTAGTCCTAGAGCAAGGATTCCGGTGCGAGTAGTTTGCTGAAGAGTGATCCCAGGGCACACAGGTAGACAAGTGAGAAAATGAGACAGGAAAGAACAACAGTCCTGGAAGGGCAACTGTCAACAAACAAGCAAACAAAAAACCAAACCACTGTGAGCAGCCAGAGCCGAATTCCTCTAGGGAATTCTGCAAAGCAAGAGAGAACACAGAGTTATGCCACTTGAGGGGTAAGGGGTTGGGGTCTTTACTCACCAACTCCTGACAATCTGGGGTGAACGACTCTCAGAGAGCATGCTCCACCAGGCAGCTCATCCTGGCAGGCAGCTGGGCTCTAGAAACCACAGAAACCCCTTAGGCAGGAGTTGCAGGAATCAGCCATCAGAAATTGTGGCTGCATGTGGGCAGAGCACCAGTAGGGTCTGTCACAGGCTCAGGTTTCTGGGATCACAGAGCAAAACTCTGCTTTCCTTAGACACTTGCTCTGTGTCTGTGCACCCACATCTTCTTCAGGAATGTGGCTGAAGTCTGTGCTTATTGTCTGAGGACAGTGGTTGGGCATTGCTGGGGCCTTGGCCGTTGTACTCCCATCCAGACCAATATTTCTCCGACCTTCCATTATTTCTAATAATGGGTCAAGTTAGCCAGGAACTTCCACTCACAGTGTCTGCTGGACAGATCAAATTAGCCAATGTATGGGGCATTGACTTTGTCATGAGATGATATGTTCACGCCCCGAACAGGAGAACACTAAATAACTCTGGATTCAAGTCCCGAGCTCTGCTTAACTCCCTATTTAACCTCAACCAAGTCGCCATACTTCTTTGAGCCTGTTTCTGTTTCTGCAAAGCTGGGTGATGATGCCTACCTGTGTATTCCTATGTGCTATTTATCGGAGAGAAATTTTCAAAGTTAAATGTGAATGAACTATACTCTAAAAAGAAATAGAAATTACAATGTGTTGCTATCTACAGGGAAATAAAAAGAAGCACTAATAACAACTAAGCATTACTGAATGCCAGATGTGTGTGAGGTACTCTGCTAAGCACTGGTCATCTACTCCCTCTTTCAATCTTGACAATGGGATTAATGAAATAGACACTACTATTATACCTATTTTCCAAATGGGGAAACCAAGGCACAGAGCAGCCACATAACTTACTTATAGTTAGTACACCGTGGAGGCAGGAGTAAAGTTAGTAGATGGAGTAATAGGATTTGCAACTATCAGTTTGGCTGCAAGGTCTCTACTCATAGCCACTTGACCTCACTGCATCTCTCATCTTTCATATAAATTTCAGGTTTACTTAAGACAAAAAGAAAGCCTTGCTAGTGTTTTGATTGGAATTATATTAATTTATTAAATTAAGTTGGGAGAATTAAAATCTTTGATGAAAAACATATTTTAATGTATAAGAATAGGTATTAAAGTGTTAGATGTTTATCTTATATCCAGAAAACTTACTAAGGTCTATTATTTGTCCTAATACTTTTTTTTTTTTTTTTGGTAGATCCTCTTTTATTTTCTGTAGCGATGCTCATGTTATTGCCAGAAAGAGAGACAGACAGAAATTGCACTCTTCCCTCTAACCATCTTGTCACTTCTTAGTCTTTTCTTCCTCCATTCCCAGCTTTCTTAAGATAAAATTGACCCAAAAAAAGTATATACTTACAGTGTACAATGTGATATTTTGATATATGTATAAAATGTGAAGTGATTAAATTGAGCTAAATTAGCATATCTATCTCACATTATTATCACTTTTTTGTGGTGAGAACATTTCAGATTTACTCTCTTAGCAAACTTCAAGCCTAAAATGCATCATTATTGATATTTATCTTGTCTTATTACATTGTCCAGTACCTCTAGAATCAATGTTAAATAGTACTGGTGATATTGGCATTATTTTCTGATTCCTGACTTAATGAAGATACTTCTTATATTTCATCATTTAGCCATTAAAGGAGAGGCTTATTGTAAGTGCTTGGTGATGCCCTGTCAATTAATAAAGTTTCTATTTATTCCTACTCTGGTAAGAGACTTAGCAGACTTGCTCTGGCACGAATTAATTATTATTTATAATTTTGTTGGGGGGGGGGATCTCCTGAAATAATCATCTGGGGACTTGGGTTGTGGCTCAGTGGTAGAGTGCTTGCCTAGCATGTATGAGGCACTGGATTTGATCTCAGCACCACATATAAATAAATAAAGTCCATTGACCACAAAAAAAAATATTAAAAAAAAATAATCTGGGTTTTAACTTTTAATCTATTAATATTATGCAGTACACTAATTGTACATTGATATATATTCACATTAAGCCATTCTTGAATTCATGAGATAGTTCCTGAGATAACTCCTGAGACTTCTATTTGACCATCAATTTATTTTTAAATACACTTCTACATTTCATGGGCATCTATAATAATGTCTGAAATTGATCTAACATTCTTTTTGCTGCTATTGACAAACTGCATCCTATATCAAGATTATACTGGTTTTAAAGGCTAAGAATATGGCTCAATGACAGAGCCCTTGATTACCATGTGCAAGTCTCTAAATCTGATATCCAGCTCTATAAAATACCAAAACAAAAAATAAACAAATTTTAAAAAGCCACACCAAAAAAAAGTGCATTATACTGATTTTGTCTCATGAGTTTAAGAATTTTGGTAACTAATTCAACCTCTTAAATTATGATTTAATCAATATGTCTTAGATTTTTATTAAGTAATTTTGGGAAATTATACTTCTATCAAATTTTTAAATTTCCCTTAACTTTTCAAATGTATTGGTGTAAATGTTTTTTAATATTACCTTGTAATTTTTTTGGCGGGGGGGCGGAGGGTGAATTACTGGGGATTGAACACAGGGCTTTGCTCATGCTAGGCAAGCACTCTACCACTGAGCTACATCCACAACCTCTTAACTTATTTTTTTGAGGCAGAGTCTCATAGTTTCCCAGGTGGCCTTGAACTTCCATTTCTTTTGATTTAGCCTGCCAAATAGCTTGGGTTACAAGAATATGCCACTATACTTGGCTTATTTTATGAATTTAAAAACTCTACTATTATCTCTGGATATTTTTATTTCCTTAACTAATCATATTCAAAATTTCTCTATGTCAGTAGGCCATATTTTATTCTGTATTTCTATTTTTTTTAATATTCTTTCCATATTTTCTACTCTAAAAGCATTTTGGAAATGAATGCTTTTTTAAAAAAGAAAGGAAGGAAGGAAGGAAGGAAGGAAGGAAGGAAGGAAGGAAGGAAGAAAGAAAGAAAATATGTATCACTTACCTGGACTTAGAAAGTGGCCAATATTTGTTCAGTTAAGATATGAAAAATGCTTTTGAGCATATGCTAGGAACAAGACATTCAATGTGACAGGGACACAATTTGTGCTCACAGCTGAGTAGCAGGCAGGTGGGTAAATAGTCAACTAAAATAAACATGATAAACCGATAAACATGACAGAAGTGAGTACAGGGCAGAATGGAAACACAGAGGAGTGCTTCCTGGGGGCAGTGGTGCTGAGCTGGGCGCTGTAGGATGAGTAGGAGTTAGGCAGGGGAAGCAGATGGGTGCGCTTGGCCCTGCCCTGGGACTCATCGTTGGCTGGCTCAGCTCTGCGCAGGGGCAGGCAGCCAGGACTCAGGATTCAGGGATCCAAGGCTCCTTGTCTCCCCTGAGGCTGTCTGCGACATTTCCCCTTCTAAGGATAAGGACATTCCACTTTGTTCTCAGACACCCCCCTGGCCCCATGTTCTCCCTGGCTTAGGCGAAGGAGAATAAAGGTACGGTTGGCTGCTACTTCTTGCTTGGCCCCATGTGTAATGACCAACCTCCAACGGCTGGTGGCTTTGCAAAGAGGCACACCTTAGGGGGAACACCAGGACAAGAACACAAAAATAAAAGGTGTACGACTCTCTGTTCATTCCAAGTCACCTCTGGACCTCGGCAAATCATTCTGTAACTGCCTGTATTTCCCAATCCAAAAACATTCAGAGGAGTGGGGCTTTTAATGGTCAAGAGGCAGCAGTTAATGACTCTGAGGACGACAAGGGAGTGTTGACAGCCGCTATGCAGCTGTGGCCTCCCTTGAGACAAACATTTATTGAGCACTTACTATTTACTAAGAATTTGGCATGTATTATCTCACAGCACCCACCCACAACCCTGTGAGTTTGGTGCTAAAGTCACTGTCCCCTTAGAGAACTTAGGTGACACTCCCAAGAAAATGCTGGTCCTAAGTATGCCACTCTACTTGGCTTACTTTATGAATTTAAAACTCTACTGTATTTATTAAGATTCAAGCCAGACCATGTGGCCCCAGGGAACTTACACGCCATCTCAGGTGGGTTCACAAGCCCGGTGCCTGGGACAGTAGAGACGCTGGTGACTGAAGAACAAATCGAGGGAGAAAACAGAAAAGTGAATTTATCAAGGTGCGTAATCGGGGGTGGGGCTGATTGGAGAGGAGCACAAGGGAACTTTCTGCCCGACAGGTGGTCGCATTTGTCAAGATTCAGCAAAGGCACAGTTAAAATTTTGCTGGATGTAGATTTCTAATCCAAAGAAAAATGGAAAAACTCTGACAACCACACTGATATATTTCCAGGGGAAGAAAAAGGTGTCTGAAATTTGAAATGTACCCTCCCAATAAGACAGCCCTGTGGCTGGATAGAGAACGGAGCTAGGTGGGGACGTAGGTGACATATCCGCAGGGGACATATCCCAAAGCTGGAGTCCGGGTGGCGGACAGACAAGTGATCGCTGCAACATTCTTTCAACACTGTTTATTAAACTGTGGTGACAACATGTGAAGGGACAACATCCACCGTGTGGGACGGTGGCGATTGTGTAACTGTATGTGTTCCTGCCACTTTTGCCTGCACCCTGCCATTGACCATGCTTTCCCCTTTAAAAGAATACGGAGATAGCCCGTCCACCCTGTCTTCCTTCCTTCCCTCCCTTCCTCCCGCATTTCAAATAGGAAGAAGCAGCAAAGCAGCAAAGCACCCAGGCAGATCCCAGGTCCCACCCTCCCCTCCTCCCTCTGGCCTGCTCACCTCTCTGTCCCTGTGCAGGATGGTCACTGCCTCTCATGGGCAACTGCCCATGCCTTAGCCAAAGGCCCTGTAGAGTGAAGCGGAGAGCCAGGACACCCTCCACCCTCCACCCTGGACAGCGAGAACCCGATGCCTTTGGTGCCCCTCCCAGCCCCGGGGCCCTTTGTGCCGGGGCCACACGCAGCAGCATTACTGGCGAACACAGTCAGAGCCACGGGAAAAGTATCCTGTGTCCAGTGGGTGAAATTCCAGATGATTTTTTTTTCTATTTCATGATATCCAATTACCTTTAGGATAAGAGTAATTTATCCTAAATCACTGCTACTTACCCACAGCCTGCAATGTCCCCTCCTCCAAGGCTGTCCCCCCCCGCCCCCCCCCACTTTCTCATGCAGAGAAGAGGGACCAGCGAGTTAAAATGCAAGGCTGTTGGTTGGCGTGGCTATGGGTGCATTGTTGGCTTATTTATTTTTTCTTTCGTTTGCTACGCGGGTCCCTTAAAACATCCGGAGAAGGAAACCACTCTACATAAAGAAACGTGAATTTTTGAATGCCCATTTCCCATCTGAAATGTCACTTGCACGTTAAGTCTGTGTCCCTGAGTTGCTGTGGCAACCTCGGCAGCACTCTTTGCCCAGGGTGACAAAGGGGCCCTTTGTTCGCTGGGAGGCCAGGTCTGGGTACAGGGACATCCTATTCACCCCATCGTAACAAAGGCGCACACGTCCCTCTGCCTGAGCAGGCCAGTTGCTGGCCCGATTATTCCTGTCCTGTTGACAACCTTCCACGGGGAGACTGGGAAAAGGAGCCCCCTATTATTGGCATCTTTGAACCAAAGTTGTTTTTTTCTTCTCTCTCTGCTACTTGCTGTACAAAAACCCCTGAACGGGGCCCCACTCACTCTCTTGCAAAGAAAAACATCGACTGTGAGGCCTCCCTGGAAGAGAGATGAGGCTCCCAATCTTAATCGAATCTCCTAAACTCTCTTATTAAAATGGCAACTCCAGCGGCCCTGGGTGAGCAGATGAATTCTTCAAATTTTAGCAATCAAGCCAGGCACGGTGGCGCACACCTGAAATCCCAGCAGCTCAGGAGGCTGAGGCAGGAGGATCACAAGTTCAAAGCCAGCCTCCACAACTTAGCAAGGCCGTAAGCAACTTAGCAAGATCCTGTCTCAAAAAATTAAAAAATGAAAACGGCTGGGGGTGTGGCTCAGAAATTGTACAACGGTTCAATGCCTGAAACAAAAAAAATAAAAAATAAAAAACTAGCAATCAAGACCAATCCCTGTTCTGGAAAGGGGTCTTGGCAACTGGGCTCTATAGTGCTTTCTGTAAGGGGTTTGTGCTAAGGGCAGGTTCCCCTGTCCTCAGTTTCATTACGCCTTGGGCCTCTTTCTCTCAAGTTGAAGGGACTTGCCCGAGCTCTGGGAGCTGGTCCCGAGAGCACAGGCCAGGGGCCCACCAGCCTGATCTCTATGCCTAGTTCTCCAAGGCCTCAGGTGAGTGAGGCACTGCCCTCGGGCCTTGACTGCAGCCATGGCCTCCCTTCAGCCCCCAGAGTCATGAGCCTCCACCCAACACCTGCCAGGTTAGGTCCATTCAGGCTCCCGTAGCCCTCTCCTGCGTGACTTCTCCCACCAGAATCGTCATTTCCCTTTTCTCTTTCTGAACCAGGATGGACGTGGAAGCTAAGACAGGGAGCTCCAATGGCCAGAAACAGTGTCTGTCTTGCTCACGGTGCCCAGCACAGCACTGGGCACCGCCTACGTATCAGAAAGTGTCTGTGACCCTGTGCATCGTGAGGGATGTTCCTCAGGAGGGACTCTGTATCCCACCAGGCAATCGGAGATTGAGTGGTTTCCTCTTGTGCCCCGTTTCCTCCTGTCCTATTTGTGGGTCCAGATCTGAGGCAGGCTACCAACGTGCAGAGGGGTCCTGCTGACAAGGGCCGTGTTCAGACAAATGCATAGACAGATGCTATCATGGAGGGCAATGAGTGTCAATGGGGGTATCCAGGGGTCTATAGGAGGCGAGAAGGCAGGCACCCAGAAGGACTTCCAAGGTCGGGACACTGTAACAAAGTCACAGGAGTGACCAGGAGATGGCTGGGCGGAGAAGAGGGCTTCATCTGGTGACCCCGCAAGAGCAAAGGCAGGATGTATGAAGTGGTCTGCTATATGCAGGGCCCCCCATAATGCTGTCTATTAGTAGGGGATAGAGAGTGAGGTAGAGAGGGCCTTGGATGTAGCTGGGGAAGCAAGTCAGAGAAGGATCCCATAAACTAGGCTCAGAAACTCAAAGCCAAGCCAACCATGCATGGTTGTATAGGTTGTTTACTGTACCAAAGCAGTGAGTAGAACTGAAATCCAGCCTGTGGTCTGGTGGCCAAGCCCTGAATCTCTCTAGTTAAAGAGGGAGCAAGGTACACTTCCAAAGGCATCAGTAACCCAGTATCTATTCCCTGGTACAGTAGTGTCCTCAGTCCAAGCTATGGCAGTGTGTGTGTGTGTGTGTGTGTGTGTGTGTGTGTGTATTGCCAAGTTCAAAGAGAAGCCAGACAAGAAAAGAATCAAGATAAATGACTAGGCCCATTAGGAGTTTCCGGGGATGTCTGCACACACACCTGCCATTCACCAGGTCCCCTTCTGCACCAAAGGGTGGGGCATTTGCAAAGGAGCAATGGAAACCCGCAGACTTCAGGGTGTTCTAGATTGAGAGAGAAGGGAGGGCAGGGAGGTGGGGTGTGGGGGCAGACGGTTAAAGAGAGGAGGTTCTGGTTTGGGAAGCCTCCGTGGAGACCCAGGTCCCCAGGTAAGAAGGCTGAAGGTGGCATGGTGGGGGCTTTCGAGTTGGACTTGAAGGTCATTAAAGATAGGGGAGTGGTAGTCCTTAAGGGTGACAAGCTCTAGGTGTGTGCTCCATAGTGAGCAGGGGCTGGTCTTTAGAGAAGAGAAGGTCCAGGACCGGGAAGCCAGGGTGGGCTGGGTCCCCAGGTGGCAGAGTGAGAGCCTCCTGTCTCAGCCCAGCGGCTAGATTAAGGACACAACCAGACCATCACCTCCTCCAGGAAGGATGTGGTAGAATACGTGGTGTGTTGGGGGTGCCTAGCCCGGCTCTTTGCACATAGTAGATGAGCTCTAAACATTCGTTCAATCAATGACTAAATCGATAACATCACTGATCCAGTTTCCCCAGATCTATGTGGTTGTCATCTGTGAATGTCCGAGAGCTTGGAAAGGATGGACGCAGGGGCACTTGTGCCAGGGAAGGTAAGTCCCTGAGTACATGGACAGTGTATATCTGTTAGGGTAACATTAGCTGCTATAACAAATAAACCCCACATTACAGTGACTTACCTTCAAAATAGAAGTCTTTTCCTGTTCACTGAAGAAACCAATCTAGGTGTGCCTTGTTGATTGACAGCTTTCCTCCATGTGATGATTCGGGGATCCAGGCCTCTTCTATCAGGCTCTAATGTCCTTCTGCATCCAACTGGCAGGTAAAGGCCAGGAGAGTTGAGAAGCCTGAGCTGCTTCACATAAACCTAGCCCAGGAGTGTGATGCATCCCTGCTGCTCCCCTTCCCTTGCTGAAAACTAGTCATATGGCGAATTAAATGCAAGGCAGCCTGGGAAATGTAGTCCCAGGCTGGAAGACAGCTTCTCAAAATGACTGCACCATTTAAGGGTCAGCACAGATTTTTGGTGCACCAACATAGGAGGTGACAGAAAGGAGAAAGATATGGTCTCAAGGCACACACCTGTGGCAATGCCAGGACATGCACAGCCACCAGTTGCCTCTGAATTCAGCTCTTGGCTTTGCCTGAGTTCCTAACCTGAACATGGAGACGACTTGTGTTTGTGGGGGTAGGAGCTGGGGAGAGTGCCAAAGGCATGAGTGACAGTGTCCCCCACTGATGGCTACACTCGATCCTCACGTAGCGTTGGGAAGTGGAGTTCATTAGTCTGCTTGGACGAGGTCACACAGGATGAAGGCAGGCCTAGAACCAGGACCTGGATTCCTGGTCTTGGGATGGCTCATTTCATCCCAGGGACTTAAATGATGCTCCAGAACACCAAAGAGATTTCTGTGCGCTTCCAGAAAACCAATGCAGCAAGGCACATCACAGTTTTGTTCCCAAGCACGGAGAATGGCACGTGGCCATCAGGCTGGGCCATTCTTTCCGTGACAGCCCAGGGGAGGGGCTTTTATTGCCCAGGCCCTAGGGGCGGGGCTTGGTCTGGCTGGCCCTGTGCTGCGTCAGGGATTCTTCCATTATTGCTCAGCAACTCTGTTACAAAGTATAGATCTGTTAACATATTTATAAACACTAGCAACTCTGCTCTATTTGTTACATTTCCCTTTGTCCTGAAGCTGGGCCCAGACAAAAGCATCTTTTCCATTAAAAAAAAAAAAAAAAAAAAAGCAGTGGGATTCTTACAAAAGGACAGCAGATAAAATAGCTGCATTTATGATAAGATGCCCACCACCACCACCACCACCACACACACCCTTTTTTGGCACAGCACCAAAAATCAAACGCCAAAAAGGCAACAGATTTCAGCAGCTTCTATATAGGCTGTATTGGTCTGAAGGTAATTTCATTTTGGAAGCTCTCTGCCCCCGGGTGCGGGCCTCATATTAGCTAAATGAATGCATGCCATTGTCAGCCCAGTACCCAGGCTCCTGGCATGGTGCCTGGTCCAAGGCAAGCTCAGTAAATGTAGGAAACCCACACCCTGGGTTTCTCTGACCTTGCTGAAAAGCAGTGGATTAGAGTTGGCAGGGAAAGCTGTTATTTGTGGTTTCCCATTTTAAACTGAAGCTTTCTCACGATGCCTTAAAACTTGCAGACCTGCATGTGTGGACAGTGTTCCCAGCATTCCCAGTGCCCAGGGATGGAACGAACCAGATAAGTCAAGGTGCGCTTTCATGCAGCGCATCACGTTACTTGCTGAAAACGCGGACATGAGGGAGGCAGCGACTCTGGGGCCAGGAGGGAGGCACCCCGCGGCTGCTGCGCCCCAGCCCTGGCCCTGCATTCCAGCTGCCTGTGACCCCTCCTCCTTCTCCCCTCCTCACCTCTCCTTCTGCTCTTAACCTGAGGATCTGCCTTCCATGCTCTGACCTGCCCCCCCACCTCCCCCACCAGTCCTAGCTCCTGCTTCCTGCTCAGAAGCCCAGCGTGGCCTCATGATTCCTGGTTTGTCCTCAGGGGGAAGGGCCCTAACGTGGCTTCTCCTGACCAGCCTCGCCCGACTGGTGCAAAGGAGGGGATGGGAGGGTCCGGGGTGGGCCATCTGCAGGAGGAATGGTGGGGGGTTGGTTCCTGGTACTGAGGAAGCCAGCCTGGCCTAGTGGGTGTGGGGGTCAGGGAGGAGGGTAGTTGGGGACTCAGGGAGGGGACAAGGCTAAGAGTCTTCCTCTCCACCAAAGTATTCACTTGGCCTGGTCTTTACCGCTACCCCAAAACTAATATTAGTGAATCTGGGTACACTGCTACATGCTTGTCACCCAGTGGCTTGGGAGGCTGAGGCAGGAGGATCGCAAGTTCAAAACCAGCCTCAGCAACTTAGGGAGCCCTTAAACAATTTAGTGAAACCCTGTCTCAAAATAAAAAAAAAAAAAAATAAGGGCTGGGATTGTGGCTCAGCTGTAGAGCGCTTGCCTAGCATGGGCGGGACCCGGGTTTGATTCTCAGCACCATATAAAAAAATAAAGGCATTGTGTTGTGTCCATCTACAAAAAAAAAAAAAAAAAAAAAAAAAGATTCTCTCTCTCTTTAAAAAAAAATAATAAAAATAAAAAGGACTGGGGGTGTGGCTCTGTGGTTAAGCATCCTTGGGTTCAATCCTTGGAACCAAATAATAATAATAATAATAATAATAATAATAATAATGACATTTAACCTTTCATATGTATTTAAATTTTTTTCTTCCACGATTGTGAAGCCAGATTTAAAGTTAGGTAGTCAGTGTAGTTAGGTAAATAGGGTCTAACATCGAATGAAATCTAAAATGGAGGCCATGCTGAGAATGATTCAGGAAAACACAGGACAACTCATGGAATGTTAATGAAGTCCTGAAAAGGCCCTAGGCCAAAGTCCATCCCAAAGAAGTGTTAATGGAGTCCTTCCTGCTCAGACTACTTCTTTGGCCCACCTGTGTCCCACCCCTCGGGCCTTCCAACCTACATTCCATCACCAAAACTATAAAAAGGGGAGACAACCGCACTTCCACGGATTCCACCTCTTGGATCCCCTTCTTCCTCCGGGAGAAGTCTTTTCTGCTGTCCTTTAATAAACTTCTAATTTCTATTCTGACCTTGCCTCGGCGTGCTTCTTTGGTGTTATTCTTCAACATTGGGGAAGCAAGAACTCGTCACCGGTCAACAGCGGTGACAATAGTAAGCATCTTTTAACTTTATAGTTTCTTTTCTCCATAGAACTTTTCTCTTTTTGTACAACAAAATTGGTTCATCTTTTCCTTTCACTTTTTTAAAGATTTCTAAAATATTATTTTGTATTCTTCTATATTAGATGGATCACCTTTTTTTTTTCTTTTTCTTTTCATCTTGATCTATCTGGAGTGTATTTTGGAGAAAGACTGGACATTTTCTAGCCTCACCTTTGATCCAATGGCCAGCCAACTCATATACAATTTAATGAATAAATTATCATTTCCTCCTCGAATATGAAATACCACATGGTGTTGTAACTTGGGGTTCGTATTTACATTCTGAGGCCACTTTCGCCCATCGCTCCCGGCCCCCTCCACTTGGTTTCATACTTTACAATGTATTTTGGTAAATTGGTTGCTAAAATTTGGCAGTTTTTCAGGAAGTTCCATTATTTTCTTTCATATCCATTCCATTGTTTAGGATTTATGATAATTTTGTTAAGTTCCATTGATTCTGGTGGAATGTTTTAAAAGAATTACATTGAATTAAAGACTAAGAAGAATGGGCATGCTTACTACACTAAATCTTCCTATCCAAGATAGGCCTATATTTATTAAAGTCTTATTTTATTTCCTTCCATCAAGATTCACTGTTTCTTCCTAAAGACCATTTCCTGATCTTTTTTCCTAGAGTGCTAGGTCAATACTCTACCACTGAGATACACCCCCAGCCCCTAGATCCCCATCTCTTAAAATATCATAAGGTTGAGCCTCCACATTGACCAATGAGTAGAGCAGTCTTGATTTGGAATGCAAGTGCGCGAGTGACCTAGAGCAGGACATTGTGGTAGATTGCAAACAGCCCCTCCTCCACATGCAGGAAAAGGACCTCTGGAGTGGTTCAGGCCTGGGTTGATGTGTGTGTGTGTGTGTGTGTGTGTGTGTGTGTGTGTGTGGTGGGGGGGTGTCTTAGTCCTATTTTTCTATCTGTAAAATGAAGAAAATGATACTGAGATGTCGTGAAGATGTGTGTATTATTTGTATATGTGTGTGTATAAATGTATATACCATTTAAAAACTATTCATATATACATATATATGCATACGTGTGTGTATATACATATACGTGCGTGTGCACACACACATATGTATGATATATATATGACTGTCATAAATGGCACTATTTTTTAAACATGGGGGAGCCTGCACCGTTAAAACAGACAAAAACCATGCCTTACATGATTCTACACTCCAGGATAAGACAAATGACATAAATAGATAGATAAGTAAGAGGAAAAATTATAAGACCTAATAGCATGTGCTGAAAAGAAAAAAAATCAAGTGGAAATGGAATGGGTAAGAGGGTGGTATCAAAGTGGAGCATCCAGGAAGGACTCTTGTGATGCTGACATTTGACTATAATCATAGGTCACTGGTGGAAGTAGAGACATCATTTAGATACCATGGCAATTTTTGAGGAGAGAGATCACAGTGGCTTCAGACAGAATGGCAGCCATAGTATGGTAAGAAATTTTTGGATTCTGGGCATCTTGCAAGAGTAGAGTCAATGGTGTTTGCTCATGAATAGGATATAGGGGGTGCGAGAAAGAGAACAGTTAAGGATATCTTCAAACTACCCAGGAAACTTTAAGGCCCTGAATTGCCATTAAGGAGGTTGGCATTAAGGTTTTGGATGGAGCAGTTGACACTGGCCCAACTGGCTGTCTGTCCCTGTCCAAGAAGAGAAAGATCCTGCAGCTATTGTATGTACAGGCCTGGAGGTCAGCAGAGTGGCCCAGACCAGCAATACAAATTTAGGATTAAATAAGATAATACACTTCTGAAGCCAGATTTAAAATTAGGTAGTCAGTGTAGTTAGGTAAATCGGGTCTAATATCGAGTGAAATCTAAAATGGAGGCCATGTTGAGAATGAATTCCAAAAGTTGACCAACTCTCCTGGAATGTTAATGAAGTCCAGGAAAAAGCCCAAGGCCAAAGTCCATCCCAAAGAAATGTTAATGAACAGCAAACAGATGCTGACTCGGAAGTGCCCAGATTACTTCTTGGGCCCACCTGTGTCCCAACCCTTCGGGCCTTCCCACCAACATTCCATCACCAAAAACTATAAAATGGAGAGACAACCGCACTTCCACGGATTCCATCTCTTAGGTCCCCTTCTTCCTCCGGGAGAAGTCTTTTCTGCTGTCCTTTAATAAACTTCTAATTTTCCACTCTGACCTTGCCTCGGCGTGCTTCTCTGGTGTTATTCTGGTGTAACATTGGGGAAGCAAGGACTCGTCACCGGTCAAAAGCGGTAACACTTCCAAACCTTGGAAAGGAGACAGACATACATGTCCTGGGTTCTTATCTAGGCTCACTTCCTGCTAACTCCCTCCCTCCAACGTATCTGTGTGTACAATTTAAATTGGTGCTTCTACAAAATCACACGTTTTAAAAAACATGTTCCAATTCTCCCAGGCCCTCTCTCAAACGGGTTTGAATAAACAGTGCACAGGAGGAAGACTTGGAGATCTTTCTGCAAATACCACGTTCCTGAGTTGTGCCCTCCTGGATTCCAGCTCAATGGCTTTAGATCTCTATTTTGCCAAAGCCCCCAAGGTGATTTTCATGTCCCTCCTAGGCATGAGTCATCAGTCAAAACTGAATTCTAAACTCTCAGAGCTAAGAATATTATAAGAGAAAAAAGTTGGAAAAATCTGAATTGTCAAATAGTAGGGATGGGTATTCTTATCCTCACGTTTCATAGACGGGGAATCTGCAGCCCAGACACGAAAAGATCCTAGGATCACTTCACTAGTGACGGGCAGCCAGGATCTGATACAGGTTTTAGGGCCAAATGCATGTTCTCGTCATCACACCATGCTGCCTCCAGAGCTGGGTCACTCATAATCCCACTGAGAAGGCAGAAAGTTATTGTGATAGGTTGAGTGACAGATACTGTCAGGGAAAAGTCCCTTGCCCTTTTAGCCAGCTCTTGGGTCTGAAAGAGGTAAGGATCGGTCAGTGCCTCTCCAATCCTAGTACAATCAGAATCCCCAGGAGGATGGCTGAGTTCCACCCCATAAGTTATGCTTGGTTAGGTCTGAGCAAGAAATACAGTCTTAAGCGCAAAGTGCAAGCTGCCCCAAATATTCATTCACTCCATAATTCCTTTTCCCACTTGCCCTGGACGCCTGGCCTCAGATCCTGTGCCTCCCAACCCACTATCTGAGCGCTGGTCTTGGGGCCCCGGCAGGAGAGGGTTAAAGCTCTGAGAACTTGGGGCACTTTTCTCATGAGATTGGAATGTGGAGGGGGTGAGCTGAGCCGGGATGCTGGTGGTCCAGGGCTCAGCACGGCCATTGTTGCAGAACAATTGACCCCCGGGAACAGAACAGCAGACACTAATTAGGGGACACTTGTGTTGTCCTGTAATTATGAGACCTTTGTGACCATTATCATAAGAAACGAAGCTCACTGGCTTGTTTTGGTCCTAACTTTCCCCACACTGCTCAGCTCAGGCGCCTGAAAAAGGAAAACCATTAACTCAGGGTATCCCAAGAAGAGACTCCGCAGGAGATTCTCTCAATTTGGCCACATTGGTATCAGCTGGATATTTTTAAAACGTGCAGATTCTCGGGCTCCACTATCAGAAACTTTGATTCGGTGTTTTTATGAGTGGAAATGAAGGCGTATTTAGCCACTGTATTTCAGAGATGTACAAATTCAGGCCTCTAGAAGCTGGTGGAAGTCCCAGCAAGCATGCTGACATTTCCTAAGTACCTTGGCTCCTGGGGAGCTTGGCTCAGGCACAGGCTCTCCATGCCCTGCCGTCGTTACCTGAGCCCTGTGAGTCAATCAACACATCCTTGAACGCGGCCTGAGCCCCCAACCTGCTTGGCAGGGGACCAAGGAGGATGATTACTTCCCTGTGCCACAGATCCTCGGACCTGGCAGGGATGGTAAGAACCACACACAGAAAGTGAACTACAAATCTGGTATGAGGTGGGAAAGAATAAGAGAGAAAAATAATCTTACCTGGGGTCCCCTGAACTCCCACCCCTGGGGTAATCTGGTGACTTTACGTGAGGGTCAGAAACCTACCTGAATCCATCTCTGGCAAAAAGGGAAACCAATGGGTGGGCTTGCTTCCTGTGGGCAGGGCTGCAAAAATCATCGAAGTCAAAGGGCTCCCTGTCCAGGCTTCCTTCTTTCCGTGTCACATGGACACCACCAACTCTCTGCCACACCTCTTCCAGGCTCTTCCATCTGAAAGAGGCTACCCTTCTTCCTTTAACCCCTCTTTGAAAGTTCCCACCTGTGTCCCCACCTGTGTGTCCAGGAAAGAAAACCTCAATGATTGACAGCCTAGGAATGAAAGGTGGGAAACAGGAAAGGAATCCCTTCCCCGCAGGAAGGGAATGCTGGGCCAAGCCAAATGAGCTCCCCAAAGCTCATCCCATGCTCGGTCCCTTTAAATCTCATGGCTGTTACGGGGCTGGAGCTGTCTGGGAAACTGAGGCAGCACGAAGACCCCCTCCTTCAGCCCCCGATTCTTGTGATCTGTCAGGAAGATTTCAGTCACAGGCTGGAGTTTATTGAGGGGATAGGAAAAGCGAAAGGGGACGTTCTCAAGGGAGACAGTGGGTCTCTCAGAGAGCAGAAGGACAACGGCCCTCTCCTACACTCCAGTTTTATTGGGAGCCCCAGAGAAGTTTCCAGAGAGTCCCACCCAGGTCCATGTCTTAACTTTTGACCGACAGCAGGATGACATCAGATTTTCAGGTCCTCACCGCCATGTCAGTTCTAGGTCACCTTGGCCCATGCTGAACAGTTCTAACTGGATTCTTAACCATAAATTCTTACAGATTTTATGGTTAGGAGGAACTATCCTTATCTCCCTGAGTTTCAGGATCTGGTCTGTGAAAAGGATCACAAAAGTCTCCCCCTGAAGGACATCTTGGGCGCCTTTTATCAACATTATTTGGGGCCAGCATTTCTCCTGCAGATAACGGTTTGCTGAGGAACGTGACATACCCTCTCCACTTAAGCCAGGCAGGGCTGTAGGTCAACTGCTTTTCTGGAAAAGGAAGCATGTGGGGGTCAGCACAGTGGGCCCATTGTATAGAATGAGGCCCTTCACCTCATGTTCCAACACTTGCCTCTGTCTACTATACACCTTCAAATGATCGAAGCAGAAAAAAAAAAAAGAAGAAAGAAAATTCAAAGGAAAATCATTTTGTGAAGCAAGAAAATCACATGAAATGTGAGACAGATGGGCTCATTCCTCATTTTGACACATAAGGAAACCAAGACTCGGAAGTTGAAGTGACTTTCCCAGAGTCTCCAGCTAGTCAGTGGCAGAGCTGGACTTCCTGGCCAGGTGTCCCAGTATCCCCAGACCATGCCATCAGCTGTGCCCTGCTGAGTGGCATGTTGGATATATGAAGAGGTAGTCCAGGTTGACTGGAGGGTCCAATCTCGTGGGCACTAATACCACCTCTGACATAATCAGAGAAGGGACAGAAGAGCCGTGGGATACTGCTCAGAAGACTGGACAGGTAAATTGGGATTGTACTCTAGGAAGACCTAAATGGTAGACTAAGACATAGGCTCTTTCAGAATGCAATGGGGATCAATGAAGGTCCTTGGAGCAGAGGTGTCATGTCAGACTTTCATATGGTCTTTAACGAGCTGGGCAGGTGCCGTGGGAGTGGAGAGGGACAAGGTTCTCAGGTCACAGCTGCTCACAGACCTTGGCTTCTCAGCTTCTCCATCTCAGCAGCTGTCTGCCGTCACATTCCCTGGATGTCCTCAGTCCCCAGACTGGCCAGGTTCCGAGCTCAGTGGCTTTATACTACTCTCTCTAACCTCTCAACTGGGAGGAATCAGTGCTGCTGATGCTTGTTGTGGGATCTGTTAAGGTTTGGACATGAAGTGTGCCCCAGGACTCGTAGACATGGTCAGCAGCGCAGCCGTGTTCACAAGTGGGACTGGGGGGAATGATTGGCTCCTGAGGCTCTGACCCCATCACTGGGTTAATCCACTGATAGCTGAGTGTGGACTGCTGGGCCGTGGGAATGGCAGGCAGGCGGGCGGGCCGTGGTTGGAGGAAGCAGGTCACTGGAGATGTGCCCTTAGGGACTCTATCCTGTCCTCCCCCACCCCAAGCTTCCTGGATGCCAAGGGCTAAGCACCTTGGCTCTGCCACACCGTCCCCTTCACAGTGATGCTCTGCCTCACCTCCAGCCCAAAGCAATGCAGCCAACTGACTGAAACCTCTGAAACTCTGAGCCCGAATAGTCAGTCCTCTTCTAAGTTTTCCTCAAGTATTTGTTACAGCGACAGAAAGCTGATAACTCAAGATCCTAACTGGTGTGTGGAGGGTAAAGATTAGAGACCCCAAAGGGCATAAGAAGGGGCAGGTGGGGTGGAGGGCTGGCCTCTCTCTGTATCTATAAGTCTATCCCCCTCTTTATCCACATCCATGTCAATATCAATATCCAGTGGGGGGCCTGAGGTTGTGGCTCATCCGAGAGCGCTCACCTAGCACGTGCAAGGCCCTGGGTTCGATCCTCAGCATCACATAGAAATAAATAAATAAAATAAAGGTATTGTGTCCAACTACAACTAAAAAATAAATATAAAAAGAATATCCAATGGGTCTGTTTCTCTGGAGAATTCTAATAAAGGGACCAAGAGCCCCCCTTCAAGACCTTTCCAGATCTTACACACAAATGGAATCATACAACACGTGATTTGTGTCTGGATTCTCTCATTTAGTATGGTTTCAAGTTTCTTTCATGTTGTAGTATGAGTCATTGTTTATCCATCCATCAGCTAATAGATACTTGGGTATCATTTTTGACTACTATAAATGTTGCTATAAACATTCACGTACAAGATTTTGTGTGGGGTGGGGACGGCGATGGGGACGGGGACAGGTACATGGACAGGTATGTGCCTAGGAATGGAACTGCTGAATCCTATGGCAACTGTGTTAGAAACTGTCAGATTGTTTTTCAAAGCAGCTACACCATTTTAAAATCCTACCAGAAGTGTATAATTGTCCCAGTTTTCCCAAATCCTCACCAACTCTTATTATTGTCTATTAATTTTATTATAATCATCCTAGTAAATCTGAAATACCACCTCATTATTGTTTTGATTTGCATTTCCCCAACGGCTAATGATGTTGAGGGTCTTTTTAGGTTCTCATTGCCATTCATAGATCTCCTTTAGAGAAATGTCTAATTAAATCTTTTGAAAAAATTTTTAAATTGGGTGATTTGCCTTATAACTGTTGAACTATAGATGATCTTTATCATATAAATATAAATAGGATTTGCAGACTTTTCTCCCAATTTATGCTTTGTCTTTCACTTTCTTGATGATGACTATTGAAGCAGAGATGTTTTCTGTTTAGACTCTAGAATCCCATATAATTACTAAAAGGGTAGAATTTATATCTGCCATTCCTCTGTTTGTTTTTCATATGTATCATATCTTTTAAAAAAACTTGTGATGCTGCAGATTGAATCCAGAGATGCTCTACCACTGAGCTTCGTCCCCAGCGGAGGTTGGCTTTGAACTTGCAATCCTCCTGCCTCAGTGTCCCAGATTGCTGGGATTAGAGGTGTGGGCTACCACACATAGCTTCATAATCTCCTGTTCCTAATTTTTTTTTTTACTTCTTTTGTGATAAACATATATTTTCTAATATTTTCTGTTATTTGATTATATATGTATTAATTATTTTCTTAGTGGTTGCCCTGAGGATTATAGTTAGCTTCTTAGTTTACAATCACCTTGAAATGGATTAATTCCATTTTCAATTGTACGCAAAAGCTTTTCTCCTACATTCACCCCCCTCTCTGTACTATTTTTCGTCAGACAATTATATCTTTACACACTGTATGACCATCAACATAGATTTACAATTTTGGCTTCATGCTGTTTGTTGTATTTTGAAACAAATTAGAGGAAAAAAGAGTTATAAGGAAAAATTAACGTATCTTGCCCTTCCTATTTACCTATGTGGTTACATATATTGGTACTTTGTATTTCATTATGTGAATTTGAGTTTCCATCTAGTGTCCTATCACTTCAGCCTGAAGAAACTGAACGTCTTTTAGTGCTTCTTGGTGTCGAGCAAACCTTCTAGGAACAAATTGTCTCAGGTTTTGTTTGTCTGGAAATGTCTTCATGTCTCCTTCGTTTTAAGGACAGTTTTGCTGGGTATAGAATTCTTGGCTGACAGTCTGTTTTTCAGGGCTCTGAATGGGCCTTCCCACTGCCTTCTGCTCTTCCTGATCTCTGGTGAAAAGTCAGCTGCTCAGCCCCTTGCAGATCCCTTTTATGTGATGAGTCATTCCTCTCTTTCTGACTTTGCCTTTCAACAGTGTGGCTAGGATGTGTCTGGGTGTAAATCTTTTCAAGTTTATCCTGCTTGCAATATGTTGAGCTTCTTGGATGTGTAGATGAATGCTTTGCATCAAGTTTGGGAAGTTTGGGCCACCATTTTACTCTATATTCTCTCCTCCCTTCTCCCTCCAACCAACTGCTAGGACTCCCGTTATACACATCTTCATATTCTTGATAATGACTCTTAGGTCTCTGTTCATTTTTCTTCATTTATGTTATTTCTGTTCCCCAGACTGTCTCCTTTGTTCGTCCATCATCAATATTACTGATTCTTCCTTGTCTGCTTGTTGGAATTTTCTGGTGAGCTTCTCTGAGTGAATATCTTGTTTCAGGAATTATTCCTTCAACTCCAGAATTCCCTTTGGTTCTGTTTTATAAATTCTCCTTATTGATATTCTGTATTTGGTGAGGCAGTATTCTCATATTTTTAGTTCCTTAAATATGACTCCCTTGGTGTTTTGAGTATATATTGAAGTCTTTGTCTAATAAGTCCAACATCTGGGCTTTTTCAGAGAAGTTTCTACGGAAACTTTTTTGTTTTGTTTTGTTTTGTTTTTCTATTTATGGGCCCTATTTTCCAGTCTCTTTGTATGCCTTGTATTTTTCTCATTGTCGTTAAAAAGTAGACCTTTAAAATATTGATGTGGACCTTTAAAATATTGATGTGGCAATTCTGGAAATCATATTTTTTTTTTCTTGCCCCTTCAGAGCTTGTTGCTATTGATGTTTGTTTAGGGTCTTTTCTAAATTATTGTTTGCTGTTACTATATCACAATACCACAGAACCAGTAATTTATAAAGTTCAGAGATTTATTTCTTGCAGTTCTGGAGTCTGAGAAATCCAAGAGCATGGTACTGGCATCTGGCAAGGTCTTCACGTGTGACATACATGGCAGAAGGTCAAGTGAGCATATGCAAGACAGGGACATATAGCTCAGGCCTCTGTTCCTCTCCTTATAAACCACTAATCCTCCTAGAGTCCTCACCCTCAGACCTTGTCTAATCCTAGTTACCTCCCAAAGGCTCCAGCTTCGAATATCATCAACATATGAATTTGCGGATTAAGTTTCCAAGGCAGGAATCTGGAGGACACATTCTGACTCTGCCATTCTGTGAAATCTAGAGTCTTTGTTACACGTCATCGCTGAAGTTTCTGTTTGGTTAGTGCAGCCACTAATGATGGGACAGGGTTCCTTAAATGCCCTGGACCAATAATTCTCTGACCCTTTGCCTTGGGGCTCCATGTGGACACAAGTTCAACACTGTCACATCAAAAAAAAAAAAAAAAAAAAAATCTTCTGAGGCAAAAAAAAAAAAATGTTTACTAAAAGTTAAATTAAGGCTCAAATTAAAGAAAAAAATTAATGAGGAACCTCTGAAGTATAAAGCGAGAAATGATAATGCAGTATCATGAGATGAACAGAAGCCCAGTTGAGATCTGTTTTTACTGTGAGAAATTCATGACTTTAGACATGAAAAATGAAACAGCCAGAAGTAACAAAGTACTGAAGTGAGAAAAGAGCCCATCAAGTCATCAGTGCTGAGGTGTCAGGAACGCAGAGATAAAAGGAGGGGGGCCTGGGTGGAGACCCAAACGTGCCATCTCCCATATGGAGAACGGGGGTTTCCAGGGAAGGTGTGCAACAACTGTGTCTGCAACCCAGGCTCGGCTCGGGGTGCTGAGCATCAAGTGCGAACCAAGCCCGCTTTCTGCCTTGGAGCCACCCACGCTCTGGAGGGCATGCAGTCAGCGGACAGATAAGGACCATGTTGGTAATAAACATATACATTGCACCAAGACGCTGCCTTGGATGGCAAGCGCTGTGGGGAAGAACCCGGAACAAGGGCCAGAGAACCTGGCGTGTGTGTTGGGGACTTGGAGCTCAGAAGAAGAGACCTAAATCAAGTGATGGAGAGTCCTGGGGGTATCTGTGGGGAGAATGTTCCAGAAAGAGGGACTAATGCTTTCCAAAGAAAGTAAGCTTGGCATTTTCAAGGAAGGAGAAAGCCCAAGTGGCCAGTGTGAGTTGAGGAGGAGGACAGTGTGGTAGGAGTGAAATCAGAAAGGCACGGGCCAGATTGACGGGCCTCAAAGTCATGGCTGTTCTAAGTGCACTCTGTGGGCCAGCAGCACCGGTGGTTCCTGCAAAAGTCACAGGCCCCTCTGCGAACATTCGGAAGCAGCATTCAACAAATCTCCTGGTGGTCACATTGGCCATCAGAAGACTGAGAGGCCCTGCTGTGGGCCACATGAGGACTTTGGATTTTATTCTACATGCAAAGAGAATCCACTGGACAGATTTGAGCTGAGGATTTAGGTCTTAAAAGGATTCCCCTGGCTCTTGTGTAAAGAACAGGCTGTGTGGAGTCCAGAGGGAACACAGGGAGATAAGCTGTGCACGCAGCTTTTACCAACAGAGAGACAGAGAGAAAGAGAGGGAGAGGGAGAGGGAGAGGGAGGGGGGAGGGGGAAGGGGAGGGAGAGGGGGAGGGGGAGAGGGAGGGGGAGGGAAAGAGATTCCTAGCTGGACCAGCGGAGAGTGGCAGAGGATCAAATGAATGGCAAATTTTGAAAGAAGAGTTAGTAGAACATGGGATGAATCAGGGATGGGAATTGATGAGGGAATGAGAAGACTCTAGAATCTGGAATGGCTCTCAGGGGTCTTGGCCTGAGCAGCAAGGTGAACAGCTGAGCAAGTGGCTGAGGTGGGGTCAAGTGAGGCAGGAAGAGGCTGGGGGTGTCAATCCACTCTCCTGTATTCCACGTCAGTTGGTCCACCTGAGGGTTGAGATGCCAGACACACGTATAAACTGAAGATCCACGCAGATTCAAGACCAGAGGTAGAAAAGAGGCAGCAGCAGGTGAGTGATGTTACAGAGCCCACCGGCTGCCAGGTGGAAATGCTGGACCCAGAAATGAGAAGACCATGATGAGCCGGGCTTGGCGGTGAGGCCTGTAATCCCAGCCACTGGGAGGCTGAGGCAGGAGGACTGGAAGTTCACAGATAGCCTCAGCAACTTAGCAAGATCCTGTCTCAAAAAATACAAAGGACTGGGGATGTAGCTCAGTGGTAAAGCGCCCCTGGGTTCAGTCCCCAGTACCAAAAACAAAAAGAAAAATCATGACAAAAAGGGACAGACAATGAGCAATAAAACCAGCTTTTGTGGAATTTACTCCAGGTCCAATATATTTCTAAAATCTTAATTTTGGGGGGAAAAAAAAAACTGCCCTGAATTTGAGTCCTTAATAAAAATCTCTCCCACTATGAGAATGCACCCTGGATTTCTTTATTTTGGGCAAAACTCTTATTTGGAGAAGAAACCTCAGGCTGAAGTGACCTCAATCAATGCTGGTTTGTGATGATTGGAGATGTCACCTGACAGAGCCAGTAAACAAAGAAGGCAAAGAAATTTGACACAGATTTGGTAATTATTGCTGAAGGTATCGCCCCACCATGGCAAGTGTCAGATGTCTTTGTAAACAAGCCTTTTAAAGCTCCCTTTAGGATCGATACAGGAAATGGTTGTCTGAAAATCATGCACACGCTCCGCCAGGACAAATCCAACACCCAAACCCCGTCCTGACAGCATGGGTCCCGTGGCTTGGAATCAAAATATCTGTGATGGCAAAAGTATAGATTCAAACATAAAATGTATCTTGACGCCGCAAATGGAAAGGAAGACACTGACATCCAAGATGCAATTGGGGGGTGAATGAAATCATGTGTTGAAATAGGAGGGGGAGACAGCAGTAAGTTAGGTTTTTATGACATGTTATTTATGTGTAATGAACTTATTCCAATAAAATTTATGAGTAAACATCTATTTCAACGATGTCCTAAAGTTTGTTTTATGTTTAAATTGGTCAAAATTTTGGAACGCGTTCTCAGAGAAAAATGGAGGTGCCTATGTCCTGGGTGGCTCATCTAGACCCCTGGTACTGCTGGGGGTCACTTCAAAGGAGGAGGAACGTGTGCGTGCATGCCTGTGTGTACGCGTGTGCACACAGTTGTCCTGAGGCTGAGCAAGAATCCCAGCTGGGAGAGATCATTCTGGAACTATTTCCCACAGCTTCAGAACAACCTCCTCCAGCCTTTTACGGGGAGGGGACCCTAGTGGCCTTCAAAACAGTCTGTGGTTCCAATTTTCCCTTAGCTTAGTGTCTCTGATATGGTTGGTGCACCCCCAAAATAGAAAATTGTGAATCAGAAAGGGTGGAACAAGGCACTTTCTCAGCTCTGTTGTGCACAGCGGGCTGAATGAATCTGGGGGGGAAGTGCCCTTTAGAAGCCCCATTAAAGCAACAGCAAAGAAATGAACAATACAGAAGGCACAATCACAGACCAACAGGAGAAAGAAGTCACAACAAAAATTTGGAAGCTGGTAAGCACACAGTGACAGCTGAGAACAAAGAAAGCTGATTTCTAACCCCAAAAGAGGTTAAATCCAAGAACCCACTAAATTCACACTAAGAATCCCCAAATAACTCTCCAGTTGTTATCCAGTGCTTCTGGAAACCTCCGCGGGGATTCCACCAAACACTCAAGGATTGGTTGGAAATCTGTTTAGGCAACCCTGCCTCATCCCTTCCTCCCCAGGTCTTCCCACCCAGGCAGCAGACGAACAAGGGACAGCAGGCAGAGATGAGGGATGCAGGAGAATCAAGTAAAGAGGCGCATCCTGGATCTTGAACTCCCTAAGCCCCTCCCCTGCTCAGCCCACACCACTCCAGTGCCAGACCTTCTTCCTCTAGGCTGGAGACTGAAAAGTCTTCTCTGAAGAATGTTCCAGCACAACAGGAAAGACCCCAAAGTACTGACATGGGGTCGCCCAAAGAAAAAGTCAGTCACAGTTCTCCCTGGAGCCTGTGGATTAGCTCCGCACTGTCCAGGGCTTCCAACACCCTTTTTAAAGTTCTGCCTTCTCACAGGTGTGGGGATGAGTAACCGCGGATGCGCATTGGAGGAAAACCTCACATGAAAATCAGAAAAGAAAATAGTAGGCAGAACCTACCTCCCCACCGCCCAGCAACGTCCAGGTCTTAATCCCAAGTACCACGGCACTTGGGCAGGCTTAGAGTTGGAAATGCAATTGAAGTCGATAATGAGCTGATTTTGAGTGAGATTACCCAGGATTATCCGGGTGATCTTCAGCTAATGTGTACATACTTAGATGACAAGAACTTTCCTTTGCCACGGACTCAGACTTGGGGAGAGGTGGCTACTGCAGCAGAGTCAGAGATGTGAGGTTCTGGCTTTGAAGGTGGAGGGAAAGGGCCCTGAGGCAGGGACTGCAGATGGTCTCTACAGATTGGAAAGACAAGGGAGCGAATTCTCCCGAGAGAGACTCCAGAAGGAGAGGGTCCCTCCAAAAACCACGACCACAGCTCTGGGTACCACATCCAACTTCCAACCTCCAGGACTGGAAGCTAACACATTTGTGTTACATTTGTATTTTACAGCAGTAATGAGAACCAGACTCGGGTGTTAAGGCTCCAGGACTCCGGGAGAGGAAAATCTCTTTTAAAAAAAGTATTAGTTTCCTCAAAGGGATGAAGTATTATTGCAAACACGAAATAGGAACAGGATTCTATTTCAGGAAAAGCAATATTCTGCGACCAAAAACGTGCTCTTAAAGTTAAAAATATGGTAGGAGAAATGCTTAAAAGTCAGCAACAGGCTTGAAAGATAGAGATGAGGAAGGCTCCCAGAAATCAGCAAAAGACAAAGAGCTGCAAAACAGGTGTGAAAAGAAAACTAGAGAAACAACCAAGAAGCAGCCGCCCAAAAAGAGCTTCCACTTACCAACGGCTTTCTGTACATCTGCCTATTGTTGCTTCCCACATTTTTAGCATATTTTAGGTGCATATAAGTTTGTGTTGACTATATTTTCTTGCTGTATTCTTCCTTTCATTCCTATACAACTTTTTGCTGCATTCATTATGCTATTTTTACATTAACTGGTATTTTGTTGAATGTCAAAATCGCCAGCCTAAGGATCTCTGTTCCCCACTGTCTTTTAGATACTGGGGATTGAATCCAGAGCCTCTTGCACACTGGGCAAGGGCTCCAGCACTGAGCTACACCCCCATCCCCTTTTATTTTTCATCTTGAGGCAGGGTCTCACTAATTTGCCCAGGTTGGCCTCAACTTGCAATCCTCCTGTCTCAGCTGGGATCACAGGCACATGTTTGTATGGAATCTAATCTTTGGTTTTTCCAATGTTATTAGCTTTTCTGTATGGTTTAAGTCTCATTTTAAAAAAATCATATTGACTCTTTTAAAACTTGAATGGGTAGTGTCTTAATGATTGAGTCTATCTTGTTTGCTTTGATCGCGGTTCTTGTTCTATTGGAATGCATCTCACAGTATACACTTGTAGTAACTTCTTGCTGTTTTATTTTTCTCTCCCCTTCCCCTCTTTCCTTTGGATAGAGAGAATTTTCTTTTGCTGGTTTAAAAGTTACATATTTGTTCTTGTGTTGGTTGCCACTAATTTAAGAACCCAGACGCAAGTTTACTGACCCTTATTTATTTCTTGGACTTGACAATTTTTATATCTAGTACCCCTTGTTCTCCATATTACTTGTAGCATCTTCTTGACATTAATGATTCTTCTTTCATGGCCATCTGCTTCATCTCCAAAAATATTTAGAATTTGTCTTCGATGTTTTTGTTTTACTTTAAAGTAGGTATGGGGTTTTCCTTATTCTTGTTTGGTGTTCTGTAAGCCTTTACAAGTCAGACTCTTTTTTAAGAAATTTGAGTCTTCTGGGGCTGGGGTAGTGGCTCAGCAGTAGCGCTCTCGCCTAGCACGTGCGAGGCCCTGGGTTCAATCCTCAGCACCAAATAATAATCAACAAATAAAATAAATGTATAAAAAAATATGAATCCTTTTAAAAAAAGAAAATTGAGTCTTCACTGTTTCTTCAATTATTTCATCTTCTCCATTTTCCTCTTGTCCTGGGGTCTTATTTTCTGAATATTGGTACTTCTATGTCTATCCTCTATATTTCAGAGTATTTTAAAAACAGACATTTTTCTCCCTCTCCGTCATTTCCTGCTGCCTCTTGGCAGAATCCCTCAGCCTGGTCCTCCCTTTCATTCATTTGTTCTTCGGCTCGTCCACTCCACCAACAATCCACCTCTTGTGTTCTTTACCTCAACTATTATACTTTTACACTTATTATTTCCACTTAGTTCTTGTCAATGCTTAAAATTTCTTCCTTATATCCTTATTTTTATAATGCTTCTTTTAAATTAAGGCTCCACCTCGTCATATCTCTGTCTCAGGTTGGATATGTTAAGCGTCTTGTCCTTCTTTGCAGGTGAGGTACTTAGTTTAGCCTGTGAGTTCATGTTCCCATATAGATATCAGCTGCTTTGTCTGGGGACGTGCACGTGAGATTCCAAGGGCCAGGTTCCCACCTGTGTAACCTGCGGTGGGCATCAGTTAAGTAGAGGGAGAGCTTCTGGGCTGAGAAGCTCACACTCCACAGAACAAGGTCCCCGCTCCTCTGCGCAGTAACCCACCTGTCATTGGTGTTTCTGGTTCATCAGTTCTTCGCCCAGCAGAGTCCCCAGCTCTCTTGCGTGTACTCTACCAACACTGGAGACCTGGGCTCGCTCTTATAATTTCTGTGTTGAATTGGAAATCAAAGATGGAATCGAGTCATTTCAGGAGGAGCAATTAGAGCAGAACTTTGAACCTCCCACCGACACAGTGGGTTTGATCCTGATTCTGCATGAAAATCACACATGCAGCATTTTTAGAATGCCGCTCCATCCTAGCCCAAGAGAATCACAATACATGGGTTGAGGCTGGGAGGTGAGTATTAAGTTTCTCCACATTGTGTTTTTGGGGGAAAAAAAGAAGAAAGAAGAAAAAAACATGCAAAATAGACCAAAAAATAGTGCAATAAACACTTCTACAGTTGTCACTCTTACGCACCATAAGTTGCTTGTTTTCCTTGTATAGTTGTCTGTCTGTCTGTCTGTCTCTCTATCTCTCTCTGTCTCTCTCACTCTTTGGGGGTGTTTGTTTTGCTGAAGCATTTGAAAGTAAGTTGCAAACATCTAGTACTTGAACATGAATGTCCTGGGAACAAGGACATCCTCCTACACATTATTGTTATCTGGTGTGAATGTTTTTTAAAAGCTTCCAGAGATCTTAATGTGCAGCAGGACTGAGAGTCACTGTTGTAGCCTACCTTCCCACCGCGGCCTTTGGTCACCCCATTCCTTACTCTCCAGCATGCATGAGTATGCGCATGCGTGTGAACACACATAGACACACACACACACACACACACACACACACACACACACTCACACCCTCCACCTCAAAGCTGCCTTCAGACTCCCCAGGGGTTTCTAACAGTTCTTGATTCTTCATATTCATGTTTCCTCCCATTTCTGGTTTTTTTCCAGAGAAGAAGTTGGGATGAGAGCCATGGACATAGGCTATGAGGTCACCTTGACAGGAACTGGAAGCCCCCAAGCTCTGTGTGTTTATATTATAATGCTGATATACTCGGTCAAGTCTAGCTCTTGATAAGGCAGTGGAGAAATCAGCATTTTAGGCAAAACATAAGAGGGCAGAAAAAATGAAGGCAATCCTAATGCAAAATAAAGTCTGATCTCGGCTTTGTTCCTAAGTGATCTTGAAAGTGTTAGAAATATTTCTTTAGTGAAAACAAAATACACAAAGACTAACTAACCTCTGTCGTCCACACCCGTTTCTGCCCAAAACGCTATTTTAAATTGCGAGATCCAGTCTTCAAGTTACCTTCTAAAAAAATTCACGAAAGAGTGCATCTTTCCGGACACCCTTACAATAGGAGATGTTATAAATAGAAATCTTTTCCAGTCTGATATGCAAGAAATAATGTCTCATTGTGACTTAATTTCCATTCCACTGGCCATCAGCAAGGTCAAGTATTATTTAACATGGGAATTTAGTCACTTATACACTTTTATCTGTTCAAAGTGTTTTAAAATAGAAAGGTGATAGCCTCTCTTACCTTCCAGCTCTACCTTGAAGTAACCAATATTTTCTGATGGTTTTGTAGCCTTCCAGATCTTTCTCTAAGACACACAAACACACACACACACACACACACACACACACACACAGGCACGCACGCGCACTCTGCACTTGCCCCATGATTGACGTCCTCACTCCTCTATGCACTAAGGGCTCATCCTAAACTCTAAGAAAGTTCAATCCCAACTAGACTCACTTTTTGAGGGATCCCCAGTTCTCTCAGGGGTTGTTGCAAAGCCATCACAGGTACAGCAGCCTCCCTCCCCATCCCAGAGACAGCTCCTTCTCCCATGAGGTCCCCTCGTCCCTGTTCAGACACCCAGGACACGAACCTGCTGCGCAGCCTGGATTCTCCCACCTTCTCCAGCATCACCGCCCACTGAGTACCCTGGCTAGTCCTGGCTCTGCCCCCAAACAGCTCGATACATTTTAACACATCCCCTGGTCTCTCTGGGCTTTAGGAAGGAAAAAACAAAAATAAAAAATAAAGGGACAGAAAGCTAAGAATAAGGAAACATTCACTGAGCTCCTTCTTTTTGCCTAAAAAATCAGAAATTTGATTTCAAACAGATCGGATCAAATCCAACTTTGCTACTTCTCAGCTTTGTGTCCTTGGCAAAGTAACACATTCCCTTTCTGAGCCCATTTCCTCATCTCTAAATTGGGGGTGACAATTTGTGTCTGGGGGATGGGGAGATGGTGGGCTGGCACATAGCAGGCACGTGATAGGTTGACCTGGATGCCTGTCATCCTCCCTGGCTCCCTCCTCCTCCCTCGCCTGAGCTGGGCGAGAGGCTGGCTGGGGAGCTGTATTTTTCCACCCAGGCAACCGCTCCCCCCTAGGAGTGAGCACATCATTTGGGAACTGATGGGGTGGGGGTGGGGGTGAGCCAGGGCTGTGCACTGCAAAGACATGGGTTCCTCCAGCTTTTGTCCCTGGCCTACAAATGTCACGTTCATCCAAATAGCAATTTCAGGGCAGATGTCTTTTCTGATTTGTTGGTGCTTCCGAAAAATTAAATGGAGAGAACACTGAGGTGCCAGGGAACACGATGAACTCTGCAGAGGCAGTCAGCCCTTCCCCACCCCCAGGCTCTGAAATCAAGACTGTACAGCGCGAGAAGAGGGCTAGGTCTGCTCTCCCCACAGAGCAAAGGGGGACTCTTTCACCCTAAGGGTCTGGGCAGCCCAGATCCCCAAGCCTGACCCACCGTCTGTGGCAGCTCTCCCCTCCCTTCATCCAGAACCAGGTGGAGGAGATGCTAACACTGATGCTGACCAGCATCTCGCTGAGTTCTCTCTTTTAGAAGCAACTTTACTACAATTTACATCTGATAAATGGCACCCATTTCAAGTATCCAGCTGGTTGAAGGTGGCTAAAGTTCATATTCCTGTATTACCGCCATCAAGGTGGAGAACATTTCCATCCCCTCAATAATTTATATTTTAAGACCAAAAATATTATAGCCACCTGGAAAAAAAAAGTCGGAGATTAATATTGCAAAACAGTTCTGACAACTCTCTTGCCAGGGTCCAGCAAATGTTACCTTTTGGCCACATTGGCTTCAGTGTGTCCTCATTTCTTACTCTCTTCCTCCCTGTAGAGGAACAAAATTCTTTTAAAGAGACTAAACATACGGGCTATAACTGGAGCCATGCTCATCCCAATCCCCAGGGGTGACCACTGTCACTGCCATGTTTGAGGGGTGACGGGCCTCACCCATGGTCTAAAACTTTTACTGCATTTTGGATGATCTCAAATAACGCAGCGTTGCTGGGTAAGGCTCTTGATATTTGCATAAGATGATGCCTAGTCTATGTGTCTTTTTGCAACATAGCTTAACTCAACATGAGCTTTTAAGATTTGTTTACCTCTTCCAAGTAGATCTAGTTCATTTGCTTAAGTAGAGTGTTCTAGTGTAAGAAAGTTTCAAATGTACTTGTCCAGTCCCCTGCTGATAGGCATTTAGGCTGCTTCCTGTTTTATTCCTAATAACATCAGCGCTGCATGAACATCCTCAAGCTCACGTGCAACAGTTCCTCTGGGGAGTCCACCCGGTGATGGGCTCGGGGCTCAGAGCCAGGGAGTGTCACGATGCCCACCTCACCAGAGGTGGTTGTGCTGCGATCTCTCTCTCTCTTTTTTTTTTTTTTTAATGTCTCTTTTCTCATTCTACAAAAGTAGAATGTAAATTTGTCCAAAAGTTTCACCTGTTTTATGGGCTCCATTTTCAAAAACATATTCTTCATCTCTCCATGCAGCTGTGTTCATTTTCTCCTCTTTAGTTTTCATCTCTCTCTCTCTCTCTCTCTCTCTCTCTTTCCTCTCTCTCTCTCTCTCTCTCCATCTTTGAATAGCATTATTTAGAACTTGTAGTTGTCTCAGATAAGTATGATTAGTACTCCACACCCTACTCTTATGTACGGGTAGCTTCAGAATCATATTAGAACTCTTTAAGGACATATAGAATCTATATATGCATCTGTAACACCTGGTATCGTATCCCTCAATCACACTTATATTCATAATAATGATCCTTTGCACCAATAAAATTAAATAAGACAGGACATCTAACCCTGTGACTTCCACTCAGTATCAAACCAAAATGATTCTTAAAGGAGTAAGTTTTCATTTCTAAGAAGGTTCACCCAGGGGAGGCCGAATGGGAAGAAATATCTCAGAACAATTTTTTTTTTCTTGTTTGTTACCAATGGAACATGTTTTGCAAAGGCAACCCTTCCCCAGAGGTCTGCTGTGTCAAGCACATGCTTGGTCTTTCTGTTTCCTCCTTGACAGTTCCTAGGGTTCCTTGGAAGACAGTTTGAAAACCACTGTGTTTATGTAACAAGGTTACTTGCAAGAGGGGCAAATCGAGAAACGTGCACAGGGTCATCCAACAATATAGAAGCCCTGGAGGCTACAGCTATGGCCTGGGGTCAATTTGAACTTGCAAACTTGAAGGCAGGAAGAGTCTATGACTCTATACTTTCCATTCCAAGCAGAGAGGTGAAGCCCAGGGAAGTTAAGTGACTTGCTATGGGTCACACAGCCAAGCTGGGGATCACAGTGTTCTGTCCTCTGCACAACTTAGAATGAAGAGGCCCATCCCACGAAGAACAGAAAACAGGTTAAAGCTGAAAAATCAAACCGTGAGAAATCAATAGCATGGTTAGATTTCTTTCATTTCTTTTTTTTAATTTTAATATTTATTTATTTATTTATTTATTTATTTATTTATAGTTCTCGGCAGGCACAACATCCCTGTTTGTATGTGGTGCTAAGGATCGAACCCTGGCCGCATGCACACCAGGAGAGCTCGCTACTGCTTGAGCCACATCCCCAGCCCCGATTTCTTTCATTTCTAATAAACAGAGCAGAAAACCAATTCATTTGTAATTGCACTTCTATTAACACCTGCTTTTAATGATGTTGAGATTTTACAGTTACTTAACAGTGAGATAGAAAAAAATAATAATAATAACAATTTAAAACCCTGGGTAGTTGTTGCAATTAAGTCCAATTAAACATGCCCTTAGGTAGAGTAGATATGGTGAGCGACGTCTTGCAGAATCTAATTTCTCTGACAAATTCACTCTCCAGGATACAAGGAGATTAGTATTTCATTGGCTGGAAAGGAGAGCAGTACAGTCGAAAAGACACAAAATATAGAGTTGAACCGATCTAAACCGCATCCGTTCAGCCGCCACAGGTGAGTGAAAGTCACCATGAGATGGGCCTAATAATACCTATTCACCACTGCCAGCGAATTAAATGAGATAATGCACAGGAAAGGCTGATTGGCAAATGTGCCCCAGATAGGAATTACAGCCACTTCTGAAACGAGAAATTGAAATGACTGAATGATTATGTGCGATTTTCTTTAAAATGATCTGAAACCTCCAATGGCAGACGGCAAGGCAGATACAAGCTTCCCTAATGTCCTTCTCCCCACACTGAATAGAATGAAAATAATAAATAAAAATAAGTTTAAAATAACCAAGAATTAGGAGAACAGACTTAAAACTAGGGATGAGCTCCCTATGCTTGGAATGTGGGCCTCCAAAGTTCATGTGCTGGAATTAACCATTCGGGTGACAGTGTCAGGAGGCACAGCCTTTGTTGCTAATTAAGTCAGAGGGCTCCCCCTTAGAATGGGACAGACCCCATAACAGGACCTGAGGACCTGGCAGTGGTTCCTTGTGCCTCCAGCCCTTCACTGTGCCCCTCCCTTATGTCCTCTTGTGCTTCCCACCTGAGGATGCAGCAAGAAGTCCCTCACCAGATACTAAACGCCCACGCCTTCGTCTTCGACTGCACAGTCTCCAGAGTTATAAGAAATAAATATTTGTTCTTTATAAACTCCGCAGTCTCAGGTGTTTTGTTTTAGCAGCAAAAACAGACTTAGATAGGGCCCACTACATGGGTCAAAGTTTGCAAAGTATCTTCCTGAAAAAAAAAGGAAAGTTTGGATCAAATTGAAAGGGGGCTCTGATAATTGATCATGGATCATTTCTATGATGGTAAAATGTTGCATGAATGAAATTCAGAAGGACCTCAGGATGGAATTCAAATGGACCTCACTCCATTTGGTGGGCAGAGACAGGGAGATTGCCCAGGGCAAAAGAGAGGGTAGGGAACGGCGATCTGGATCAGGGCTTCTGCACTGTTAACACTTTGGACCAGAGAAGTCTCTGTTGCCGGGGCCTGTCCTGTGCAGTGTGGAATGTTCAACAGCACCCCAGCCTCCGCTCGCTCCGGGGGGGGGGGGGGGGGGCAGGAGTAGCCTTTCCCGCTGTGCCAACTGGAGATGCCTCTAGCTTTTGCCAATAGCCCCAGATGACCCTCCCTCACTCTAAGAAGAAGCCAAACCCTGAAGACCCACAGTACCTGTCTGTATCTGAGACAGAGGCAGAACTCTTTCAAGGGTCTAAACACCAAGAAAACACAGACAGCAAACAAAGCCACCACAGGATGGGGGAAAACAAAATCTTTTGGCGATGGGGTAAGATGCCAGTGTGAGAATAAGCCCTGGCGCCTCCCCTCAGCCCCTGCAATCCCATTTCCTGAGGAGCAGACCAGGCTGCAGATGGCCTGAACCATTGTTCTTACAGCAAAACCGCATCCTCAGAAGGTGTCTCTTTCTGAAGCTGGGACCACCCAAAACTGCACCACCCCTGCTGCACCCCAGCTCCCCCGCAGGGCTGCAGGTCATAAGTTTCACACCACCACTGCCTGGGGCTGAAGCTGGTCCCCCCTGCTGTCTGGGCCTCAGAAGAGCAGGCTTGCAACCCAAGGCCACAGGGGCGCAGAGAAGCCTGGGGACAGGGAAGGGGATGGGGGACTCCAGTGTTCTATGTTGGGCAAATTATAGACTCAATAAAATCACCCCGCAGCAGAGATAAAAACAGCTACAGCAAAAATCACATCGAGGCTGCGGAAATTTTCAAACAAAACCTGGGAGGGAAGAAAGGAAGAGATCATGCTGAAGATAGAGTCCATCATGGAAAAGAAAGAAAGAATGAAAAAAAAAAAGAGTCCATTTTTGAAAAGGCCTGGCCCAGGAAACAGGAAAAAATAGACCATAAATGCGTGATTATCTCAAAAAAACTAAAGACGAGATGGCAGCTCAACAGGAGATTACACGGGTGCCAGAGCCAAGGTAAGAATTTATGGACTGGAGAATTAGCACCATGAGCCCATCCAACAGATGGGAACCAGTGAGATCAGAGCCTGTGGCAGACAAACTGGGAGTGCCAAAAACAGGGAATGGGAAAATGGAAAGGGAAGAGTCAGAATAGAAGCAATTTAAAGGTAATCGTTGTGGGTGACAGACCACGAGGTACCGAGAGGAGCCTCCACCCCAAAGGAGAGAAGTATCTTTTTTTTAATTATTATTATTATTAGTTGTTCAAAACATTACAAAGCTCTTGACATATTTCATTCATTTGATTCAAATGAAGGAGTATCTTAAAAATAATTCATCATACAAAATAACACAGCATAAAATAGAGGAAAAAGCCAAATATGAACAGCTCAAGAGTAAATGGCATTCAAAAAATATCAGAGAAAGATGAAAATCAGATAGAATTTGACAAAGAGGTTCAGCTTAATGGACTTGAGAAGGAATTAGAAAAGCTCCTGCCCAGGAACCAAGTCACCAACCACAGGCAGAGCGTCTCACTGCCCTTGTTCATTTTCCACATCGACGTGTGCTGTCAGAAGGCCTGAGGAATATCCGCCAAGCTCGCGGGAATCAAGGGGTGACGTCCGTTGGCACCAATGAAATCTGCCTTCGCACGCATTCAGGACTGTGGGAAGATAGTTCAAAACAAAGAGGGAACCCAGAGACTATTTCAAAGTGAGTCTTAGATCCTTCTAAATGTAAAAATAATCCTCGGTAACCGTGAAGCTCAATTTTGACTCAGAATTATAATTCCTAAAAGAAAATCTACATTATGTAAAAAAGAAACAGTAAAATATGTATGGTGGACAAGGATAAAAATCTTGGATCATAACAAAATCAGGATAGGGAAGAAGTATGAACCCACAGATTCTGTAACTTCTCTTAGTCGCTGCTGTGTTCTGTCAGATGCTGTTTTGTTTCTTGAGCCGACAAATCAAGAAAGATTTAAACATGTCTTTTTGGAAAATAACTTGTCGATGGTATTGGGGCAAGAGAGAGAGGGAGGGAAGGAAAAGGACTGAAAAGGGATTGAATATAAAATCTGTATTCAAACTAAAAGATCCAGATCCACAATATTAACAGTGAGCAAGGTTGACTTGAAACCAAAAATTTGTAAGTGAAACAAAGTATCAACCATCATGATAAAGGACATAAAACACAATAATTGTCATGACACTTTATGTTCTAGGTAATGTAGCTTCAAAATACATGAAGCAAAATCTCCAAAGAAACACAATGTGAAATCAGTAAAAAGTCAAGAGTAGAAACTTAACCTCCCTTCTCTGTTTTCAACAGTGTAATAATGAAGGACAAAAATAATTTAAATAGTGTAATTAATTGATTGGATATGTGTGTCTGATATATTAAACTCTGTACATCACGAACAAGGACATTCCACTGTTCACAAACTCTGACCTTGATACGATAAAAACCTACATTAATGATAAAGGCAAACCCAAAAATAGAAATTGAAACACTTTCTCCTTCCTGACTCCTGGCTCAAAGAAGAAATCAGCTTAAACAGCTAAAGCTGTATTCAGAAGAAAATTCATAGACTTAAACAGTTGTAGCCTGAATAACTGTGAGCTGATATATTCTCTCTCCAAAAGTCTGTGACCACAAATTTATTTCAGGATCCAAATTACTATTACTTTCTGGTTCCCATCCTACTAATGAATTTTAAACTATAGTTAATATTTGTGAAGGGTTTACCATGTAGTTGGGACATTTCCATGAAAGAGGTACTATTTTTATCTTTATATGAAAAATGAGGAAACTAGGACTCAGAGAAGTGAAGTCACCTACCTAGCCATTGTCAAACAGCTTGTGAATGACAGGTCGTGCTATTCCAAAGCTCATAGGTTTAACCATCAGCATGTACTTCCTCCCAGGACACTTCCACATGGACAATTAATAAATAGCTCATTAGGAAGTATAATGGGAAAAAACTCGGAATTTCCAATAGCAACCAAAACAAATACTTAGGAACAAGCTAAACAGGAAATGTGCAGAGCCTACAGTCCAGAGAAATATAAAATACCACTTAAGGGTGTAAAATATAACAACAACAACAAAAAAAAAAACCCCTTGCATGAATAGTGATAGATATCTTCTGTGTACATCTAACATAAAAATATAAATTTTCGGGGCTGGGGATGTGGCTCAAGCGGTAATGCGCTTGCCTGGCACGCATGGGGTACTGGGTTCGATCCTCAGCACCACATAAAAATAAAATAAAGATGTTGTGTCCACCAAAAACTGAAAAATATATAAAAAAAAAAAAAATATATATATATATATATATATATATATATATATATATATATATATATAAATTTTCCTTAAAATAATCTAAAATTTCATGCAATCCAAAATTAAAGCCTCAAAACTATTTGCAGGCAGGGGCGGATCTCAGTAAAATAATTCTAAATTCTGCCAAGAAAAAATAAATGTATAGATCTGTAAAAATGCCTTAAAAATAAAAGTGCAGGGGAATTTTCTCCACCAGGTATCCAGATATGTTATAAAACCAGACTAATCAACACCTCAGAATATTGCCCAAGGAGTCGCACCAAGGTGTGAAATGGAATGGAGGATCCAAATTAGATCCAAATATGTATCGAAGCTTAATTTATAATAAAGGTAACAGTTTGAATTAGTCAGAGCATTATGCATTATACAAAAAAATATATTGGGATAACTGTCTAGCCATTTGGTGGGGGGAAGAAATCTCAAATTTCCATTTAATACTACAATACATTCTAGAGAGCTTAATGGCTTACATATTTTCAATGATTAAAATGCTAGGGAAGGATTTTTAAATAAAAATTGGGAAATGTGAAAATCTTAAAAAAAAAAAAAAAAACGTTTAATTTTATTGTGTAATTTTTTGGAGGGACTGGAGATCAAATCCAGGCCTCTCATAGGCTAAGCAGGAACTCTGCCACTGAGCTACACCCCCAGGGTACCTGTCAACTTTTTAAATGGAATGTACATTCTAGGCACAATCAAAAGGCCACTGTGGCATGTGACCAAGATCCGAGGCCTCTCCTATACAAAGGGCCCTTTCCTATAGATAAGAAGATGACTGAACTCCTTAGAAAAATAGGCCAAATAAGTGAACAACCTACTGAATGAGAAGAAATAACACAAAGAGATTCTCATCCTCACAATCGAGTAAAGAATCCATATTATGTATGCTCTCAACTGTGATCCAAAAATATTAAATGGAAAATTCTAGAAATAAATGATCAATAGTACAGGGCCTGATGATGGAGGGAACTGGGTGGTGAGGAGGGTTTGAGGGCTGCATGGGAGCATGGCACAGTCACTGGAGCAAAAGTTGCCCTCGAGTGGCAAGAGGAGGCTGAGGTGGTGATAAGGCCACCGGCCAGCTTGGGGGATGGGCTGGGTAGAGCAAATTAGCAAATCAATGGAGCAAGTAAGTTAATATATTGGCGGTAATGAGAGCTCAGATTTCTGCTGCCTAAGAAGATATGTACAAATGTATATAGAGAGAGTTCATACATATATATGAAAGTGTGTGTGTGTGTGTGCACATATATATGAACTCTGAGATGCTGGACTGGCATCGGAGGCATTGGTATGAACTCATGGTTCCATAATATATAGAAAGTTATAGATTTAGATAGAGAAATAATTTATAGATGAATGCATGAGGACGGCTGTATACACATGCACGAGCATGCACACACACGCACAATACCTAGAAGCAATAACACCCCAGGTGCGATGAGCATATTGGTTTTGAATATCGTGGTCCATAAAGATGAGCCAAGTTCGTGGAAGCAATGACTAAGTTCTACACCCAGGCAGAGAATGCAGGATGAGAAGATGAACCTACAATATATCATTGTGCCAGGAAAAAAGGACATGATCGAGGAGGGATGGAGACATGTCAGAGGACACAGGAGCTCTGAGTTCTTGGAGAGCCTTCCCCCTGCCAAATCTGGGAAAACCCCAGCATCAAAACAGACACCGGTAGAAAGGGATTCTAAAGTGGGCATCCACCAACTCCTGCTGACAGAGGCGCATATGCAAACACACATTCAAGCTTTTCCTTGAATAAAATATTAACTACTAAATGTGGAAGGGAAATGGGAGTAGAAATTCGCCATTTGGAGACCATCACAAAGTGGTTTTCTCCAGCAGGAGCCACCCCTGGAGGAGCCTTAATAAGAATAGGACATCAGTATCATCTCGGAAAACCTGCCTGTAACATGTCAATGGATTACAAAAGGGGACCAGTGAGTCTAAGGCAGGGAGACCTGGCAGACACCCACACGACCAGATGATCGGGGTTAACATCTTGGGTAGGCTGGGTCACCATGCTGAGCCTCCTGGGTGATGCACTGAAGGAAAAGAGCATCGTTCCCAGGGTCCTCCACCCAGGAAGCAGGACAGGAGGAAACATGGCCAGGACCCAGGTTGAGCGTCGTGCTGGGGAACGCACAGCCCACACCCTTCTAGACTGTCGAGGACCGAGAAGAGGTGGGAACGGAAGAACTGAATGTAATGCATATTGTTGGAGAAGATTCTAGAGCCATTGTTGGGACAGTTGAAGGGGTCCGGGGATTGGAAGGTGGTGTTGGCACTGATGTTGAGTTCTTCATTAGAGAAGGGACTTGGCTTGGGGAAATGCACACAGCAGTGTTTAGAGATGATGGGATGTTCTGTCTGCCACTTGCCCTCCCAAGATTCAGAAGAAGAAGAATGGAGAAAGGGAACACACTCAGAAATGTGATAACAAATAAACAATCTGAGTGTGGACATATGAAAGTTCTTCGTATGGTTCTAGCAGCTTTTTCTGTAAGCCCAGATTTATTTTGAAATATGCTATCTTTTAAAATATTCGAAAGGACAAGAATCCTATCAGAAGTCTTAGTGGAATTGTAGAAGCACTTTTGGTATATACTAAACAAATTTAATTTTTTTGTTGCATAGAGTGTGCTTACGTTTGCCAAATAAGTGCTCGATGCTAGTGAGAGAGCACACACAAAAAAATTGTGATGATAGATGTTAATTCGGCAGAAGGTTGCAATTTGGCACGACCCATATAGAAAGGGTCATTTGGCAACGTCTTTCTCTGAGTCTAAAAGATAGCTAAAGAGGTATGCAAAGACATGTGTTTTACAAAGCTGATTGGTGCAAAATGGAAATAAACTTGGAAACTAGAAATAACCAAGTCCCTGTTCATGGTTATTGAAGAAGTTCGTCACGTCGCTACAATTTAGTTCTCAGTGACCTGCAACAATGAAGTGGTGGATATACCCAGGCGTTTATGACACATTTTTGAAAATAAATTCACGTATTCATTTACTTAGTTCAGCAAACGTACATATGGAATCCTGTTATATATCCATTACTGCGTAAGCATGAGGTGTATAAAGATGAATAAAGCACAATACTCAATCCTAGCTGAGGAGACAGATGCATAGACAAGTAGCATTTCTGACTTCTTAGGTGCAAGGGGCCAGGTGCAGCCTAATCCCTTAAAGGTTCTCTTTGGGGGATAAATTGAAATGGGGGGAGTTGACGTTCTGTAGTGTTTTGAAATGTATTGAAATGTTTACAACGAGCATGGATTGCCTGTGTACTCCGGGTGGAGAAAAGCAATAAAAAATATCTCTGACTAAGAGGAAATAATCAATGTAATGTTACCCGAACACAAAACAAGGAAAAGATCGCAGCTTCGCCTCGGGAAAAATTGACCCAAATTATTATTAATTGCAGTTGTAGCCCCAGCGCTTTGCCGTGTCTGCAGTTTTACAAAGTAAACAAACATCTTGTTCTGAAGATAATCCCCACTGTTTATATTTGGTCTTCCTGAGAAAGGACGGTTTGTGACTCACCAGGCCGCAGGTTGGATGCTCTGGCCAGGCCTGTGTTGGGGACTAGCTACCACTGCCCGGGGGTTCAGCCGTGGAGGGTGCACGGGTCACGGGACCTTCCTTTGCTGAAACATCCTGGTGTCCCCCGCTCACCCCGAGACAAGGGGTCTTAGCAGGGGAGGTCGGTAAAGCTTGAAGGAAGAAAAAACATTAGATTTGTCCCTTTAGGAACTTCTGGCAGAGATTCAGCATTTCCTTCTCTTGTGAATGTTACCTCAAACCACAGTCACCTTAGCGGGGCCCTTGGCTTTGCAAGAAATCACAGATATTTTCGTATCAATCACTGAGGCTAACTCAAAAGATCATTGATCCTCCTCACCGATTCAAAATGATGATACTAATTAGAGCTGTCTCTAGCTCTTGTTATTTACAATGTTAATAAAAGGCCCATTACTCCATCAGACATAGAGCTTTCATATTTTGATAACTATATTCCATACAATTGGAATTCTTTATAATATACTGTATCTTATTTTGTGTGTGTATGTTTAAAAGATTTGCTGGGAGAAGATGTCCAAAGCTCAGAAAGGTTAGGAATCTTTGATCTGGAAGACTCTGCCATGCCCCACCAAGGGCTACAGGCCCTGTTTTTTCATGAAATGTCAGATTCATGAACTAGTCTCCCTGCATGTCTCCTTTCGTGACCCCTCATCTAAATCTACCCACCCACTCTACAGATGCCCTAACGGTGGCCTGAAATGCAGAGAGCCAGGATCACATCATTAAGTCATGACACCCTCCAGAATCCCCCACCTCCGGGTCCCACCGTGCTCTCCCCGGAGCACCCCAGCCTGCCTCTGCCTCCTTCACACTGCCTGGGGTCCCTGGGGGAGGGGACCCAGCTCCAGATCCCTACAGACCTGCTGTGGAATCTCGGATGATCAGGGCACTGCCCAAGCCTTAGTTTCCTCCTCTGTCAGGGGGAGTGATCTTACCAGGTCAGGAACAAGGTGCACGCTGGCCTCGCCCTGGATGTCCCCTCTTATCCAGGGACTGATGAGGCCCACAGGAGAAAAAGAATGGGAACCCCGTCTATGTGGGTGTGGGTGTGAGAGGCACCGTCCTCTCTGCTGCCCTGACTGAACTTACTCCAGCCCCAGAATTCTTTCTGCAAAGCTGAACTCATCCCAAGCAGCCCTGTTCCTTCCTACTCACCCACTTGCCTGCCCCTGGACCACAGCCACATGTCCACCCACATGGGGTGGGACTGTGACTTGCTACAATCATACTAGAACACTCTCTGTTGATATAAAATGCTTTTAAATTTTTATTTATTTATTTTTGTGGCACTGGGGATTGAACCCAGCTTGCTCTACCAGTGAACCACACCCCCAGCACCTTTTATTTTTTGAGACAGGGTCCGGCTAAGTTGCCCAGGCTGGCCTTGAACTTGCCATCCTCCCCAGGCTCTGGAATCACAGGCGTGAACCACGGTGCCGGGCTCAGAATACTTTCTAGTGTGGCGGCAGCATCTGTGAGAATTTTAAATGCTCTCGCCCTTGACCCGGCAGCTTCGGACCTCAGGGGATTCACCTAGACCAAGAAAAGCTTGGGGTGCAAAGGTAGTTACCCCAGGACGTCGTCTGAACCACCTACGATCCCTCCCCAAGAGAGAAGCTGAGCACCCTGGGCCTGCTGGCCATGGAGGCCCACTTAGCCCTGCCCAGGATGAGCAGAGCTGCACCTCCCGTGGGTGCTCCACAGGGCGGCCAAGGGGGGGAGCTAGAGGGAGGCTGGTGCTGAAGCAGGACGCCATCCCCTGTGTCCTGCAGGAGAAGTGGGAACACACCTGACCCAGCCCACCCTCCCCGGGAGGCTCCTTCCCTGCTCCTGGGCTTCTGCGGAGGAGGGGAGGGGCCGAGGGGACCCGGAGCGCGTGGCTAAAGGAGAGGGTCTGAGGGCTGGAGGGTCCCAGCCCATTTACAAACATGCATCCGTGAGGCTATAGGTCCAAGACCTGGCAAACCAAGAAGTGTGCCCAGAGAAGGTCTCCACAGTGGCCCAGGTAGGGTGAGGGGGTCTCTCGTTTCTCTTTTTGTATTTTCCTAAAGCGGTGGAGACGTGACCCGGATCTTTCAATAATGACACGGAAAGACGTCCATAGGTTACTTCCTGGGCCGGGGGTAGTTGAGATAATGTCACTTTTTAAATGACACAGTTCTGTGTCATCATCACGTATATGGACGGATCATTCTAGCTGCTCCCTGGGGAGGGGACAGGCAAAGGGTGAAGGGGCTGCCCTTGTCACCCACCTGCCCTCTGGGGAAAGGATTGGTGCCAAAATCCCAGCAAGAAGCTCCGAGCCCAGGGCGTGGCCTGGAGTAAGCGCTCAGAGAATGTGGAGCTACAGAAGGGGGCGTTTTGTTGAACTGATATTGTGACTCACAACAGCGTATGCCATGATTAGTTTGCAGAAAAAGTTGTTCTATGACCCCCCCGCTTTTCATTTCAGACCCCCTGAGGTCTGAAGTTGAGCTTAGAACAGTGCCTGGCATGTAATAAGTCCTCAATAAATGTTCGTTGAATGAATCACTGAGGGTGGGACTAAAGAGGAGGCAAGAGAGCTGAATAACTCCCAGGAGTCTAAACTGCCCCCTGCCTTGTACCCCGCCCCCCGCCCCGCCCTCTGTCTCCAAGGAGAGGATGGAGCAGGGCAGGTCAGGGAGCTGGGCTTGAGGGTGCTGTGTTTGACCTGCAAGGGAGACTGCAGGGCAGCTGGCCTGCTGGGACAAGAGCTCAGAGATCTGACTGTGCAGAGGAGCCTGGCCTAAATGGTCAACAAAAACAAAACTTGCCCCTCCACCTCCAGCCCGACTCCCACAGGTGGGGGTTTGAACCTGGCTCCTCCCATTACTGAGACTTTGAGCAGATTCTTTCTCCTCGCTGAGCTGTTTCCTCACCTACAACGTGGATGGTCACTGCCTGGCCTCCCCCGGGGGCTCATTTAGAGGATTAACTGAGATAATAGGGAGAGCACTGACCATGTGCAGGATGCACCTGTCCTCTTTCCAGGGGCCAGGTGACAGGGTGGGCCGCAGACCCAGGAAGCTGGCCCGGGGCTCCAGTTCACCTCCCAGCCCTGGTCCCCTCGGTCTTCCCAGCGTCTTCGCCTCTCAGAGTCCCAGGAGCCAGCTCTGCCTCATCGGGGACCCACCGAGAGCCAGCTTTGGGCCCCAGGGGAGCCATTTCCCAGCAGACTCAGGAACTCAGATTCAGCTTTGAAGACGCGGGCAGCTGGCAGCTGGCGGGCAGGGAAGTGTCCGCAGGGGGCCGGGTGGGATCGGAGTCACTGGGCCTGGCCTGGCTTCCAGTGGTCCCACTGCAGACACCAGGACGGGGGAGGGAGGGATGGGGCAGTGGCCAGCACTCCGGCAGCAGGAGGTCAGGGGCTGTGGGAAACCTGACCCACACAGGGCTGGGCTGGGTCCCTACAGTCCCCAGAGCTGTCCTGCCCCCGCCGGGCCTCAGTTTCCCCATCTGTTGAATGGCAGGTCAGAGGAAATGATGCCCAGGGGTGCTGTCTACTCGGGTGGCCGCCAGCTGCCCGTGGCTTCTGAGCACTTGGAACGTGGCTGGTCTTGTCAGGGAAAGACGCACAGCAGATTTATGACCCTTGGCACAAAAACGACAAGGACATAAAATACCTCGTGAACAAAGATGATAATACTGGGGATGTATTGGGTTAAATAAAATATGGTATTAACGTGAATTTCATTTTTCTTGGTACTTTTAATGGGGCCATGGGAATTTCGGAATCATCCCTGGTCATCACTCTGTCATTTTGAGGGCCAGCAGGTGCTGCCCGGAGACCCCCGAGTGGGAGTTTTTCACGCGGCGTGTGGATGTGGGACTCTTCCCACAAGCCTCTGGTGACCTGGCTTGTTTGGCCTGACCGCCACGGGTGGCCCTCCACTGGCAGAGAACTCCCCACTTCTGTCATCTTCCAGGATCTCACAGAAGCCTGAGGGCAGGGCTCTGGTCCCCATTTGGCAGATGAGGAAAATGAGACCCGGGACTTAGGCACAGGTGACCCCGTCCGTCCACAGAGCAAAAGGCAGCTCCCGTGGGGTGTGCCCAGGGGAAGAGGGTAGCCTGGGGAAGTCTGAGCGTGCAAATGGGGAAACCGAGGCTCAGAGGGTGAAGTGAGCCTGTCCCCCACAATCCACCCCGTCCTAATGCAAAACTAAGAGGCACGGTCCCTGCCTCCCTCCTCTCCCTCCCTTTACATCCGCCCAAAGGCCAGCCCCTGTGGGTCCACCTCTGAGCCTCTCTCTGCAACCTTCTCTCTGTCCCTACCAGCCCCCCCACATCCTGGCCACCAGGAGCCATCCCTACTCCTCCTCCCCAAAGCCAATTTTCAAATTGCCAATCAGATACTCATGGGTACTTTCTGCTCTCAGGACAAAGACCACAGCCCTAATAAAGGCTCCAGGTCCTATGTCCTGGAACCCCAGCATGCCTCCCTGCCCACGATTCCCATGATGTTCCCCTTGACTTCCTGCTCCAGTCCCACCAGCCTTGTTCACTTCCCCAAATGTGGCATGGTCCTTCTCACCACAGGACTTTTGCACATGCTGTTCCTTCAGCCTGGAATGCTTGTCCCTCCCACTGTTGCCTAGCTACTGCTGACTGTCTTTCATAGTCACTCCTCTGGGAAGCCTCTGGTGACTCATCATGACAGTAACCATGATGAGGGTATAAAAATGATGCTGATTTTTTTCTTTTGGTACTGGGGATTGAAGCCCAGGGTGCTTAACCACTGAGCCCTTTTGGAGACAGGGTCTCCCTACATTGCTGAGGCTGGTCTCAAATTTGCAATCCTCCTACCTCAGCTTCCAGAGTCATTGGGATTAGAGGCATGTGACACTGCACCCAGATTTTTGCTTTTTCAATTTTGGGGGGTGGGTTTCAATCCTGGGGACTGAATCTGAGTCCCACCAGTGGAAGGCAAGCACTGTACCCCCGAGCCATTGTGCCTCAAAGACTCCAAATTCAGGAGCCCTCACCTTGTGCCTCAAAGACTCCAAAGCAGGATAATACTTCAATTAAACCTCATAACAAATGTCTGGGGAAAGCACCTTAAGATGAAGAAAGTGAAGCACAGAAAGGGTAAGCAGTTTGTTTATGATCACACAGCAGTTCAGCTCCGGAGCCCGCTCTCTCTGGGTGGTTTCACATCCACTCAGCACCGCCTGCTTCTCCTTGCCAGCGTTAATCGCGGGCCCACTTAACCTACCCTGGCACCTGCTGTGGTCCAGGCACAGTGAAAAGAATCCTTGGCGCCTCACCCCAGCTGCAATTCTGCTCTTATCCATAGAACACCGGCCCCGGGACCCTTGAGTCGTTGGCGCTGTTTGATTTCCATCCACGTCAGAGTTCTGGTTAGGACAGGAAGCCCGAGGACCGTGAAGATAAAATACAAGATAATGAGCATCGTCAAAAGCGTGATGATTGGCTGTGTCCCTCGTCGTACCTTTGCCATCTGATCAGAGTCCTTAAAAAGCTCACCATGTGCTCCAGCCTCGACCCTCAGTTAGACCGAGGAAGCACAGGCTCACCCAGCCAGCGCGGCCTGGCACCCGGTGGGGGGAGAGGCCCACCCGGCCTGGAGCCTTCTCTCCTATTTAGAGTTGATCTGAAACAAAACCCCAAAATGAATCAATCAGCCAGAGGCTTGTGTTTGGGGAAGGAAATGGAAAATCGTGCCAGGAGCCCGGAGGCAGCGTCTCTCCGATCTGACGGTGGCCTGGGTTTTCACGTGCGCCAAACACCATACCGCCACTCGAAGACGTTCTTGTCCCAGGCCGTGCGATGTGTGACAACATTAATCCAGAATAAATGAACCCATTTCTTCCTTGGTTCTAACATAGACCTTAGGAAAGAAGTGGAACATGGGCCACCTAGGTAGAGAGGCCGGGGACCTTGCTTCAAGGGCGTCCCCTCCCAGGGTGGCTCCAGCTCAGCTGGGGAAGACATGGAAGGAGAGGGAGGGGTCACTTCATGCAGCTGGTCATCCAGGAAAGAATCAGAGCCCGGCCTGCTTCCTGCCTCCAGCCTGGACGGGGTCCTTCCTCCCTCCCCAAGTACCCCCGGCCCACCTCCCACCTGAGGGTCTCTGCCGCCCACCCGCACCCGCTCCACTCTCCCGGCACCTCCCACCCGGCTGGCCACACTGTGGTCCTAGGGTTCCCTGACGCCTGCCCCCGTCAGAGCCCATCTGTCCTCAGCTCTGGCTGAGTGTGGTTTGGGGACCTGTCATGATGGGACCGCTTGTCCCCCAGCCCCATGAGGCCATGGTTTCCTCCAGATACTGGGCCCAGCCCCTGCCTCTCAGGAGGCCCCTCAGTCCAGCCCGGGGAGGGCCCCGCTGTCAGTGGAGGCTGTTGGGCCTCAGCGCCTGCTGGGCTGGGCGGCTCCTGAGCTGGGCTCTCTGCTCCCCAGGGACGGTCCCCAGGGCTGGTCCCGGGGCTGCCAGGCCTCAGGGTGAGCAGACCCTGGTCAGAGCTGCAGGTGGTGGACAGAACTCGGCAGGTGGTTCCCTGGAGGCCACAGCGTTCCACTAAGAGATGGGGAAAGTCAGCGCCCTGGCCCAGGGTGACCAGCCTCCGCCCGGCCTCCTCTGGACGGAGGGCCAGCGCCCCGCCCCTGGGTTCCTGGGGCCAGCCCGCTCCGCCTTGGGTCTTCCCTTCTGACCCTGTCGCTTTACCTCCAGCTAAAGCGTCCTTTTCCCTCCCACGGCTGCCGGCCTCCGGGCCCTGTGCTCCGTCCCACTCCGCAGGACCTCCTGTTCCTGTTAGTGCCACAGTTGGGGAGCGTCATCTCTCCCCCTGAGCCTTAGCACCTCCTCTGCTCTCCCCCTGCCTTCAAGCAGCTCCCCGCCCCTCCTTCAGCTCTCCATCTCTAATGTCCGTCCCTCACAAAGGCCTTCCCTGACCACCCTCTCCAACACCGCAGGGCACCGGTATTACCTCCAACCCAAGGGTCACGAGAGGTCGTTAGTTAATTAACGTGTTTGCCAATTTAGTGTCTGCATCATCCCCACGGTCCCCGTTGTTCCCAGGGCCTGAGACAGTGCCGGCACATAGTAGGTGCTCAGTAAATATTTGCTGAGTGAATGAATGAACAGCTGGGGGTGGTCTGCAGCTTCCCCCATGAAAATCTTAATGGACAAGAGGGTCAGTCACTTATAAAAGCACAAAATAGACTCACCAGTGCCCAGGCCCCTCTCACCCCAGACCCCAGCTCTGCAGACACTGCACCCCTCCTGGCCCCTCCCAGACACACTGGCTCCACCACCCCACCAAGCTGCTCAGGGTCTGGCTGAGCCAGGAGCCAATAGCCCCCAACGAATCATTACCCAACCCCAGTTTGTGGGACTGAGATGACTCTGTGACCCAGATTCTCCACCCACCCACATGCCACCGTGCTGAGGAGGTGGCTGGGATTGGAGATGCTGGTGCCCAGATTTGTAAAATAGGGGTGATCCCACCCACTCGAGCTGTGCAGCCGGCATCTGAGAACGGATGGGGAGAGCGGTGCACACGCCGGTGCCTGGCAGCCCTGGGGACCCACGTTCCTCTCACTCTGGTCCCGTTCCCTCCTTGTTCAATCAGGGAGTTCTGGAATGCAGACCATGAGCTTCAACACTCAGAACCAATTACCAAGTTTCTGCGGGTGTGTGGCTACCTCTCTGGGACACAGAGAATCTTAATTAATTATGATTTGAAAGGGCTTGATGTTCCAGGAATAAAAAAAGGCATAAGGGGGCCCAAACTATTTTCAGGAACATTAATTATTCAATGGACACTATTTGTAGAAAATTGGGACTGTTAAATATAAGCCTAGGGTTGGGAGCACTAGGATGATTCTCTTACGAAATCCCATTCTCCTGCACCATCATCACGATCCAGCAGCAGAAAGAGAAGCTTCTAATCTGAGCTCTCCTGTGTTCATGCTGTGTGACCTTGAGCATGTTGCTGTCCCTCTCTGACCTCAGTCTCATCATCAGTTGAAGTCTGTATTAGACGGTTTCTCGGATGCCTAAACTGTGACAAGAGAATTTAGAAATGTCCCATCCTGCGCCCCACTTCTAAGGTTCTCATTCAGTGGGGCTGGGTGGCTCCTGATACCTACGTTTTAACAAAGCTCATGAAACTGTTCCATGAGCTGCTGGACCATACTCCAAAGAAAGCTGGCTGTGACCTATGACATCCACAGAGGACCCTTCAGTGGCCATGAAAAATACCCACTTTATTATCTGTTCACATGCTAACGGGGCATAGTAAACCCTATGAATTGACCTACTCCTTGGTGTTCCTCTTCTCAGAGTTCAGGTGGTTAATTCTGAGGTTGAAACATAAAAGTTTCCTCTTGTAATTAGCTCTTAATCAGCTCACTACGGTGACTTCCTGGGGAGAAGTCCACAATCCTTATCCATGGGACCTGGAGACAAAGCAGCACAGCTGGGTGCTTTGCAGGGGAGCAAGAGGAGAAGCTGGCACCCGAAAACGGGGGGCGGAGGTCATCCATCCATCCCTCTCTCCATCCATCCACTCACCCACCCACCTATCCATCTACACATTGGTCCCTCACCCGAATCTCCATCTCTTCACCCACCCACCCATCCACCTACCCAACCATCTATCCATCCATCCATTCTTCCACCCACCCACCCATCCCTCCATCCACCTACCATCCATCCATCCATCCATCCATCCATCCATCCTTCCACCCACCCACCCATCCCTCCATTTTGCCCATCCCTCCATCCACCCATCTATTCATCCATCCACCCATCCATCCTTCCATTCACCCATCCCCCACCCACCCATCCATCCATCCCCCACCCACCCATCCACCCATCCACGCACTCATCCACCCATTTGCCCACCTATGCATTCATCCATCATTCATCTCTCCATCCATCCATCCATCCATCCTTCCACCCACCCACCCATCCCTCCATCCACCCATCCACCCATCCCTCCATCCACCTACCATCCATCCATCCATCCATCCTTCCACCCACCCACCCATCCCTCCATTTTGCCCATCTTCCCATCCACCCACCCCATCCATCCTTCCGTCCACCCATCCCCCACCCACCCATCCATCCATCCCCCACCCACCCATCCACCCATCCACGCACTCATCCACCCATTTGCCCACCTATGCATTCATCCATCATTCATCTCTCCATCCACCATCCATCTACCCAAGAAGGACTTATTAAGGACCTACTATGGAGATAGCCAGCGCAGCAACCTGGTCTCTACCCTCCTGCGTCTGCAGTCTTCCAAGGATACACACCACACAAGTAAAACAAACTAAATGGCTACAAATGGTGAAAATAATCCAGCTGGCCTCTGAAATAGAGGCTGACGGGAGTGCAGAGGGGACCCACCTTCAGAGAGTGGCCAAGGGGCTCCCTGAGGGGCCAGGGTGAGAAGGCCGAGCGGGAGGTGAGCACGTGGTCAGGCAGGAGGAGCAGTCTGCGGAGGCCTGGGCCTGAGCTGCTGGGAGCCCGGAGCCCTCCTGGCTCCCCGGCCTCCCGAGTGCCCAGGTAAACCATCCTCTAGGTCGGCACTTTAGGGGACAGGGAACTCCCTGCCTCCAGTGACTGTCCCCTCATTCCTGAGGATTCTGATAGGGCAACTGTCATTCTCATATGAACCCCATCGTGTCCACTGGTCCCCATGGTGGTCTTAAGGCCACCCACGTCATTCTCAGCTAGTCCACAGGTCACCCTTGGGCAAATGACACCTAGGTGAGCTGCCTCCTTGACTGATAGACCATGACCCGCGTCCTGTAGCCATGACCCGCAGGCCATCCTACCTACCGATGATGGCACCTATTCCAGTGATCCCAAGGTTTTCTTACACTGCAGGGACACAACTAATGAGGTCTGACCTCACTATAAGGAGCAGGGCTCTCACCTCCTTTATTTTGAGCATTATACCTCTTTAATGCAGCCCAGGGCGTCACAATCTTTTCTTCCTCCTTTCACAAAAATGAAGCATGTCCTCAAAAAATTAAAAATAGGATTATTCTATGGTCCAGCAATTGCACTTTGGAGTATATAATCAAAAAAATTAAAAGAAAGATCTCCCAGAGATATTGGTACATCCACATTCACAGGAGCCTTGCTCACAATAGCCAAGAGGTAGAAGCAATCTAGGTGCCCTGGCACAGATGAATGCATAAATGAATTACGGTAGGTACATTCAGTGAAATATTATTCAGCCTTGAAAAGGAAGGAAATCCCGACACATGCTACAATACTGACAGACGGTAGAAAGGTGGTCTCCAGGGACCGTGGGGCATGGAGATTGGGAGATCACTATTTCACGGGTACAGAGTTTCGGTTTTGTAAGGTAAGAAGTGTTCAGGAGATCAGTTGTACACTTATAGGAATGTACTTAACTGAACCACACATTTTTTAAAAGGGTCAAACAGTAAATTTTATATTATGTGGACTTGACCTCAGTTTTTAAAAAATGAAGCAGGACTCTACCTGGATGTTTGACTCGGAATTTCTATAATCACAGAAACATCACAAACCACTACCAAAAGCCAAGCGTGCCTTCTAGTCGCGATCATCAATCAATAAGAAGAGGCATCATTAGATATCTAATGATTGATTTTAGGATTCTTATTGAGAGGGCTGATACATATTCAGATTCGGCTTGCCCTGCAATCCACTGAAAATGACTTATGACGGGAATTTATACACAATTGCTACCAGAGGAGTCAGCTCGTAAGAATATTCCAAGCATTTAATTGACTTTTAAAAGAATAGCTCTAGCCGGCTAATTAAATATCAAGTTAGGGAATGTGTTAATTGATATTTAATAAGGATGTCGATTGATGTCTGACTAGCCAATATGTCTCTTAAAATATGTCAATTAGATGCTTAAAGATCCTTTCAAGGGGATTAGGAGCTGGGTGCACCGAGGATGTAATTTGTTAATTTTCTTTTAATTACACATCGCATCCTTCCCTGCCGACTCTGGATGGTAGAACCGCTGTGAGCCACTTGGCCTGATCCCCAGGCTGTCTTGACTCACAGACCCACAGAGCTGGGGAACACTTGCTGGCGCTGGCTTAACATCTGTGTAACAGCAGAGCCCAGAGAGGGAGAGTGAGCCCTAGCCACACTCCTCAGCAAGCCAGGGATGGCCTGCCCAGGCTCGCCTTGGCTGGTTCTGGATGGGCGTGCGCCTGCTCATGAAGGGCTGGCCCCGCCTGACCCGCGCCACCCTTTCCTTCCCTGGGACAGGAGGAGGGGCTTCAAAGGCACAGTTGCCACATCCCTTCTCCAGGGAGACTCTTCTCCCTCCTGGATACCACCGTTCCTGAAACCCACACAGGCCAGCCCCTTTCCTTCCTGTCTGCTCCCTGCTCACAGTAAGAAGCTCCATCAGGGGAGCCCTGTGCAATTTAAAGCCAAATAGCAGGAGCTTCCCGGAGAACACCATGGAGTAGAACTTCCTCCGTTCTCTCGTGCGCTCGACGCTCACTGCTTGCCAGGGTGAGCCAGGCAGCAGGCCAGGAGCTGGGGCCCGCTGAGGGTCCTGGCCCCGAGGACCTCACAGTCCAGCGGGAAAGGTCAAGACAGGGTTCACAGGTCACCAGGTCACACTCCTGAGGAGTCTGGCATGCGATGGAGACCCCCGAGGGGCCTGACCTGGGCTCCAGGGCCTGTAGGAAGGGACGGTGGAGATTGAGAGGGGAGTCCGTGGGGGCCGGCCGTGGAAGGAAGAGCGTTCCAGACCCAGGGGAACAAGTCCAAAGGCGCTGAGATGAGAGGACGGAGGAGTGACCGGGTGGAAGGTGCCTGAAGGCCATCTGCCAGATTTGGGTTTCCCCCTGGGTACCGGCTCTGCCCACCAAGCCCCCGAGTGGTCGCCATCTCACTGTCTGTGAGTCAGGGTTTCAAACAGGGGACAACAGGGAGGGGCCTGCCCTGCGTCTCCATGTGTCCAGGGCTGTGCTGGGAGGACGGGGCTGACTGGGAGGGGCTCGATGGCTGGGACAGGAGACGCCGAGGGGCTTCCTCACCCACACTTACGACTTCTGGCTCAAAGGGTGGGCTCAAGTGTGCCTGTCCATCAGAGCACTGTTACGGGGCTCCCCTGTGGCTCCGGCTTCTTCAGGGCCAGTTGCCCATGGTGACCAGATGTCTTGTGTGGGACTCAGGGGTCAAGGACTCCCATCCCACCAGTCAGGAGAGCCTCTGATGGCCTTTAGCCTGGGAGTCCACCAAGGTGTAGGGACCGCTTAGCTGCAGAGACCAGAAGGTGCACCCGTGTGGGCCCAGCAGCGTCCATCACGCGGGCAGGATGGAGGCGGGGAAGCCGGGAGAGCTGGCTTGTATTCAAGGCTTTCTGATTAGAGGAGAGGAGAGATCATCCGGCAGAGGGCAGGTGGACATGGGAAGGAGGAAGGTTCTGGAGACTCTGGGAGATGGATCAGACACAGGGGGTGGGGAGAGGCCGTGTCAAGAGCGCTGCCCGGTCCTGCCTCCAGGGCTGTCCCCCGAAACAGGAGATACTGCTTGGGGAGGGACAGGTTGGGATGAGCACGTGGTCAGCTTCCCGTCGCTGTGACAAAGGGCCTGCAGGAGGCTGGGGCCATCGCTCAGTGGCCGGGCGCTTGCCTAGCACGTGAGAGGCACTGAGTTCACGTGAATAAATAAAATAGAGGTCCACCGACAATGGAAAAATGTCAACAAAATGAGGAAAGGGTCACTGTGGCTCGCTGTTTGGGAGGGTCCGGTCCCTGAGTGGGTCCCATTCTTTGGGCCTGAGGCGAGGTGGCTCAGGATGGCAGAGGTACACTCTGAGTGAAGTCACCCACCTCCTGGCCAAGAAGGAAACGGGGAAGAAAAGGCTCCAATATCCCTTTCAGGGCCATATCCCTCAGGACCTAGGGGCCTCCCACCAGGCCCCCTGCTCCACTGCCACCCAGTAGCACCCCCCCCCCAGGGGACCAAGCCACTAACATGGGGCTGCTGGGGACATTCAAGATCCCAGCTGCAGCAGGGAGGAAGAGCCGCGTTTGGTTATGAAGGAGTCTGAGAGGCCTTGGGGACATCCAGGAGGTGAAGAGTGTCCCTGAGAAATAGAGAGCTGGGAAGAGAGGCAGATGACGTCACCGTCACCTAGGGTGCAGAGGTCTGAGGAAGGCCAGAGAGACAGGCAGACCCAGAGGTGGGGCCCAGGAGCCGCGGGCCGGGTGCCTTCAGGACTGGGTCCCCCAGAGGCCGCCGAGAGCTCAAGATGAGGGTCCTTCTTCAGAATGTCCAAGGAGCTGAACACCATGGCCTGGGGCCGATTCCTCCCGGCTTCCGGGAGGCCGGGCCTGCGCAGACCCCGTGGTCCCAGCTCTTGGGCTCTGAATCCTGACAAAAATCTATTTTAAACTTCATCCAGGAAAACCGGAGGGTGGAGAAGGGCTGGAACGTTGTGGAAAACGAGGGAAGTCAAAGAGCAGGCGGGCAAGGGTGACTCCATGGCCCGGCCTCCGCAGGAGTGGTCAGGTCCACTCTGGGGGCGAGGAACGGCGGGCGAAGGAGCAGGGGGCCTGAGGCCATGGCTGGGGGGCAGGTCTCCCCACCTCTCTGGGCCTCCCCCTTCCCTAAAAATTCTAGGGCTCCAGCCTCGGGAGGTCCCATGACCCCACCACAGGACGATCCAGGGAGACACCTCCAAGATGGCCTGTGGGGACCGTGAGTCGCTGCCAGGCGCTCCCTGTCCCCAGAAACAATCAGACCTACGGATGGTGTCACGGGGAGGGCTGACAGGCTTCCCTGGGACCTCTGAGGTGCCAGACAGAGGCAGCACCACCACAGGGTCACAAGCACGGGTTTCGGAACCAGACAGGCTGGGATCCAAGGTCTACGTCTTACTGGCTGGCTGTCCCTGAGCGTATTTCCCTGGGAAAGCTGGAAAATAGACACTAAGTCAGTTTGTCCCACCCCCTGCAGCGGCAGAGGTCAGAGGGGAAAGAGAAGGGTGGCTCTAGCTTCCCCCGTGTCCAGCGAAGATCCCCAAATGAGGCAAGGAGCGGGCTCCTCGCATCAGTCAGCCAAGAGCCTGGCTTCCCTCACTCTCAGCCAGAAAGGAAAACCCTCAGCGCCCAGCTGCTGTTCTCCGAGATGCTTATTCGGTTACCAGTAACAACGGTCGCCATGGAAACGGGCGGTCCAGCCTGCCAGCCCGGAATGACTCTCAGGCCAGGGCCAGATTAGCCACCCCCACACCCTTTCCCAACCAAAAAGGCAGCCTGAGCCCCGGCTCTCCCTCCATGACCCAGTCAGAGGGACCCAGCCTCCGACGCCTTTCTCCCCAATGTCCCCACGTCCCAAAGTCCCCACGTCCCACCTTTGGAAAGTTGGCTGAGAAATAGCAAAGTCAAAGGACAGCCAGCGCCAGGGTGGGGCGGGCGTCACAGGGGTGGATGAAGCAGGTGTGTTGGGAGCTACAAGAAGATGCTGTCCTGCGAGAGGAAACTGAAACCCCAGAGGCGGGGCGCCAGGCACTGCTCCCCTCGTGTCACCCCAGGAGCCTTGTCTCCCAGCCTGGGTGCTCCCCCTCGCTGTAGAAATCCAGGTCGTTCCTTGGAAGCTCGTCAAGGTCAGTGGAGCTCTTAACAATGTGTCCCGGCCATGGGGGAACACAAGGAGTCAGGAGACCCCTGGGCAGAGCATTTGGGGAAGGGCTCCTTGGCAGGCATTCAAGACTCGATGACCTTGGGGGCCTGTCTTCCGTGAACCCCCAGGATCTATAATGACGGGGAGGTGTCGCCAACTCCTTCCAGTGCCAACATGGGAGGCCCAGGCTTCACGCGTCTGTCTTCCTCCCAAAATGGGGAGAAGGAAGTCTTCTTGCACAAAGTAACCATCAGAATTGCTTCCAAAAGCAGCGCCTGCTGGTTCTCGGTCTGGCAGCCTGAGCAAGGCTGAGCCCAGAGGGGTACCTGGAAGAACACCCAGGAGAAAGGCAGAAGACGACAAGGTGGGTCAAAGACACAGGCAGACGGCAGCCCCAGCAGCTCCAAGCCAAACTCAGGGGGCTGTGTCATAAAGCTCACTGCGCCCCCCCCCCCCCGGCCCTTGGGCTCCAGGGCATGAACTCAGGGAAACCTCCTCATGTCCCCAAGGCCCAGCTCCCTCACATGAGCAAACCAGATACTGCTTCTACCGATAAAGCAGAAGACACAGGACTGCACCCTCCACATCCCGGCAACCACCGCCACTGTGGGTAGGGGTTTGCTTCAGATTACCTGGGAGCGGTGAAGGAGATGGGGGCCGGAAGTGAGGCTGCCCCGAGTCCCTCGTCAGAGCCGAGGATGGCCATTACTGTTTTCCTAATAATAAGTCACCATTATCCTTTGTCCCTCTCCTTCTCTCCTGGGTACTGTGGGATTTTCCAGAGGCCACGTGGCCTGCGAGACCAGGACAGAGTAAACCCAGCAGCAGATGTGAGGACCCGCTGCCTCCTGAGCCGGACATTAGAGCTTCATAAAAGCTAAAGCAATGCCCCCTTTCTCGCTGTTTTTTTTTTTTTTTTTTTTGTCTGGAAAAATATTTATGCTTTGCCGCAGTCTGGCTGGGCACAAATCACGAGCCACTCAAGCAGGAACAAACTTTATTTCCAAACTCCCGAACACCACACACACACACACACACACACACACCCCCTCCTCTGGCACTTCCCCTCAACCAAAGCGAACTCTCCAGAAATCCTGCGAGAACTCCAAAGTAGCCGGCGCCTGAGGCGGACAGCAGGGGTCTGATACACAATTGAATACACAGCTTAACATAACCCTCATCTTCTCAATGGCTCGCTGGCCTCACCTCTCAACCACTCCTTCTGGCAAAAATGCCATGCGGCATTCCCACTCGGCTATGGCTCTCAGCAATTCTTTATTAAAAATTTATTTAAGGGCTGGGGTTGTAGCTCAGTGGCAAAGCGCTTGCCTCACGCACATGAAGCACTGGGTTCGATCCTCAGTACCTCATATGAGCGAGGCAAGCACTTTGCCTCCTCAGATCCTTTTACTTTTACATAAAAATATAAGTAAAACAATGGTATTGCGTCCATTTACAACTAAAAAAAAAATCTTGGAAATTTATTTAACACCCATTTGGATTTAAACACACACACACACACACACACACACACACACACACGGAGATCAGAGGCCTTTTGCGCCATTGGTGGGAATGTGAAATGAAGCAGCCCCTGGAAGACAGCACAGAGGTAACGGAAGAGAACTACCAGATGATCCGGCAATTCCACTTGTGCATATAGACACAGAAGATTTGGAGCAAGGTCTCAAACACATATCTAGACACTAGGGCCACAGTAGCATTCACTATGTCCAGAGGATGGAGCCGACCCAAATGTCCATCAACAAATAAATGGCCAGGATATATGCACCATGGAATATTACTCAGCCTTTAAAAAGGAGGGAAACTCTGACACGTGCCACAGGGTGGATGAACTTCAAGAACACGATGACAAGTGAAGTGAGCCAGTCACAAGAGGGCAGAAACTGTATTATTCTACTTCTTTTTAAAATTGTTTTATTTGTTTTCATTAGTTATACATGACAGTAGACTGCATTTATACACTTTGATATATCATATATAGATTTCTCATTTTTCTGAATTTACAGGTGTTGTAGAATCACATTGGTCATGCAGTCACATATATGCATAAGCAATAATGTCTGTTTCATTCTACTATCCTTCCTATCCCCACGTCCCCTCCCCTCCTCTCCCTTCACTTCCTCCACCTAATCTAAGGTAACGCTGTTCTTCCCTCGTGCCTCACCTTTCTGTGAATTAGTATCTGCATATTAGAGGAAACATTTGGCCTTTGGTTTTATGGGGTTGGTTTATTTCACTTAGTATGATAGTCTCCAACTCCATCCATTTACTGGCAAATGCCATGATTTCATTCTTCTTTTAAAGCTGAGTAATATTCCATTGTGTATATATACCACAGTTTCTTTATCCATTCATCTATTGAGGGACACCTAAGTTGGTTCCATCATTTAGCTATTGTGAACTGAGCTGCTGTAAGCATTGATCTGGCTGCGTCACTGTAGTATGCTGATTTTAAGTCCTTTGGGTATAAACCAAGGAGTGAGATAGCTGGGTCAAATGGTGGTTCCATTCCCAATTTTCTGAGGAATCTCTATACTGCTTTCCATAGTGGTTGCACCAATTTGCAGTCCCACCAGCAATGTATAAATGTGCCTTTCCCCCACAGCCTCGCCAACATTGATTGTTGCCTGTATTCTTGGTGATTGCCGTTCTGACAGGAGTGAGATGAAATCTCAGTGTAGTTTTGATTTGTATTTCTCTAATTGCCAGAGATGTTGAACACTTTTTCATATATTTGTTGATCAATTGTATTTCTTCTTCTGTGAAGTGTCTGTTCAGTTCTTTAGCCCATTTATTGATTGGGTGATTTATTTATTTATATATTTGTTGGTGTTACGTTTTTTGAGTTCTTTTTATAGATCCTAAAGATTAATGCTTTATCAGAGGTGAGTGTGGTAAAGATTTTCTCCCAATCTGTGGGCTTTCTCCTCACATTATTGATTGTTTCCTTTGCTGAGAAGCTTTTTAATTTGAATCTATCCCATTTATTGATTCCTTTTTTTTTTAAGTTGTAGATAGAAACAATATCTCCATTTGTATTTATTTATTTATTTTTATGTGGTGCTGAGGATTGAAACCAGGGCCTCACACATGCCAGGCAAGCTCTCTACCACTGAGCCACACCCCAACCCCCATTTATTGATTCTTGATTTTACTTCTTGTGCTTTAGGAGTCTTTTTAAGGAAGTCAGACCCTAGGCCAACATGGTGAAGATTTGGGTCAACTTTTTCTTCTCTTAGTCACAGGGTCTCTGTTCTAGTGCCTAAGTCTTTGATCCACTTTGAGTTGATTTTTGTGCAGGGTGAGAGATAGAGGTTTATTAGTAGTAACATTTATTAATAGTAGCAAAATTTCATTTTGCTACTAATAATAAATGAATTCAGCAAAGTAGCAGGATATAAAATCATCACTCATAAATCAAACGCATTCCTATACATCAGAGATGAATCCCACTGAAAGAGAAATTAGGAAAAGTATCCCATTCACAATAGCCTCAAAAAAAAAAAAATTGGGAATCAAACTAACAAAAGAGGTGAAAGACCTCCACAATGAAAAACAACAGAATACTAAAGAAAAAAATTGAAAAAAAACCTCAGAAAATGAAAAGATCTTCCATGCTCCTGAATAGGCAGAATTAATATTGTCAAAATGGCCATACTACCAAAAGCATTGTACAAATTCAAAGCAATTCCTATTAAAATCCCAATGACATTCTTTATAAAAATAGAAAAAGCAATCATGAAATTTATTTGAAAAAATAAGAAACCCCAGAATAGCCAAAGCAATCCTTATCAAGAAAAGTGAAGCAGGAGGTATCATAATACCACTAAACTATACTACAGAGCTATAGTAACAAAAACTGCATGGTATTGGCACCAAAATAGACTTATAGATCAATGCTACAGAATAGAGGACCCAGAGACAAACCCACATAGATATCAGTTTTCTCATACTAGACAAAGGGTGCCAAAAACATTCACTGGAGAAAAGGTAGCCTCTTCAGCAAATGGTTGAGTAGAGAAAATCATAGAGACAGAGGTAGTTACAAAGGCCAGGGGGAGGGACAGGTGGGGACATGTCCTCTAAGGGACACAGTGCTGGCAACGTGGTACAACAATGTGGAAGTACTTAGAGACTTCGGCTTAAGCATGAGTGGATAAAGAAAATGTGGCTCTCATACACAGTGGAGCTTGACTTGCCATTTGCAGGAAAATGGATAGAACAAATCCCACTGTTATGTATAATCATAATGGCCAAGGAGAAAGGAAATAAAAGAAAATGAATAGAATTTGAGAACTGGTTGTTAAGCAAAATAAGCCAAACTCAGAAGGTCAAGGGTCATATGCCTTCTCTCATCTTTGGGGGTGGATCTCATGAAGACCAAAGGGAGACCAGCAGAGTAGAAATAAAAAGACGGGGTGGCGGGGAAGAGAGGGGAAAGGAAAATACTGGGCAATGATATTGGCCACGTTATACTGTTAGATCCTGTGCATGCACAAATATGTAACAACAAGTCCCACCATTATGTACAACTATAATGCACCAATTAAAAAATATGGGAAACATGGTTAAAATGATAAACTTTATGGTAGTCTTTCCTTCCTGTTTAGGCAAATTGCTTAATTTTCCAGATGAAAAAGTTTTTAAAATCAAACTTTAATAATAATTGATCAGTCTTTCCTTCCTGTTTGGGCAAAATTGCTTAATCTTGATGGATGGATGAGGTCGTGACTCAGTGGTAGAGTGGTGGAGCGCTCGCCTAGCATCCTCAGCACCACATAAAAATAAAATAAAGATATGTGTCCGCCTTTAAAAAAAAAAGAACTAAAAAATAATTTTTTTAAAAAAAGTGTCAAAAACAACCGAGTTGTCAGTGTTGATTGGATCATTACCAGAGTAACCAAAGGGGTCCACAATGAAGATCTGGGAAGACCTGGGTGAGCACCTCTAGCCCCCTGCCCTCTACCTGAGATCATACACCTGTCAGCCGTCCCCCATGCCAAAATGAATACCAAGTGGACTGAGGGTGTACATGTTCCTAGAAGAATTAGTTAGAATCTTCAGAAAGAGGGCTGGGGTTAGAGCTCAGGAGTGGAGTGCTTGCCTAGCACGTGTGAGGCACTGGGTTTGATCCTCAGCACCACATACAAATAAATTAAATAAAGATCCATGGATAACTAAAAAGGAGTGCATCTGTCAGATGTTCAAGATCAGATGAGTGAGGAAGGACTTTATTATGAGAAAGAGAAGCAGCCCTGACGTTGGGGGTTTGCCTGGCACTCACCGCTGAGCCCTGGTGTTTTCCTGCTGAACACAGAATTTCATAGAATGCGAACGTCAATATCTTTATTTTATTTTATTTTTTTATGTGCTGCTGAGAATCGAACCCAGTGCTTCACGAATGCTAGGCGAGCGCACTACCATCAGACGGGGCCCCTTGGACCGTGTTTGAGGAAGGCAAAAGCTAGACCTCGCCATGGTCCCCTCTGAGCTGCCCTGGTCTGCTGGGATGCTGTAGCAAATGACCACACACCGAGCACCTTGTGTAACAGGAATTTAGCTTCCTGCCTCAGCTTTGGAGGCTGGAAGTCTGAGCTCAGGTTCTGCAGGGCCAGCTTCCTCTGAGTGGCAGGCAAGGGTCTGCCCCAGACCCGGCTCCTCGGTTCTGATGCTTCCTCAGCTTTATCTTCAGTAGTCACCACGGGTTCTCTATCTGTTGGTCTCAATGTCCAGACTCCCCCGCTTTTAAAGGAGACCAGTCATATTGGATCAGGGTTCCAACTTTATGACCTCCTCTCAGCTAACTACGTCGGAGACAACTGCATTTCCAGATAAGATCACATAAGTACTGGTGGCTAAGACTTCAACATAAGGATGTAGGGGGCAGAAAGTACAGTTCAACCCCTCCTTCGCAAACCTGGAATGAAAATAAGGGCAATGACCAAACCAAACAATGACTAGAGAGCCCCTATAGTAGTTACCTGTAGCTATATCAAATCACCACACCGCTGGTGGCTTAGAGCAACAGAAACTCACCCTCGCACAGTTCTGAAAGCCAGCATCTGAGTTCAGGGTCACCAGGTGGTAATCCAGGTGTCTGCCGGGCTGCGCTCTCTCCAGGGACTCCAGGGAGAAATCCAGCCCTTTCCAGCCTCTGCATACCTTGGTTTGTGATCATATTTCTCCCGTCTTCAAGGTCAGCATCTTCAAATCCCGCTCAACTCTGTCTTCACCCCCACCTTCTCCTGGGAGAGAGGGCAGAGAGCCGGCATGCAGGTGCCTGAGAAGTCCTCCTCTCTCTCTTATCAGCACACTTGAGATGGTGGTATTCAGGCCCCACCCGGATGATCTTAGGTAATCTCCCTAATCTTGATATCCTTCATTTCATCAGGTTTGCAAAGACTATTTTTCCTTGTAAGGTCCCCTTCACAGTCTCCAGGGAGCCGAATCTGATTTCTGTGGCAGTTATCACTCACCCGGCTACACTCCCCATCCTAGCTAATGAGGGTACTTGCTATTTCTTTACCAATCACAACTCTAATCTCACTTCATCGCCCCCACAGTCGAATAGATCCTTGAGATCTGCACACACATTCAACCATAGAGTCGCTTCCACCACCAGGGAGCATCCAATTCAGAGAAAAGTCCTGCTTTCTTCTAACCTCCTCAAAATCACTCGGAGAAAGCCCAGCTCCTGGAATCAATCCTTCGAAATGCCTCCCAGGTGTGTTTCCTGCTTCCCCCAGGCGGTGGGGTCTCCCATCCCAAGGAGCCAAGATACCCAGCTTTGTGCCATTAAAGATCCATTCACAGTGACATTTGGCTGAAGAATATTTACAGTAGCACAAAGACCATGAAAGATGTCACCAAGAAGAACATGCTGAAGTCTGTCTACAAACATCATAAAAAAATAATAATAACTCTCCTCCCCTGCAAATATCTTCCTCCATAAAAGCAATGAGAACGCTTGCAAAAATTGCCAGAATTAACTAGTTCAGAACTTGAAAAATTAACCAAAAGCTTGCAGCAATTGGGGTAGGGGGGAACTTAATAATAATAAAAAAAGCAGACTCCTGATAAGAATAGTGAGACGTGTGGCATTTTAACTTGTCCTAGCCCCAGCCCCTGCCCTTCAGCCCACCTTAACCTTGAAAACTAACAGTCCACAGACCCAGGGAGAATCAGCAGCCTAGAAGTCACCGGAGAAGTTGGAACAGAGTTGGAAGCCCTTTCAAAGTTCCACGCTCAGAGAATTGTCATGATTTGACCTGTCTGGCCGTCCCCTGGAAAGCCCCACTGGCAAGGCACACCTTTATTTGACGTGGCTCAGAGTTTGCCATTGTGAACAGGCATTTTTTTTTTCTCTTGGGGGACATTTGTCAAATACAATAAGCAGAATTATTTAACATTGTAGTGGCCTGAGGGGAGGTAACAGTTGGGCAAGCAACTACCCAATTAAAAAAAAATAAAAGCCCTTTAAAAAGCTGGAGAAAGAAATTGCAAAGGGGGTTTTAAAAAGAAGACCACACTCATGAGTGGGGGCTGAACAAGATGAGGAGAGACGTGACAAGGTCCTAAGCACCCACCTCTGGCTAATCTTGAGGCTCCCTGCAAGCATGAGGTGAAGCCTCAGTTAGAGTTGCAAACTGCTAAGTTGAATACTAAAGACACACTCCAACGTGCATACGGAGCCCTGTAAGAAACACTGGAAGACTTAGGGAATCCATCTGATCAACAGCTGACACTAAGCTAACCCAAGGAGAGACTTCAGAGGTCACATACAACAAAAAACAGCACCATTACAGAATTAGTCTGGGAAAGTCACTACACAAACAATAAAAATTAAAGCAACAAACAACAAAAACAATAGGCCTAGGAAGAAGGGAGAATATATTGTTATTTAGATTGCCCACTTTTTTATGAAAAAAATATATATGAGACATGTGAAGAAACAGGGAAATAGAACCCATAGATGGGGTGGGGAGCAGTCAATAAAACTGAGGAAGTGTCTAAAGAAGCACAGACATCAGGCTTCCTAGGCAAAACCTCGAAATCAGTTCTTTTGAAATATACTTTTCAAAAAAAAGAATGAAACCATGTTTAAAGAACTAAAGGAAAGTATAAGGTGTTTCATCAAATATAAAATATTAATAAAGAACCAATGGAAATTCTAGAACTGAAAAGCATAATGACTGAAATGAAAAGTTCACATGGAATGAAAATCAGCTTCAAGAGATTTGAGCAGGTGGAAAATAAAAATAAAGCCAATTTTAAGATATTTGAGATCATCCAGTTGGAGGAGTTGGAGGAGCAGAGAGAAAATAATTAAGAAAATGTACAGAGCTTTAAGGACTTGTAAGACACCATCAAGTGTACTGATATATGCACAATGGGAGTCCCAGAAGGAAAGGAGTGAAGAGGGAAGGATAGAGAGAATATTGAATAAAGAACAGGAACGACCAAAATTTGATGACAGACATTAACCTGCACACGCAAGAAGCTCAATGAACTTCAAGTAGGATAAAACTCAAATATTCATGACTAGAAGTACCATAATTAAGTGGCCAAATCCAAAGACAATAAGAAAACTTGAGAGCATTAAGAGAAAAATAATTAAGCACATTTTTAAAAATTCTCAATAAGGGTAACAGCTTATTAGAAACTATGACGGTCAAAATCAATGTGAAGATGTATTGGAAACATTGGAAGGTAAAGCTTGTAACTTTTTTCTCCTATTTTTTTTTTTTAAAAACAACTTCAAAAAGCAATAATGACAGGGCTAGGGTGTGGCTCAGTGGTAGAGTGTTCTTCTTGTACGTGTGAGGCACTGGGTTCGATCCTCAGCACCACATAAAAATAAGAAAATAAAATAAAAAGGTATTGTGTCCATCTGCAACTAAAAAAAAAATTAAAAAGCAATAATGGCAAAACTGTGTTGATAGGCATACAATACATAAAGATATCGTTGTATGATAAAACAGCCCAGAGCAGGAGAAAGGGAACACAGATAGATCCATGTTTTTGAATACTATCAAACTTGAGTGGATATTAATCTGAACTACATTGTTATAAACTGAGGTATTAATTGTAATCCCTAGGGCAACCACTAAGAAATTCACTGCAAAAAAATACACAATAAAGGAAATGACAAATCAATCAAAATTGTACACTTGAAAATGCCCGCTTAATACAAAAGAAGGAATATTGGAGAACTAGAGAAACAAAAAGATCTAAGATATAGAGAAAACAAATAGCAAATGACAAATGTAAGTCCTATTTATCATTAATTACAGTAAATACAAATTTAGTATTCCAACAAAAGACAGATACAGGCAGGACAGATTTGAAAACATGATCTGACTATGTGTTATCTATGAGAGACACACTTGATAATCAAAAGTACAAATAAGATGAAAGTAGAAAAAATCTACCATAATCAAAGGGATGCTTGCATTCCTATGTTTTTTTCAACCCTCTTCATAATAGCCAAGATATGGAATCAACCCACCTATTTATTGGCAGTGAAAGAAAGAAACTGTATTAAATTTACCCAGAGGAACATTATTTAGTGATTTAGAAAGGAATGAAATCCTTTCATTTCATGGCAACATAAATAGAACTAGAGGACATTATGTCAAGAAAAATAATGTAGGCACAGAAAGATAAAACCACATGTTCTCATTTGTAGGAGAACCTAAAAAGGTTGACCTCCTGGGAGTAGAAAATACAATAGTGATTACTAGAGGCTGGGAAGGACAAGGGACAAACAGTGGCTGACGAGCAGATGGTTATTGGTATAGGGATGCAGCTATATAGGAGGAACAACTCTTGTTTTATAGCATAGTAGATTAACTATAGTTGTAATGGTTAATTGTATATTTCAATATAGCTAGTTAAGAGGATACTGAGTGCTCTCTAAACAATAAAATGATAAAATGTTTGAGATGCTAGTTATGCCAACTACCCTGATGTGGTCATTATTCTACGTTGTATACATGTATTGAAACATCACACTATACCCCCATAAATATGCATAATTATTATGTATCAATAAAAAATGAAATAATCATAAAATTAAAAAGCTATACTATGAAAACAGTAGCCAGAAGAGAGCTGGAGTGGCTATACTTATATCAGGCAAAATAGACTATAAGACACCAACTTTTAATAGGGATAAAGAAGGATATTATAAAATATTACAATTATAAATAGGTATGAACCTAATAACAGGGCCTCAAAATACATAAAGCAAAACTGACAGAATTGAAGGATGAAATAAATAATTAAATAATAACCGTTGGAGATTTCAATAACCCACTTTCAATAATGGATGGAGAAACTATGCAAAAGACCAGTAAGGAAATATAAATCTGAACAACACCATAAACAACGTTTTATAACATCTACAGAACATCCCACTCAACAGCATCAGAATACATGTTCTTCTCAGGTGCACACCAAACATTCTTGAGAATAAACTATAAGCTGTAAAATAAGTCTTAATAAATGAAAAATGCTAGAAATCATACAAAGTATATCCTCTAACCACAATGTTATAACATTAGTAATTCACATGGAAAAAAATTGGGGAAATTAACAAAAATGTGAATATTAAACAATATGCTCCTAAATGACCAATGGTTCAAAGAAAAAAATCTCAAAGATACAGAAAATGCTTTCACAAAAACACTGTGCACAAAACTTATGTGATGCAGCTAAAGGAATGTTTAGAGGGAAGTTTACAACTTTAAACTCTTATATGAACAAACTAAAAGATTTCAAATCAGTAGTCTAAATGTCCACCTCAAGAAACTAAAAAAAAAAGAGTAAACTACACAAAAAATAGGAAGGAAGAAAATAATAAATATTAGAGTAGAAATAAATTCGAGAATAGAAAACTGTAGAGAAAAATCAATGACGCCAAAAGTAGGTTCTTTGAAAAGATCAATAAAATTGTCAAACCTATAGTTAGACTGACCAAGAAAAAAGAGGGAAGACTTAAATTATTAAAACCAGGAAGAGAACAAATAACATTAAGATCAACTTTACAAAAAATAAAAATGACTATAAAGGAACACTATGAATAATCGTACCCCAAAAGTTAGATAATCTAGGTAAAAATGGGAAAATTCCTAGAAAGACATAAACTACCAAAACTGATTCAAAAGAAATCGAAAAAATCTGAATCAACCTATAACAAATAAAACAATTGAATTTGTGATGAAAAAACTTCCCACAGAGCAAAGTCCAGGACCAGATGGCTTTACTGGTGAATTCTACCCAATACTTACAGAAAAAAAAAAAAAATTAACATAAATCCTTCAAAAATATAGAAAAGGTAACACCTAGTAAGTCATTCTATTAAATATTATAAGACTTAATCTTGCTAATGTAGCAAAATTCCTTCCACCCAAATTATCTCACAGATTCAATGCAATTCCTATCAGAGTCTCAGGTGATTTTTTTTTTTTTTTTTTTTTTTTTTTTTTGCAGAATTGACTAGCTAATCCTAATCCTGGTATAAATATATGAGACCTAGAATAGCCAGAGTAACCTTGAACAAGAACAAAGTAAGGGCACACACTTCCCAATTACAAAACACATTATAAAGCTAGAGTCATCAAAATAGTAAGAAACTGCCATAAAGATAAAAAATGAAATAAAGGTAACCCATCAGAAATAAACTCTGGTATTTATGGATTTATGGTTCATTAATTTCTTTTTTTTTTTTTTTTTTTGGCCATGCTGGGGATTGAACCCAGGAGTACTCTAACACTGAGCTACGTACCCATCCCTTTTTATCTTTTATTTTTGAGACAGGGTGTTGCTACGTTGCTCAGGCTGGCCTAGAATTTATGATCCTCTTGCCTCAGCCTCCCAAATAGCTGGGATCATAGGCATGCCCCACCATGTCCCATGATCCTTTGAGTTTTGTCAATCTGTCAGAACAATTCTACAGGGGAAAGTTTGTCTTTTCAACACAAATGTGCTGGGATAACCAGATGTCCACATGTTTTCGTCAGCTCTATTGCTGTGACCATGAGACTTTACAAGAATGACTCAGAAGAGGAAAGGTTCATTTGGGTTCTCAGTTTCAGAGATTCAGTCCTTGGTCAGTGACTTCATTTCTCTGGCGCTGAGGTGAGGCAGGACTTCATGGCCGATGGGCACAGCAGAGGAAATCTACTCAGTTCACGATGGCCAGGAAGAAGCGAGAAAGCTTTGCTCACCAGGGAGAAAATATAAACCCCAAAGTAACATGCCCATCGTCACCTTCTTCCTCCAGCCACAGTTACCATGCAGGGATCCAGTTAGCTCTCATAATCTAACCATTTCGCCTCTGAACATTCTCGCATTGTTTCACACAGGAGCTTGTGGGTGACACCTCATATCGAAACCATAACATCATATGCAAAACCCCCTGCTTTACTCCATATACAAAAAATGAACTTCACATAGATGAAAGATCTAAATTTTAAGAGCTAAAACTATTAAACCCTTAGAAGAAAGTTAGGCTGAAATTTTTGCAACCTTGGAATAGGAAACAGTTTCTTAGACATGATAGCCATGGCACAAGGCAACAAAAGAAAAAACAAATGAATTGTTATCAACATTTAAAACTCTTGTGCTTCCATGGATACATCAAGAAAGCAAAAAGACAAACATCAGAATAGAAAAAAATGCTTCCAAGTCATCTGACTGATAAGGGACAGGGGTTCAGAGTATATCACATATGCTTACAACTCAACAGTAAAAAAAAAAAGAAAATCCAATTTAAAAATGGGCCAAGGATTTGAACATCTCCAAGATCTACGAATGGCCAAGAAGCTCGTGAAAAGATGCTCAACCTCATTAATTACCAGGGAAACATCAACCGAGTGAGATGTGCAATACCCACTAAGATGGCTATAATCAAGAAGGTGGAGAATGATACGTGTGGCCAAGGATGGGGAGGAAATGGAACACTCATCACTGCTGGTGGGATGGAAACTCGTGCACCTGCTGTGGAAAACAGCTTGGCAGCTCCTCAGAAAGCTAAGCGCAGAGCTGTCCTGTGAGTGAGCAACCTCACGCCTGCCTTTCTAGCCAAGAGAAGTGAAAACATATGTTGAAACAAAAACAAGTATACAAATCTTCACAGCAGCATAGTTATAATAGTCAAAAAAAATGGAACTCTCCACTGATGAATGGATGCAATACGATATGTCCGTCCAAGGGAAGAGTGCCATTCATAAAAAGGAACTTAGTTTTAAGTTCTACTATAGCACGAAGGGACATGAGGGCACATGGATGTAGCCAGATGCAAAAAAGCCACATAGATGGAATGTCCAGAATAGGCTGCCAGAAATCAGGTCAGTGAGGAGGAGGGACTGCTATTTCTGACCGGGCGGTTGGAGAACGCCTCTCCAGGTTGGAAGGCCCTTCCCTGCAGAGGGAATTCCCAGCACAAAGGCTCTGGGCTGGAGGAAGCTGGCTGGGGAGGGAGCTGCAGCCGGGCAGGTGGCAGAGCTCTGTGCTCCAGGGCCCAGGGTGCAGCCAGGGGAGGTTGATGCTGCTCCTAAGACAGAAGGAAGCTTTGGGGGCCCTGATGGTGTTTGGAGAGCTGGGGTTGATTCGCGTTTTGAAAGCACCTCTCTGGCTGCCATATGCATATGGCAAATGAACTGCAAGAACAGCTGGGCAGAACTGAGCAGCTCAGACCAACAAGGAGAGAAGAAATGCATGTGGTTTTGTTCTGGTGTGGGCCAGGGACACAGAGACCAGTGGACACCTGTGAGAACCATCTTGGAGCGAGAACTGAAGAGACTTGCTCCCCCAGTCCATTCCTTTCAGAGGCTTTTACCCTTTCCTCATCCATTCGCAGAGAGAGCAAATGAAGTTATTTTTAGAAAGTCATCAGGAGACAGAGCTGAAGAGTGAAAATGAAAGATTCCCCCACCACATGGACTGTCCCAAATGAAGGGAAAGAATGGCCCAGGAACGTTGGCAGCAGCTCTATCCATGACAGTCCCCATCCGACACAAGCCAAACGTCCCTCAGTGGTAGAAAGAGTGGATGTGTTGGGTGCGGTCGGACAGCAGAACACTGGACCACCACAGGAAGAGCAATCTACTTCTACCAGCAAGAACAAGGATACAGCTCAAAAACATCATGGTGTCCAACTGGGTGTGGTGGCTCACGCCTGTAATCCCAACAACTCAGGAGGCTGAGACAGGAGGATCGCAAGTTTGAGGTCAGCCTCAAAAATCTAGCAGGACACTGTCTCAAATTTTCAAATTAAAAGGGCTGGGGATGTAATGCCCCTAGGTTCAATCTCCGGTACTGAAAAAAAAAAAAAATGCTGTGCATAAACAAGCCAGTTAAGCTAAGAGCCCATACTTCGGATTCCTCCATGTGCAGTTCAAGCACAGGCACCATGGAGCTGACTGACCATGATAGAAATCCACACAATGGGTGCCTAAGGGTGGGGGGTAGAGGTTGGATGGAGAGGGGCACCTAGGGAATCTGGATATGTTCTAGATCTGGGGGTGTCAAGCAGGTATATGCACTTTTAAAAGCATTATCACTCACCAGTGGTAAGTCATGTGGACATCCCACGATACCCCCGAGAACACTGTGACAAGAGCGCTCGCCTCTGTGGTCGTCCCCCAGACCCATGACCCTGATCATGAGCAAGACACCAGAGAAACCCAAACTGAGGGATGATCTATAACGTACCTGGCTGTCAAGGTCATGAAAGACAAGGAAAAACCGAGAAACTGTCACAGAGCAGAGGAGGCCAAGGAGACATGACGATTAAGGGGCTTTGGGACCCTGGAACGGGAAGAGGACGTGAATGGAAAGGCTAGGGAAATCACAAGAAAACCCCGAGTTCTGCTCACAGTGGTGCACAGGCGCTGGTTCTGGTTTTGACAAGAGGACCACAGAAATGCAAGATGCTCACATTAGGGAAAGCCAAGTGCAGGGTACGCGGGAACTCTGTACTAGGTTTGCAATATTTTTGAAAACATAAAATTATTCCCAAAGAGTTGGGTTTTGGGGGGGGGAAAGTCCTCAGGCTGAATAATTAGATCTGTGCATTTCCGTGTCTGTGAAGGATGTCTCCACAACACTGGGAACATGAAAAACAGCAATGGAGGTGCGGAGCCTCTTGGTTGCACTCCCCCGCCCCAGGCCTGGCACTTGGGGAAGAATGGCTTGTTTCCCCAACCTAGGTAGAAATGCAGCTGCCGCTGCAGAGCTCAGGTTGCTCTCTCAAAGGGGGCTGAAATCCCTTTTCAAAGGTCCTGTCTCTGTCTTGAATGTTATCATTGAAAATCCTAATTTTCCCACGGCTGTCACAGCTCCCACCTCCCCAGCGCCTCCCAGGAGCGGGCTGCTGAGACGGGCGAAGAGGAATGGCCAGCTCCAGCCCAGGGTGCCTGGTACTGCCATTCAAAGCCTGGACTCCAGAGCTGCCCACTGGGTTTCAAAGCCCAGCTCCCACGCACCAGCTGAATGACCACAGGCATAGAAGTTAGTCATTTGGAACCTCAAATTCTGCGTCTGTGAAATGGGAATGTCTGCCTGCTCGTGGGCCCCAAATTTACCTATGTGCTCTGTAAATTCCAGGACACACCTCATCACCTGTTTCTAATCCTAGAGATTACTCTATCCTGTGCCCTTCCATACTGCCTCTTTTCCCCCAGTACCCTGCATGGCCCCCCACTAGCCCTCTAGGTGTGGCCTTTAATTTCACCAGCAAATGCCTAGTAAGCGCTGCTTGGAAACACACCAGCACTGCAGGGAGGTGGGCAGAACCCTACCCTAACACACTCGCTCCCTACCGGAGCCCTTCCCTTCCCAGCCCTCACCTCTTCTGTGGCTACACACCCTTCAGGTCACCCCAAGGGCCACTTCTTCTAGAAAGTGACTCCCTGTGCACTATAGGGATCTCCTGGCATCTTCCTGTCACTAGGCCGTCTGAGGAACCCCGCAGGAGACGTGGCTCCTGCAAGCTCTCAGCGTGCATCAGTTACATAAGCGAATGAGCAAGGCCCATAATTCAGCTGGCGGGTTGGGGAAGGCTTCAGAGAGGAGGTGAGATGTCGTTGGGTCTTAACAGAAGTGTGGGAGTTAACCAGGGAAGCGGTGAGAGCGCAGAGGGAAGTCAAGGTGGCCAAGCCTGAAGTTTTGGGAGCCCAAAGGGGAGATGGCAGATGAGGCAAGATTTTAGGGCTTGATCCTGTAAGCCACAGGCGTGGCCAACAGAGCATTCAAATTACCAGGGCCCTAACGGTGTGACTCTGGTCCAACTCGTGTGGGTCCCCAAGATTCTAATAAGCAGTCAAGGTCAGGAGGCCTTGCTAGGCCACCAAGGAGAAAGCTAGGGACACTTCCAAGCAGGGCAGGAACCGAAACCGGATCACCTGCAGATCCTTTGCTGTGCAGGGCACGAGGCGGGCAGAAGACAGAGTCCAGGTCACAGCTGAGGGCCAGATGGGGACAGCCTGGTTAGGAAGGCAGAAGCGGGAAAATCAAGGGCAATACGGGATTCCTCCAGTGAAGGACACCCAGGGACACAGGGCTGAGGTTGAGCGATGGAGATGGTGAGTTGTGTGACGTGACTTTCAAAGTCACAAAAAGTCTGAGGGAAGCAGGTGTGGCTGACCCGAGAGCACCACTGCACGCTCGGGTGTGCTCCGTGCACCCTGCATGTCCTCCCTGGAGCCAGCGCCCAGCACCACACACATGCCTGCACACGCATGTGCAAAGTGCACACACGCACACACACACACAGCACACAAAGTCTGGCAGAGAGACCTCCAACCTTACTGGAAACATGCCCGTCGCACACACTGGCCAGGCGAGGCCCAGCAAAGCTCCAGGTTCCACTGTATCTGTTTCCACGGAACAGACAAGCGGTGGCTTCCAGAAGGGGCTTCAGGCTCCAGCAGTTTTGCCTTTTCTCAGAAGTAATTGCTACTTTCATAAACACGGTGGGGGCCCCGGGGGAGACGGCGCAGACGGGCAGGGGCTAAGCGGTTGCTCATTACAGGCGCGTCCTGATACAGAGAGAGGGAAAAAAGCCAGTCTGTGCCATCTTCAAATATCCCAGTGTTGTGACTTCTAACAGCATCACTGGATCTTGCTTCATTACAACTGCCAAAAGGGGGGGGAAATTGAATTACCATGCTAATGTCTTCTCTTTCAGTGAAATCTGTGATTCAGGTACATGGATATAAAATACATCATTAGTTGCTTTTAAACTTGTCGCTAATACTGAAACATAGAGTGGGACATGAAGGGGAGATGTAGCTAAACCCAGCCCAGCGGCGGCTCGGGGAGCCTCATGAAAGCCCTAATGTGACAATGCAGTTTCTTTCTCCCTCTGAGATGACAGTTAATTCCAGACCAGGAAGGCTGTCAAAAATGCTTAGTTCTGCTCCACTTGAGTTAATTACCGGCCCCGGGGCAGGCTGCCCTCCACTCTTCTGCTAATGGGGCTGGGCTCCAGGTAAAAAATCCATTTGCAAGAATGTTTTCCTTGCTCCAGATCTAATTTATTGAATATCAAATATTTATGCCGATGCAATTAAAGTGACAACCTTGCTCTCCCTTCTCCCTGCCCCCCATCTTAGGCAAGCCCACGCTGGCTGGCCGAATGCTTTCTCCTGTCCACACAGGGGGAGAGTTTTCTTGGAGACTGAAAGCAAGAGCCTGGAAACTACTTGGACCCACAGAGTCACCTGGAATTCTATTCTTCTTCCTTTGGAGGCAGCCACATGGCAGGCTACGCACAGGGGCCGAGGAGCTGAGGCCAGAGGCCGATCTGATCTGTGGTTTCACCGGCTGCAGCCCGCCATGTGCCAAGCTGCAGACGAGGCTCTGTGGGTGAGCCAGGCGGGGTAGACTGAGTTCCTATCCCCAACACAGCCGCCCGTCTGACAGTGAACTCAGGGTGCGTGTAGGAGCACCAAACACTGACAGTGTGCACAAGGTGGGAAGGTTCCAGAAATGAATCCTTGTAGGCAGATTTGGGATTTGGGGTCTCCAAGGCTTGAAGGCCACCTAAGGTCCACTCTCACCCAACCAAACCTAAGTGCAGAAAAGGCCAGCCATGTGCATGTCATTTGTTTTTTTCCAAAACCCTCACTCACCAAGAGTGTCCAGACCCTGGAGCTTTGAGGTATCTCTGCTTAGGACAGCCCCAGACTCCAGATTCATCCTTGTGGGTTTCTCACATCACAAGAGACATGATTGGACATCTCTCCCAAATGGAGGGGTGACCAGTGAACATGGTCAATTGACAAGCCAATGTGTACCCTCCTCCAGGACACTCTGAAAATGCAGAAAGGAAATGCATTTGGCTAAAAAAGAGGCTTTTCCTTTTCTTTTATTCCCTGAAGCAAGGAGCTTAGCAAAGCCTGGGCCAGCAGGTGACACTGTGTCAGATACAGAGGACACCAGAGGTCTTGCTATGCCCTCCGGCTATCTGAGATTCCTCCAGGGACTGGCTCTACCTTCATGGCTCCCTTCTCATTGTGCAACTAAGGTCTTTCCTTGGGTCTGGGTGGGACTTTGAAGGACAAACAGACATCACAGGTGGGTGGCACATACCAAGGCTCAGGAGAGCAGCTGAAGGAGGCTGTGTTCAAAGAACAACAATTGATTTTTAATGGTGCCTAAATTGCAAGGGAGGAAAACCCTGGGAATATCAGCATGTTAGAGAATGTCACATCCTGGGAATAAATCACCCACATCACAAGAGCGTTGGGGAACAAATGGGTACATTACATGTACACTTGCTTTCCATTCGTTATCTGCAGCAGTTTTGGAAAAAAAATGGATTAAGCTACAATCAAGAAGATAGATCAGAAGATATACACATATGTTTCTTTGGATCCCATCTTTTTAGAACTGTATAAACTGAGAATTTTGATAAAGTTCCTTTCTGTTCTAGTTTTCAGATGAATGCACTACAGCCAACTTTAACATTTAGATATTCTTTGTTTTCTGATGATCCAACCATTATACTCCAGGTTTAGAGCTTTGTGATCATATTTTATGGCCAGACAATTCTTGCCTGAGTATATGGTGTGTGTATGGGGGGTGGGGAATGGTCGGAATCTCTTCCCTTTTTATATCATTAGTTATCACCCTATTCAAAGACCTGCTCACATCACACCTAAACTATTGCCATAATTTCTTAACTGTGTATTCTATCTCTAGCTTCCTTTGTCCCCAAAATAATTTTCCTCTTGGCTGCTCAATTATCAGAATCACTTCACCTCTAAAACTAATTGTAAGAGAGCCTTTATTGTAGCCAATGTGATAGGACAAGAAAAAGAATAAGAAAGAAAACTTTCAGGAAGTAAGAGGCAAATTTATCATTTTTGCAGGATATCCCCAAAATCACAGAATAGCCATTCAAACTAATAATAGAGATCTGTAAAACACAAAGTTATTTATATCAAACAGTAATTTTCCTGTATATAGTAATAGTCAATTAATAACATAACAGAGAAGTCTAGCCCATAATATATATTATCTACTGTGCTAACATCTCCATGAGAATGTATCACCGAAACTTCAGTGCAAAAGCAAATTTGGATTTTTCACTCAAATTTGCTGCTTCTCCCTAACTCAGTGAAGGGATTTTTCCAGCCTCCCATCTGTACAAGGTGGAACTCAAGGATGCATCCTTTCCTCCTCCTGGTACCATTCATACACAAATCTGAGGGTATCACTGTATGCAGCCATCTGCTTGTCTCTCCAACCCCACTGCCCGTATCGCAGTCTAAGTACCATGACCCTCACCTGGACGGCTACAGTAGCTCCTCACTGTCCTTCTCCTGCCCTCTCTGACCTGTCTCCACAAAGCAATTGCAAGGATCGTCTGAGCTTTGAAGCTAAATTATATACTCGCCCTCCTGGTAACACTAGTTGCTGACCCCCATATCTTTGTCAGGGTCTGCACTGCTTGATCTACTGTGGTCCTTGGCGACCCCTTTGGCTTTGGCTCAAATGTTTCACCTCCTCGTTCCCCACGCTCCAGCCACACTGGCCTGCTTGAGGTTCCTCCAGTGCCCCCAATCTCTTTCTCACCTCCAGACCTTCGCTCTGTCTTCCCTGCTGAGAAGAAGGATCACTGATCTTTCAGGCAGGCTGGGTGGAACCAGGAGAGACTTACTCCTTGTCAGAGATCTCCTTGACTCCTTGGCCTCCGTTTTCCCATCTGCAATGTGGGTTGTTTGACTAGATGTTCCCTCCGGCATCCTATGAGCTAACTTTCTGACAGAGGTGTCAGCAGTTTGAACTGATGGAGAAAGAGAATGGGAAGTGGCGAGAGGGGAGACGGTCCTGGGGAAGACGGCATGGGGGAGACAGCCTGGAAAACTCCAGGTAACCACTTTCAGAGTATTTAAAACACTATCACTTTTTTTTTTATTAGCAGAAAAACTCATTAAACCTTAACAGGATTTGGTAGCATCATCATAATCTTATCACGAGGAGAGACAAAGCCAGCTAACTCGTGGTATTTAAATATTAAATACATGCACTATATTGAAAACTTGATTCCACTCCATGGAAATAATTCACATCATCTATGGCCAAGAGAGAGGAAGCGGATTCATCTATGCAAACAGCTTCTTGTTCGCCAAGAAAGGGCTGCTCTGGCCCTGGCTTCCAGAGACTCCTGGTGCCTCTCCAAGTCTGTCTTCCTAACAGAACGTGGGTTTCACTCATGGAAGCCACGTGCCCAGTTCGAATGCTGCATTTACCAGCTTCCCTGGCCTAGGGGGGTGGCCACATCATGTAATCTGGCAAGTGACTGTCAGAAGGAATTGCTGGGTGAACTTCAGAGAAATGTCACTATGACCTTTCGACCTTGAGGTGACCATGAGGGACAGGTCAAGAGAATCCAAGACCTCCTTTTAAATCCAAGCTCTGCCAACTGCAAACCTGGTGCACTGGAGCAGTCCATAAGGCTCTCTGAGCCTTATTCTTATCTACAAAGTGAGAGTCATAACGCCTCGTGTGTGGTAAATTAATTGAAAGGCAGCAGGGCACACTCCCGTAATGCCAGCTACGTGAGAGGCTGAGGCCGAAGGATTGCAAATCTGAGGCCAGACTGGGCAACTTAGCAAGACCCTGTCTCAAAATAAAAAGATAAAAAGGGCTGGGGATGTGGCTCCATGGTAAAGCACCCTTAGGTTCAATCCCTGGTACTGAAAAAAAAAATAAAATAAACAAAAGACTTTATCACACATGGTGACAGCGCTTTGCAAGATACACAGCTTTAAAAACAAATGCTAATTTGATGTTTACCCCTCTGCCTTATTTTTAAGTGACTGGATTTTTCCATCCTGACCTACATCAAAAATATTTTTAAATGCTGTGATTCTACGTGATCATCTTTCATCGTGGGAACACGTATTGTCCTGACATGGCACAGTTCATTCTATTGTCACAAAGATCCATGCGTCTGCAGTCTGGTCTTGTACATACCACAAGGTCACTTGGAGTTAACTTCCAACTTTGGCATCAATTTTCTTCTAAATTAGCCAGAAATTTCAGGTGCATCGTCCTTAAAATATATATATATCTATTTCCAAAGGTGTGGTTCTTATTCATCACATTTGATGGGTCCTATCGATCTGGAATTCCACATCCCCTGATTCTAGGAATTTTTCTTCTATTAGCCCTTTGGTGACATTTTCCTTTTTGACCTCCGTGTTCCCTCGTTCTTCGACTCCTGTTACGTGGAGGCTGGATCTCTCAGTCTATGTCTCTCATTTCTTCTCGCTCTCTCTGTTCTCCACCTCCTCATGTCTCTCTGCTCCTGAGACTTTGAGGGGGCTTCGCCGTCTAACCGTTCTGCTGAATTATTCACTTTTGAGCGTGTCTTATCTTGAGTTTCCTTGAATTTCTGTTGAAGTTCAGATTCTCTGAACTGTGTGTTCTCTCCGTTGGCATTTCTTACTCATTTCGTGAACGCCGTATCTCTTGATCTTGTGTGACTTCTCTGAGAATGGCGACGCTTTAAGGTCCCATCTCCCTTTAGAGCTGCCATGGTTTCTTTACTTGTTTGTTGGTTCTCTGTCCTTTGTGGTAGAGGCTCTTCTTAACTGTCGAGTGACCCTTGGTTTTCTGCTCACAAGCACAAAAAGGACCTCTGGGCTCAGCCACGGTGAGATCCGCGCAAGCAGATCTCTAGGGTCCACTCAGTGTGAAGAGGTCTAGGCTCCACTCTGAGGCTGCTCAAATCCCAAAGAAGAGTCCTCCCACCAGCAGCCCTCTGGGGGGCCAGGGAGGGTCTGAACACAGTCAACTCTAGATCATGTCACTCACCTGCCAAACATCCCACATGACTTCTGGATGTCCACAGGTCAGAGGGCACACAAGCACAACAATCCAGTTTTCAAAGTTAACACCTGACCCTTTGACTCCTGAGATCTCTGAGGTCTCAGCCAGGAGACGTCTGCACTCTCCCTTGCAAACCTCCTGGTGATTCTCAAGAGCCATCGGTCTCCCTCCTTTTTATGCAGAGTAATTGAGCTCAGGTTAACCTCCCCTGAAGCACTTACACCTACACCTGTCACCACCGGTATCATGAGGGAACCTAAAGGGACAGGAGCCACCCTCCCTAGAAGGCACTGGAGAAGTCCAAATGATAAATACTTCTTTCCTGTCACCAAACCAAACAACCCAATCAGTTTTAAGTGCCTTCCTGGATAACATTTAGGCTGAAGACCCCGAATCAAAACTGCAAGCAGGCTATTCAAAAGTAATGAAAAAGAGAATATCGTGTAGGAAACCTAACAGAAAGAGACAAAGATGAGTCATAAGCAAATTCACAACCCCAAATGCCTTTCCAGTTTAATCAGAAAAGAATGAAAACAGGTAAAACAAACATTCATTCGAATAATTTGTTTTTTCAGAAAAGTTCAAAATAACCAGGGAAAAGAAGCTGGAAACATGGTCAAAGCAACCATTATTGATTAGTAATCTTTATAGTCAGAAAAACAGTCAAATAAATTTTAGATTTGGTTTATGAGATAGTTTTACTTTCTGGTTGGGGCTGGGGCTCAGTGGTAGAGCACTTGCCTAGCACCTGTGAGGCAGTGGGTTCAATCCTCGGCACCAATAAAAATAAATAAATAAAATAAGGGTGTTGTGTCCATCTGCAACTAAAAGTTTTTTAAAAATAGTTTTGCTTTTTACTATTAGAGGAAACCAATAAATGCTGTAAATGCCAAGAGGGAAACTACAGATTTAAAAACTCTGAGCACTTTGTGTATGATCACATGCTTGTATTTTCAAAAATTCCACAAAATGGATTATTTTCAGGGAAAACACTACATATTGAAATTGTCTCAAAATAAATGGACAATTAGAGTAAAAGAATAATAAAGGAAAAATTCAAAGAAAAATTGTTAAAGCATTGCCTTCTAGAATGGCTTCCAGCCTCAGAGGATGTCCCAGGTGAATTGCCTCAACTTTTCACAGAACAAATCATTGCCATGTAATAAAAATTCTTCAGAGAATTAAAGGGGAAAAAATGAGGGCTGAGGCATAGCTCAGTGGTAGAGCTCTTGCCTAGCACGAGGAAGACCCTGGGTTCAATCCCCAGCCCTACTGAAAAAGAGAGAGGAGGAGAGAGAGAGAGAGAGAGAGAGAGATGAAAATCTCACCAGTTGAGTTCATGAAGCTAGAGAATCTGTTGACACGTTGTTTTGGAAGAATCTCAAAAACATGTTGAATGGAAGAAGCCAGACACACACAGAGGAGTACAAATTGTATGATCCCATTTACATGAAGTTCAAGAAGAAATGAAATTAATCTTCGTTGATAGAAATCAGAGAAGCCGTTGAGGGAGTGGGAGGGAAGGGGCCACAGGGAACGTTCTGGATCCGTGCAAAGACACTCCATCTTGACTTGGAGGATGGCTCCTGGGGTGTGCATATCTGTCGAAATTCATCAAGCCATGATACACTTAAGGTTTGTGCATTTTACTACCCACAAATTACGTGTCACTAATGTCCTCCTAGGGAGAAAAAATCCTTGTTGATGGGACTTAAAGGTAGCCCACAAAAGAGCTGATCGTGCTTAATTTGTCGTATGTGCCAAATCACTAAACCAAATAGAGGTAAATGCAACCTTGCAACAGACTAAGAACAATACAACAACAACAACAACTGTGAGATTTTTGTCAATGTTAAAAGTTTCTTATTATATTAATTCAAAGAAGAAAAACACAAAAATCTTGAAATAAATCTATAAAATGTATTTAAATTTTAAAAAAGAGATGAGACCTTAAAATGATCAATAGTATCTCTGTCAAACTGAAAGCCCCAATCATTCTCAACAGTGACACTCAGGAGGCCACCTTGCTAATGTCAAGAACAAAACAAGGAAGGTCACCGTCCCTCTGCTGTTCACTATTGTTGTGAAATCTCTAAGCCACGTGACAGGACCAGAAACAGACAGGCATCACAGCTATGGGAAAGCCACCAAAGCATTGCTTCAGTCCTTGCTCATATCGTCTTTCCAGAGAACTCGAGAGGGTGGCTGGTAAATGATATTATGCCTGAGTTAAACATGAATTCAAAGAAACAAGCGGGGACGGTCACCGAGGCATCGCCACTGGGAACCATCGGGAACCACCTAAACGCCCAGTAGCAGGAGAGAGGAGAAACGGAGGTGTGCACCGATCAGAGGCTGAGATGTTAGAAATGTTACGGAAAAGCAAAGTCCAGGAAAGGTGCCTCCTTTGAAGACACGTGCCTCCGCCACAGAAATAACAGCACCAGACTGAACAGTGGACAAGGACGGGCAAGGGACATGCTCCAGAGAAGGTAGACAGGCAGCCAGTGAGCGCGTGGAAAGACGCACTGCGTGACAATCACAGAGAAATGCAAGCCAGACCCACAGCAAGGGACCACCTCCCGCCCAGAGGAGGGCTGCGGAGAGGGGAGGAGGGGAGAGAGGAAGAAGCAAGTACAGTGAGGACTAGAGAAGTCCCAGCCGCTGGGCCCCCCGGGTGGGAGGGCAGAATGGGGCAGCCACTGTGGGAACAGCGTGGCGGCTTCTCAAGCAATGAACACAGGATGACCCCCTGCGGCGAGTCCACTCTGGGTGCACGTGCGACAGAACCCACAGTGGTGGGGTTTGGACGTCCATGTTCACAGCAGCCAGAAGGTAGAAGCCACCTAAACGTCCACCCGTGGAGGAATGGACACACGTGCGTGCACACGCACGCACACCCATCCCTCAGCCTTAAAAACAGGACACACATGACCACTTGAATGATCCTGAGGACATGAAGCTCCGTGAGATGAACCAGACACACAATACTGCTCGCAGCCCCTGGGACAGAGAAAGTCAATCACAGGAACAGAGGGGACGGTGGATGGCGCGGGCCAGGGGAGGGGATGGAGGGTTAGTTTTCTTAGTAGGTGCTAAGTTTCAGCTTGCAAGGTGGAGAGAGCTCTGGAGGTGGATGGAGGTCACGGCTGTCCAAGGAATGTGCTCAACACCACTGGAACACACTCTTAAAAATACACACAATCCGACATTATGTGTGTTTTACCACACCCCCCAAAATCGGGAAGACATACTAAGCTGCATTGTCTGGGAAAATGCAGAAGCAAAGTTGTGAAAGGTCTTAACCAACTTCAGGACAGTGGCCACTTCTGGGCAGAGGGGAAGGGAAGGAGACTGGGAAGGACACAAAGATTAAAGTCCCAGGGGACCCTCTTCACCTGACACCGGGCCCCTTGTGAAGACATAACTCCCCAGCCCCCTTGTGGCTCCCTCCAGCCAATCCTCGTCCCCACACCAGGCAACCGCGTCTCTGGCTTCCGTCCCCTGAAGTGAGTTGGGCAAGCTGGTGACCATGGAGTCCTGGGTTTTCTTCAGAGCCTTCCTTGGTCTTTCCTGAGGACTGGCCGCCTTGGGGATGCCCAGTCTCTGTAAGGGACCGCACTAGTCAGACCAGGCAGAGGCCACACACCTCTGGGCACTTGGGCTCCTGCTTCTCAGAGAAGGTAGACGCCCAGAGGGCAAAGCTGGCCAGTCTCCTCAACCACTGTCCACACCCTGCTGTGCCCCCAGGACAAGGTCGGGTGGGTGGGGGGAGAGTCCCCGTCTCAGTACAGACACAGGTGCTGGGGCTGGACCACCCTTTTGTGTAGGGGAGTCCTGGGCACTGTCGATGCTAGCAGTATTGCCAGCTCTGTCCACTCCATGCCAGGTCTGTCTGCAGTCATGACAACTAAGGTCATCTGCAGACATTGCCCAAAGTCCCCTGGGAGACAAGATTGCTCCCAGCTATAAGATAGACAGATAGCCAGACAGGCAGGCAGGCATGCAGATAGACGACAGGTAACAGAAGATAGATTAGGTAGATGGGTGATAGGTGATCAGCTGATAGATAATAGATGACAGTAGATGGATAGATTGATTGATTGATTGACTGACTGATTTTTACCTAGGAATAAAATCATTAAGATCTGTTCAGAAGTATCTGAGGCAGCACAGGAACTCGGCAGAGGGGGAGAGACCTGCACATCACAGCATGTACGGCTGCCCGAGGACAGGAAAAATGTCACCAATCTATTGATCCTGCCCCATGTCATATGTTAGCTTAATGAACTTGTAATTAAGATGGCTGGTGACTCCCTGGAACTTTTACAAAACTGGGAGTCAAAAGCAGGAATGGAAAAAATCAACAGGGTGAATAAAGGAATTTTTCAAAAATATAAATGTTAGATCAGAGCTACCGGATCTGGAAACGGGTCGTAAAATCATAATAACTAAAACCGTGTCGAAGAATAGACCCAGCTACGAAAGAACTAACAGCGTGGAAACGGGCCCACGTTATGCAAGAATTTAGTATCGATTAAAGTGGCGATTAAATTAATGGGAGGTGGTGTGGGGTGCTCAGTAAATGATGCCGGGATGATTCATTGACGATGTGGGGCAGGAAAAAAAAATTCAAGGCCTTGCGATCTATATCAAGATGGATTCCAAAAGAACCAGAGAGTTATTAATTAAACCAGAAAAACTAGAATCAAATATCGATTGATACCTTTTGGTATCAGGAGAAGACCAGTGTTCAAGCAGGAGGTCTCAGACACACAATAACTGGAAACGGGAGCGACCGATACCCTTGGACTTGAACGTGACGCCTCTTATAAATGAGAAGCCCCACTGCAAAGTTGAAATTCAGAAGAGCTCTTTGTCGTGTAACAAGGAACTTAATGCCTAAACCGGCTTCCCAACGGTACTAGAAAGGCCACACCCTGGTGGCACACCCAGGGGATGAGGACATGGCCCAAAGCCACTGAGGAGTTATTCGGTGGGTTCAAATTCACGTCCAGAGAGGAGAAGTAAGTTCTGCTGTTCGACCACATTGCTGCATAGAATTCGAAAGGGCTAGGAAAGAGGGTTTAGATGTTCTCATCACAACAGATGATAAATATTTGAGATGATGGAGCCTGAGTTGATCCACACACAGGTACGAATTGTACCAAAACATCACATCGCACCCCACAGAGATGTAGGATTCTATCTGTCAACAAATCTTTTTTTTTTTCTTAATTTAACTTACATTGGAAATGCAAGTTATGCAAATCATATGGAGACCCCATCTTTCACCTATCACATTGGCATGGATTTTTTTTTTAAGTTAATAATTTTCAAACGCCCTAAGTTAATGTCCACACAAGAGCTTCGGGTCGACACCTCCTGACTCCGTCGTGGACGTCCAGTGGCCTCCCACACAGCCCTTGCACTTGGAGGTCTCATGAGGATCTTGCTCACTCAGGGTCCACGCCAGGCTCCCGACTCCTCCTGCTCCCAACACCCCAAAGCTCCTCACCGACAGTCACCTCCATGGCAGGACGAGGTCACTCGCTACCCTTCCTGCGGCTCAGGCCCAAATTCTCCATATCACCCCAGACTTCTTTCTTGTACTGACACCAAATTCTAGGGCCCAAAGCTACAAAAGAGATTTAGAATCCAACCTTCTCCATCACCAACGCCATGGTCCCTGCACCCTCGGCCTCACCCGGACACTGTTGAGCCTCTTCCTTCTCTTACTGACTGCACCCTCCCAGGTCTCCCTCAACCTGGCTGCCAGAGGGGTCCTTTCAAAGCCCAAGTCAAACCAGGTCATTCTTCTATCAAAACTCTGTTTGTTCCCCTTTTCAGGGAAAAGCAAAGCTCAGATGAAGCCCTTTTTTTTTTTTTTTTTGCTACTTTTCTCAAACAGCCCTATGCAAGGCCACATCATAAAACCCAGGACTGCAGAATGTCACTGCCAGCAGGACTAAGTTCTACCTCAGGTGGTCTGCAGGGCTCATATGTACAAAATGCTTCCCTGGTGTCTCTAATACTTTGGAGCCACTGAGATCCTCATCCGACATTTCCATTCTACAAAAGAACAAGCTGTGGCTTAGAAAGTGAATTCCTGGCGATGCACAGAGTCAGCAGCACAGCACAGGACATCCCTTTGATCCAGCCCTTCCTGCATCCCCTCTAGCTCCTAGAGTCTTAATGACCGGTTCATCTGTCTCTACTAGCTGATCCACTCGTCAATCACACATTTAGAACTAATTCTAATTGCCCAGACAACAGAAATTCTTCACTTTGTGGTATGAATGGGAAACATTTGTGTAGGGCCATTTCTGCTGAGGTCTACAGTTTTCCAAGAATCATTCATTCATCCCACTAAATAAATAATTGGACCATGAAACCCCAAGACAGATGGTGCAACTGATCTTGCAGGGGGCTCCTGTATGTTACTGTGGCACCCACAGCTCTTGCTGCTCCCACCCAGTCCATCAGCATTCACTCCCCCACTAACTAGTAACCCAATTTGCATTATCGTCACCTACTCAGGCCAGGCCCTGTGATGCTGAGACTGGAAGCCCCATGAGTCCCACAGAGAGCTGGAAAATCAGTCAGCAGGGGGTTGGGGAGGACACAGGGCGAGCTGGGCAGGGAGACACCAGCCAAACCAGCAAGTAGTAGAGGCTCTAACAGTCAGCTTCACTGTCCCCAGAACAGATGAGGAAACCGAGGCACAGAAAGCTCAGACTCCCCAACTCACAGCCTGGCCCAGGCTCACAGTGCTTCCACCAGGACGTGGTCCTCCGGGGGCAGAGCGGGTGGCTCTAAGGGTCCCCAGGATCCAAGTCAGGACGGGCGCTTGGGCCTCATCCCTGGGTAATGACTGGGCTCAACTTCGGTTCCCGCCATTCAGACGTCTTTCCAATTAAAGTGAAGTCCAGGTGTGACGGACCACCCTGCCTGCCTCATGTCCCCAAGCCCTGAGGGGTCCAAGAGGCCACTCTCTGCCTCGGGCAAACTTCTGTCACACACCTGCAGTCCCGGCCTCCCTCCTGCACCGGGTGCGAGAGGTGCGGGTCCTCCAGGGTCTCCCAGGGCCACATGGTACCCAGGAGGCCATGCTGGCCCAGGGGCCCAGAGGATGCCAAGACCGCCATTTAAAACCCTGCAGGAAAAGCCCGCAAACACAGAGGCCGCCCTAGTGACAACAGCAAGCCTCCGCTGGCTGCTCTCCCCTCTCAATGGCCCCCAGCCAGGAACAAATCAGAAAGCAGCCCCCGGCACCAGCCAAGGAGGCAACTGGGCCTCCGAGGCTTGTGCCTCCGCCCAGCTCTGGTGTCTTGGGAAAATGGTGCCCAGTGGCATGTGCGCTCTCCGCTGCCACTGTCTCCCTCCAGCCCCCACACCCTTAGGTGTTCCAGCCAGAGGCAGGCAGTGGGCAGGGTCCCTTGAAAAGAGACCCTCCGGAGAGGCCAGGGGCACCCTCACCTGAAGCTAAGACCCGGGCCCTGCAGTGGCCTTGCCGCACCACCTGCTGGTTTCTGAACCTGATGGCGGGGATGAGCCCAGCTCTAGGACAGTGGGGAGACCCGGTGGCGTCTGGCGGAGCACCTGGAGCAAGCCGGACTCGGCAGCTGATCGCCTGGCCAACCCGCACTGTGCATGGAACGCACGCGCCCTCCCAAGTCCTCCCAGCGCGACCTCAGGGACGTCGCTGCAGGCCCAGGTCCTGTGCAGAAAGGCTCCAGGAGGAGCCCTGACGCCCTGGGGCTGAAGTCCGGCAGCGCCTGGCCGCAGCCGTGCAGCCTGCCGGGTCGTGTGCAGAGCGGGGCTGAGAGCCGGCACCACGCCACTGCCTCCTGCAAGGGGCGGCGCTGGCCTGATCTAAGCGTCCTGGGCCACCTGTCGGACCCCGCCCAGTCTGAGGTTCTGAGGCGGATCCAGTTCCCAGTCCTTCAAACGGCAAATAATTGTTATTTTTGTTGTTGTTCTTGTCTCAGGCACCAGAGGCAGCTTCCCTTAAGCATCGGTAGGAGTTCCCCAAGGCTGCAGTCCCTGTGTTTGTCTGCTCAGACAAGGCTGCTGCACTGCACAACTCCAAGGGCACCATGCACATCTATTCCACTTGAATGGTGTCCTCTGGGCTTATGCAGTGTACAACCTGTACTCCTGTATATAGCAGCCCTATACTCAGAGCAAACTAGGGGCTACTGAAGATCTGGACGTCAGAGTCTCTGATTGGAGGACATGAGCACCACAGGGCCAGCAGAAGTGTCCTGGTTCAAGTGTCCAATTTAGAGCTAGAATCTAAGATGCCCCAAACAATCTGGGGGATCTGCCTTGTTGGCAGAGCAGGAGATGGTGAGGAATGACAGACACCCGTGACACAGGGATGCAGGCGGTGGGGCTGAATTCCTGGGTGAGGACTAGGACTAGGACTTGGTAAGTGGCCTCTGAGTAGTAGTGATCCAGAGTAGAGGGACAGGCTCTGCGTCCGGCATGGAAACAAACGTCAGATGCCAGGGGCTGCTTTGGAGGGACGCTGTGTCTGCCCAGCACAGCCCAGCTGCACAGGTGGCCCAGCCCAGCTGCACAGGTGGCCCAGCCCAGCCGCCCGGGTGGCAAGCTAGGTCTTCGTTGATCTCGACTGGCTGCTTCACATACTTAGTAAAAAACCAGCAAACCCCCAGCACCTGTGGCCTCTTCAGCCATGGAGATGCATCTAACAAGCCGCGGACGGGATGCTGCCGGGTGATGGAGACGGAATCCAGAGCGAGCGTCCATCCTGGTGAGGACGAGCTCTTCTCTGCACAGCAAACGGGGCCCATGAACCAAGCTGCAGAGAGGCAAGGCACCTCACAGTGACCTTGGTGCAGACGTCCACTGCTGGGCCTCAGGGTGCCCAGCAGGGGGACAGCTGGGAGGCCTTGGGGGAGAGAGCGTGCACAGTGCCCTGGCTGCGTGGCCGGGAGCCCCTGAGCAAGGGGGGTGGCTGGGAACAGGGAGGGGTATCCTGCCATAGTCTGCACCCACCTGCTGAATCTACGCAGCGTTTATACCTACCTACTTTATTCCATGTCTGCGTGTTCTTATCTAGAGAGATACAGCCCTGGGTTCAATCCCCAGACCTTAAAAAAAAAAAAAAAGAAAGAAAGAAAAATTCTTATCCTGATAGATAGATAGATAGATAGACAGTTACATGAGTGCAGGATCTGATGGGCCAAGATAAAGGCCAGAGGAGAGACGCTGAGCCAGGCCAGTGCAGGGTCAGATCTTGTCTTTACTGTATTTTTGATACCTGTTTATGGGGGTCCTCTGGTTCGTGAACTTTTGCACCAGATCCATCTCAGTTGCTGAGGGTTTTGTCTTCATTCTGGGGCTGCTGGTTGGTACGTTGTTCCCACCTTCAACGTGCTGGTCCCGCCTGGGTCCTGGCCCTGCCTGGGTCCCGGCCCCACCTGGCCCCATCTTTGGGAGTCTCAAGAGCTTCCTTCCACAGGCTGCGAGCTGCGTCCTACCTGTCACCCGGCCTGCCATGTGGCGGGTCCTGGGCACACCTGGACCAGGACGGGAACTCCTCTTGCCTGGAGCGCCATTCGAAGCTGGTAGCATTTTAGGAGGAACAGTCACTAGAGGAAATAAGGCCACCTGGATGCAATGAGCCACTTCACAAGGGACATCCCAAGAGGCCCCACCCGCTGAGGTCCCAGGAGCGTCCCGGTGACAGGACCCTGGGAGTTTGCTAGCGTGCTCTTTAAGAGGCTCTTCTTAGAGCAGTCTGGTTAGAGGACAATTGAGCATAGACTACAGAGAGTTCTGTGCACCACCCTCTCCTCCCCAGCCCGCGGCTGCCTGCTCACGTCAGCCTTTGGTAGCACCTTGGTCCAGACTGCTGCACGACACGAGGACACGGCAGTGACCAAAGCCCACGGTTGGGTTAGGTTCACTCTTTGTGCCTCATGTCCCCAGCAAATGCCCCACGTCAGGCACCATGGCATCATAGGACAGAGTCTCTGCCCTAAAAAGGCCTGGACTCCACCTCCCCACCCCGCGCTCCTCTTCCTGCCTCCACGGCGCTGCCTCCTGCCGAGCGCCACTCAGTCGGCATCACAGAAAGTAGCCTCTGCTCTGTGGCTTGATAGCACTTCAAATAATAATAACAACAACAACAATCACAACAACAACACCCTTGGTGCTCCACGGCAGGAACGCACCCCAAGCTGTCCGCCCGCCCACCCGCTGCTCCCCCGCTCTGGTGCTCAACAGAGCTCACAGAAACGTCCACCCCAGGTCTCTGTGGGGACCCAAGTCTTCAGCTCCTTTGGACAAAGCTTACGGAGCACCACGGGCCCCTGAGTGTGGAGCCCAGCGCGACCTTGGACATGGGCCCTTCTGACTGTCCCGGGCCCCAAGGCATGGTCCCTTCCAAGGCCTGGACAGCAGGATGCTCCCTAGGATGGGGACCATGGGTCCCTCACCCTCAGAGCTGGCTCACCCGGGAGCAGGAGAGCAAAAGTGACCTGCCACCTCCCCCAGGACCAGGCCAAGAGCTCCAGGGTCTTCAGGTCCCAGAAAGAGGACTTCCCACCACCACGGGGCCCGCCTTAGAGGGAGGTTGTGCCAGAGACCAGGGTGGGAGGGGTGGGGGGTGCATGTCCCGATTCAGCCTGAGTGTCCCCTTCCCCGGGAAGCAGGGCTCTGGTGGCCTCTCGGGAGGAAAGGCTTTGCCTGGGGACCACCTGCCACAGAGGCAGAGGCAGCAAGGCACACACGTTCCTAGAGGCCAGAAAACAGTGGAGCGCGATTAACGTCACCAGCTGTCCCCTCCGGGATTCCCCCACACTCTGCGCCTGGTGAAGAGAAGAACCCCGGGAGAGAGCGACAGGTTGAGCCGTCCTCCAAACGACACGTTGGAGCCCTGACCCCAGGACTGAGCTGAGCCCCCAGTGGCAGTGGGGTCCCTGCAGAGGCCCGTGGTTCAGAGGAGGTCGCGCAGCAGGGTCCTTGTGAGAAGAGACACAGAGACACAGAGACACAGGAGGAGAAAACCACGGTGACAGAGCAGAGACGGGAGTGACAACTGCAAGCTGAGGAACACCAAGGGCGACTGTCACACCAGAAGTGAGGAAGAGGTGGGAGGGGTCCCCCAGCCCTGCCGCCACCGTCCCCTTGGACTCTACCTTCAGAACTGCGAGCGAGTACATTTCTGTCATTTTCAGCCACCCGGTTTGCAGCACTTTGTTACAGTGCCCGGAGCAAACTAGCACGGCGCAGGTCACCCCACTGTAACTTGTGCAAGAAGCACCGGAGCCCCGGCAGGTGGGATGAGTCACCTGAAGTCCCCAGCAAGTGGGCGGCACACTTCAGGACGGCGCGTCTCCTGTGTGCAGCGTCTCCCCGGGGCCGCCTGGGCCAGCAGCTGGGTGGCAGGTGCATGCAGGCCCACAGGGTCTCAGAGCCCAGGTAGAAGGAGGTGTGCGCCCGAGCGAGGGGAGAGGGAGGGGAGGCCTGACTCAGGACAGCTCTCCTGCAGGAGCATCCTCTCCTAGTCTGTGGGCAGCTTTCCTAGTCTTCGTGGAGATTCGTGGCCTGCAGGTTCTTTCCAGCTTTGGTTCTGCCAACCTCTGGGACCACAGAGTCTTCTTCTAGTCACCGGGAGAATGAAGAATAAGAAGCCCCACCCACCTCTTCAAAGCTGCCACTCAACCTTCTCTTGGTGGGGACTTTTCATGTGACCAGGCACAGGTGCAAGGGTGGCTGGGAAATCCGGGCAGCCTCCTCCTAGCAGCCATTCCTCACTGTGGAAGGTGAGCACAGATGACCGACGGCTGGGCAGAGCAGCAGTCCTCCGCACCTGGAGGCCACACCCTAGACATTCCTTTGGTTCTTGCTCAGCCCGTGATCTGTTCTGCACTAGCTCATGGGGGTCCTCTGGGGATCTCTCCACCCCTCTGCCCCTTGGCCCTGTGCATCCCTAGCAGGAGCCTCTGCTGTGGGCTCCTGTCCTGCTCCCCACAGCTGCCCTGAGGACGGCTCGCGGCTGGAGCCTCCCTCTGCTCCTTCCGGTCTCTCCCTTCTGGGGCCTCTACCTTTCCTCTCCAGGAGGCCAAGCAGAGGCCTGGGGCTCTCCAGGGCATCCACCCGGCTCCCCTCTCCCCCCAGCTCAGGCTGCTCGGCCCCTCCCCCGGCCCCCTCTCTGTCCCACAATCCACCAGGGCAGGAAGCAGGGCAGTCCCTCCCCTTCTCCTCCTGCTCACCCTGCAGGAGGTGCTGTTGGTTCCCCACCTGATCCCTTTGCCAGACTGGTGTCCCCAGCCCCCAGGTCCTGTGCCTGTCCTGCTAAAGGCCAGCACGGTCCCCTGCCCTGGAGGCTGGCCCCAGGAACGCTGACCCGAGGCTCCCCTCCACCTGCGCTTCTGCAGGACCCTCACCATCTGCCTCACCCTCCTTTCTCCAAAGCCACAGAGGTACCTGGGATGAAGCAGGTGGCAGCAGAACCCTGGGCACCAGGGGACAGGGTCCTGAGCACCCTGCAGTGCCTCCTCCCTGGCCTCAGCCCTGGCCCAGCCTCTGGGGGGAGCCCGGCCTCCACAGACTCTCCCCAGGCTAAGAGCGGAGCCCCTGAGCCTCAGACAGGGCCCACTTCTGGCCACCACGGTGGCCACAGGTGAGGGACCAAAAACACAGTGGGACAGTCGGGCACCCAGACAGAGAGGCACAGCCGACTCAAAGGGGTCCCACGGCTCCTTTCTTGGGCCCATCAGGAAGGCCGCCCTCTCCCCAGGAGCTGCCCACTGTCCACATCCACGAGTCAAATCCACAGAGGACATGCTCCGGGGCTGGTGCAGCCCGGTGGTGGGGCGCCCGGCTGGCCTGTGCAAGGCCCTGAGTGGCAGAGTCACAGGAGGAAAGAAGGCTGTGCCTGGGGACAGGCGGTGGCTGGTGAGGGCAGGGAGGCGCCCTGAGCCCAGGGACAGGAGGGCAGTGGGGAGAGGAGAGGGTTAAGAGCAGGCCGCCCACCAGGCACCTTGGACGCTGCACTCCTGGCCATTTCTTGTCTGCGAATTTAAATGCATTCTGTCACACTGAGTTATGTCACCGGGAGGAAATGCCCAACTCGGCGACGTTCTTAAAGATTATTTTTTAGATCACCTATCACTATCCATTTGAGGAACGATTGTTCAATCTGAAAAAATAAATTCAAAACTGTCCCCGTCTAAGCAAGATGGAAAAAAAACCTTCCCTATTCTTTCCTTTTCTTTCTTTTTATTATTATTTTTTTTTTTTTAAAGAAGGCTTATTTCTGAAGGACAGATTTGAAAATCTGTTTTCACCTTGACATTCTGCTTGGATGTGAGCATGTTGCTAAGCTCGATATCATGCCTTGCCGAAACGAGTGAACAAATGAATGTACTGAGGGCTGTGTGACCTCGGGCGATTCATTTAACCTCTCTGAGCCTTAATCTCCTCAATCGTTACCCTGAGATAACAATCCTGACCGCGATCATCAAATGAGATGATGTCCAGGACTGCCCTCGAGTGTGAGACAGATGTAAGGTGTCAGTTCCTCTAAACTGTCAATTTCTCAAGGGCAGGGAGCAGGCCCTGTCCAGTGGCACCCTGTGGGTGGACCTTGTACAGAGCCTGGCACACAAGGGGTATTTAATGAGTGTTGAATGGAGGAGTGGTTCAGTGGGGGACAGTTTGGTGGCTGGGTGTCTAGAGGTGACAGAGATGGCCATATGATGGAGGGCCCGCCAGCCCCCACATAAAACCCTTCATTTGCAGGGTCCGCCAGCTCCCCCCGGCTCATCTCAGGCCACACGCCGTCAGACGCACATGCCAGCTCTTTGGAAGCTGTGGAAACTCCTGTGTCGGATGCAGGGAGGGAGTTGGGAGGAAAGCAAGAGGAGGGAAGGAGAAGCCTGAATCAGTGTCTTCCATCCCAAGGAAAAGAACGCTCCTCAGGGCTGGAGAGAGTCCCGGGGAACACAAAGCCCGCGGAGACAGGAGCCCGGTCCCCGGCGTTCATCACTGACCAGGGCGGAATCCAGCCGCTTTCCAGAGTAGATCATTTCTTCCTAAGAACCAGGTTCGGGAAGGGCTGCTCAGTGCAGGACAGTGACCCTCAGTTATTTTTAAGAATTAGAAAAACCTTCTTTTTTTTTTTTTTTTTTTTTCAAATGCAATCCTTCTTGGCAAACAATTAACTGCAGACATGTACAGAGCGTGGTGGTCAGGAATTCCCTTGGACGCCTCCCAGTCACCTGTGAGACAGGTCCACCTACTCTCCCCAGCTCACCAGTGGGCTCCAGGCCCCTGTCCAGGGTCATAGAAGACTAGGGTCATCACCTAGTCCTGAAGACTCCACCGTCCTAACAGATCAAAGGAAAGGGTAGAGCTGCCGCAGAACTTACCCAGCAACTCCGCAGGGCCTATATGAGCCTCCAAACAGAAGCAAGAGAAACAGGCACCAGCTCTGGGGCCGGCTGTGTGTCCTTGGGAAAACCTCTGCCCTCCCTGAGCCTTGGTTTTCTCACCCATAAAACAAGGTGATGACTCTCTGTGACTATGATAGGTCATGCACTGGGGACTTCTCCCAAGAAGGACCAGGAGGCCTTCAAAGCTGAATCACCTGAGGACGAGGGATAGCGATCGGTTGGTAGAGTATTTTCCTTGCATGCACATAGGCCCTGGGCGCAATCCCCAGCACCACCACCCCCCAAAAAACAAACCCCGAATCACTTGAACAAATTGCATCATCTAGTTTTTATTTTACCTCCAGGACACCAGGGCTGGCTGGATTTAGAATGCACCCATTTTGAGCTTCTCTGATATTCTGGGAAAACCGTGATAGTAATCGCTTCTCTTAATTAAATTAGATGATTTTACTTTCATTGACACTCATTTTGAAAACCATCTCTGTCGGTGAATGCAGTATGAATTGGACAATTTTACAAAGGTACAATTAAACCAGTTTCTGTGGGGAAGAAAACCAGTGTGAAGAACACAGAAGGTGGTCCACGAGGTAAGCCTTCCTTCCTTTGGGTTCAGATCCCTTGGAAAAGCTAAAAAAGATACAGGAACTTTCCTTGGGTTCTTCCTTCATCATCCTCAATCAATACAGAAAAAAATAGCCGGCAGCTAGTCAGACACCGGCCAAGATTTTGAAATGAAGAATGCTCTTGATAAATAAATCTCTTAATGAAATACAAGCAATTAAGCTAAAAGTCCTATCAAATACAAGCTGTCACTCAGCAGTAGGACACTTAATTGAATTTCTTTCTCCATCTCCCCGGCTCCTTTTCCCTGATAAACAAATTCATTCAGTGAGGATCAAGTTTCCTTAACCCAGAAACCAATGGTGGTCAATCAACTAATTGACACAACAAAGATTTCTATTTTTTTAAAGGTCCCCTAATTAGAGTGGGAATAAATTTTTACAATACTCGAGGCCTGGTATCAGTTACCCCTCGGGTAACCGGCTCTCTCCTCTTCCTCGGGCACCGGGCCGCGGGTCCCAGAGGACAGGGTGACCAGACCCTGTCAAAAGGAAAAGTCCAAGTTCCAGCTTTCTCCCAAGTTGGCTGTGCGGTCCTGGAAGCCCCTCCCCCTCTGTCTTTCCTCAGCTGTGACATGAGGGACAGAGCTAGGTGGCTTCCAAGGCTGCTTCTGCCACTCTTAGATTTTACGCCCCAGGGTTTTACAAGCCCTGGCTGGGTGGCTCTCCGTCAGCCAGGGCAGCTGTCAGGAGCTCCCTCGGAGCAGTGACAGCAAACCTGGCCATCTCCCTTGGTGGCTTCTCCACCTGGCAAATGCAGCAGTGGGGACGCAGCCACCGCCCTCCCCAGGCGTGCACCCCTGTCCCCGACACACATTTCCACAAACCTCTTGTGGCAGCACACGACCTCACATTTCATCAAGCCAGGTGCACATGTGGTGACACACACGCTCACGCATACACAACACGCACGTGCACAAAGTTAAACTCGTGCCCCTCAGGGAGTAAGTTCCCGCAATCAGGCCATGTGTGCGCAGGTGCAAGCATGCGCGTGTACGCACACACACACACACACACACACACATACACACAGACTGCACGCTCAAAAGCACCCACGCACACATTTAGACACTTGCTGAGAGAGCAGATCCCCTTGGAGCTGTGCACACACCCGTCTCCCTCACCCTGACACATGGCGCACACATGTGTGGCCCCAACTCCCTCATAAGTGCCTTTGAAAGATGCCACACACACTCATTCTCACCCCATGCCACATACATGGTCCTCTGCTCCACGCTCACCGTCCATGTAAACGTGGGCCTGGCCCAAGCAGGTCCCCAGGTGCAAGGATATAAAAAGTGAGCGTCCCTCAGAAACCCACTCGAGAGCCCTCCAGGACCCCCCAGGACCCTCCAAGACCCTCCAGGACCCTCCAGGACCCTCCAGGACACTGCAGAACTGATGAGGCCCATCCCACCCAGGCTCCTTGCCAGGCCTTGCAGGACAGGAGCCTGGGGAGCCAGGCAGGCACAGTCTCCCAGAGGTGGCTCCACTCCTAGAAGTCTCCAGTCCCAGGTCATGTGTGTGCCCTGCCCAGACCCCCCCCCAGCAGATAGTAAGGCCGCAGCCGGGGGTCTTAGGTAGTGGTGTGTTCCCATGGCCTCAGGGTCCAGGTGGGCTTTGGGACAGGCCTCACAAGACAGGACACAGTGCACCAGGCCAGGCATGGTGTGGCTGGACGCCACTGCCCACAGCGGCAGGTCACTTACCATCTCCAAGCCTCAATTTCCCCATCTAACAGGTGGGATGGTAGGAAGTGACCCCCAGAGGAGGACCACCATTCACTAGGGACCCAGCTGCTGTTTGCTTCCAGGGGTCGGCCTGCGGATTACAGGAGGTGCCCGATCCCAGCTCTTAGCGCCCGGCCTGGTGGCTTGGCAGGCCCATGAGGGGCTGGAGGGATCAGGAGGCCTGAAGCCGTGGGGACGCTGGACTCTGAATGAATGGGGGCTGGGACCGCTGACTCCTGAGCAGGGAAGCCGGGAGGGAGGTCAAGGAGGATGGATGGGGCTGAGGCTGAGGCTGAGGCTGAGCTGAGGCTGAGGCTGAGGCTGGAGGCCGCGGGGAGGAGGGGACATGGAGAATAACTGGTGATGGAGCTCAGCATGCCCATCACCTCCCCAATCTCCTGGGGTGGGAGACACCATCCAGCCCCCTCCAGCGCCCCTCCCCCACTCCTCCTGAGGACCCTTCCAGGGAAGGGGCCTGGCCCTCCCTACAGGTTTGCAAAGCCAGGCCAGGGTGGTGGGGACAGGAGGGGGCACATTTCTTCCCCCCCCCTGGACCCGGAGCGGATGCTCTTGGCATCTGGTGCCTTCTGTTTTCATGTCTCCCTCTCTCACGCTGGCTGTGTGGAGCACATCTCTCAGAAAATACTTGCTTTTGAAAGTTGTTGCCATAACAACCACTTCATTACACGCCAGGCCCAGTATCTCAGAAATGCAGAATCTTTCCTTAAAAGCGTGCGCTGCACATCAAAGGGGAATAGGAGCTCATTATTTTTACATTATTTTGCAGGCAAATAGATATTTTCCAATACACATTTCTTTTCTAAGTTGATTTTCTTGTTCAGTGGAAATGCACATTTCTTTCTTAACGCTTTCCTGCCTGCAGGGCTCAGGGCCTGGAAACCCAAGTTCCTCAAAGCAGGAGGGAGAAGATATTTCTTTGCGGCGCTCACCAGCCCTCGGCGCTGCAGCTCTTGAAGGGTGGTGTGCTCTAGCTCCTGATTTTGCAGCGAGAAATTCTAGAGAAGATAGACATCGGCGGTTTCACCCACTTAAGCCTTTCCTGGCCTGACGGTTCTTAGCAAGTCTTCCCAACAAGGGAAACTAATTATTTAAGGAGCTAAATCAGAACCCATCAAGAGCAAAGGACACCGTTTGGGATGGAGATGTGACCAGGACTGAGTTTTTCTGAACACAGAGCTGCCCTGACACCCCCATCAGGTGAATGCCCAGCTGTCCTCTCCCCTCACGGGCACGCGAGCTCTGGATTTTCATCTGGCTCACCATGTTATTACCGGCACCTAATACAGCGCATGTGTGTCGTGTGAACTTCACATCTTCTAGCCAGACCTCAAGAACAGGCTCACCCGGCCCGCTGGACGGATGAGGAGCTCGGGGTTCAAAGAACTTAAATTGATGAAGATATTCACAATGATGATAGGGCTGGGGGTGGGGGTCAGAGCTTGTCTAGCACATGCAGACCTTGGGCTGCATCCCAGCCTAACAATAGCTAACACTTTAAACTTTTTCTTAAGCGCAATATGCATATAAAGAGTGCAGGGAGGGCTGTAGCTTAGTGGTAGAGCGCTTGCCTGGCACATGGGGGGCACTAGGTTCGATCCTCAGCACCACATAAAAATAAATAAAAATAAAACAAAGGTATTGTGTACATCAACAACTAAATATATATATATATATATATATATATATATATATATATATATTTTTTTTTTTTTTTTTTTAAGAGTTCAGGGAGTGTACGTGTGTAGCCCCTGGATTTTCAAAACCGAACCCCTGATGAGCAATACCCTGGAGGGAGGTAGAGGCTGGGCTCTGATCAACCCCGGGGCCCTTCCAACAACCCCCTGAGCTGCAGCTATCCGTCTCTGGGATCCTCGGCACCTGTTCTAGTTTCCAACAAAAACAGCAAAACCTCGTGCTTCACTCCCTGGGAGCCAACCCTCTGACGGCTCCCGTCCCGGGCTACCTTTGCCAGCTTGGGGTGTCTGTAAACAGAACCAGGCCACAGGTGCCCTTTGGCGCTCTCCACGCTCCCTGGTCATGTTTGAGCTTTGCCGTGTACTTGACGGTCATTCATCCCTCTGTTAATAGCAGCTAATTCTTCATGAGTGTTTACTGCGCACCCTTGAGCCCAACCTAATGCTCCTGAAACTCTGACATGTTATTATAAGTGATTTTCCTGGAGCCGCCCGGACAGCTGGTGGGGGACTGAGCTCAGAACCTTATGGTCCCGGGCTCCTGCTGCCCCCGGGAACCTCTCTCCCGATGCCCAAGGCTCTGGCCAGGCGGGTGACCGCTGTGCCAGGGTGGGCAAGTAGAGAGCTCTGGGCTCCATCCCAGCCGCTGCACAAGCTGCCTCGAAGCCGCTCTTGTATCTGTCCCGTTCCCAGCCTCCCTGCCGGACCTCACGGCTGCTTCTCACCAACAGCCACCACCAACTCTTCTACCCTTTTAATCCCAAAAGTCAGGGTTTATGAGAACCGTGTGCAAAGCAAGGGAAAGTGGCTGTGAGCCAGGGCTTGCAGAGCCTGTTTAAAGACGGCCTCCCAAGTGCAGGTAGGAGACGCCCAGCAAAGTCAAGGGCAGGACTGGTTAACTTCCCCAACTCTGACTCTCAGGGTGCAGCCCCAGGGCTTCTTTCTAGTCTCTCTACAGCGGGGGCTGATGGTCAGTACCCAGCAAGACAGCTGAGGCCTTATCAGTCCCCAGAGGGGGCCAGGAACGGCTCACAGGCCCTGTGGAGCAGAAACGAGGACTGAAGGTCACCTGCACTGGGGCCCTGCAACCTGGGTCCTGTGGTCCCTGAGCTCCAGCTCCACTGCCCAGGGAGGCTCCTTCCCACCGTCAGGCCCTGAGGTTAGCAGTGCACCGATTGTATTTAGGGCTTTTTGCAGGGTCTGGGGGGACATTTAATGGGAACCAGCCGGGACCCACCCAAGCTTTGTCCCTTGGAGCCTTGTCCCCTCTGCTGCTCTGCCTTCTGAGCAGCCCTGGACCTGCAGAGCCCAAGGTTCACAGTGACCCCCACCGAGCCTGGCCCAGCTCCACCAGAGCGCACCCTCATTCTACTGAGCTCTGCTCGGCTCTCAATTTTTTTTTTTTTTTTTTTTTTGGTGAAAGACTAAATCTCATCCCACTCCTCATAGGCTCTTATAAGAACCCCATTTTTCGTCCATTAAACAACTTGTTTCCTTCCGCCCACACTGGGGATCCAGCCCAGAGCCCCACGCTAGGCCCACACTGTACCCTGCCCCGAGCCCCAGCCCTTCCTGGACACATTTGGGATTATCTCCCTGCACCTCTGGATTCTCTCCGGAACCAGTACTGAACACTTTACGGGTTCTTTCAGAAATTAATGGATTTAAAAAAAAAAACAAATCTTTGACACATGTTCAAAAAGAAAAGAAAATGAAGGAATCTGACCCCTTGCAGCTTCCCCCACGTGTGTGAAGCTGAGCATCAGCTTCTTGGGGCTTCACATCCCTAAACCCAGAGCCCGAGGCCTCCAAGAGCCCGGCTCTCACGGGTGGGAACAGCTCCTTTCTTTGTGCAGCAGCCCCGAGGCTGTGCTGTGAAAAGCCACTCCACCCTGGGCCCACGGTCGGGGCTGGGCAACGGGGCCCCTTCAGTGGGTGCACACGCGTCTATTGTGAGCGCTAACATAAGAGTCACCATGGAGACATGGTTACAATGACTAATTAGACAAAAGACAGCGCTTCCCAAGTCTTGAAAGGCATCGAGGATGTAAGGAACGAACATCCTCTTATTCAGCTGGAGCCCCCCCATTTCTCCCTAGAAACATCCACAGGTCCCCAGAAACATGACCTTATTATAGGGGCAGACTCCTTAACCACCTGGTCAGAACCTTCCAGATCCGCCACCACGGGATTCTGATCCCGGCATCCGTTCCCCAAAGAGCCACAGAGGTGCTCACCTGCTGCCAGTATCCCCGGGCGGGGCTGTCCGCTCTGACCCCACCTGCTCACCCTTGAGACAGCCATCGAGGCCACCGAGCGGGCTGCAGGCCTCACCCAGCACCTCCGTGATCTGTTCGGGGAAGCTGGTGGGATTTTTCAGGTTGTGCTAAGGCTTGGGGCCAAGGGTACTAACATTTTAAAGAGAAGCTGTCTTTCTCCCCAGCAGGGCTAACCCTACCATAATGTGCTTACAAAATCTCAGAAGCGACAGAGAACAGTCTCCTCCACAGTCGACACACAGCCTGGCGGGCTGACCCTGCTCCAGCCCTCATCCCGCGTGGGAAAAATGTCAGAACACAGAAAACCAGGCCTCAAACTGCAGCCAAACCTGTCTCAGAGACACTGAGACTTGAGTCCGTGAAAAGGAGAAATCCAGCAGAATTGGCTGAGAGCAAAACAAGAGAATCACAAACTCACAGATCAACTCCGGATGTCAAAAGCAGAATCGGCCCTGCTGACAATGGTACAGACCGAGGCCGCTAGGAAAGGCAAAGACAGGAGACGCTCAGGAACTGATGGATTTGCAAGAGTCACAGATGACCCTACCTGGGCAGCTGGGCACAGAAGCAAAACTGATACGGAACAAAAGCGTTCAAAGTAACAATAATGAGAAAAATTCCCTTATGTCAAGAAAAATCTGATTCTGCCGATTAGGAAATGCACACCCCCGAGACAGATCTGAATTGAATTTCATGGCTAAAGAGTGCATATTTGAGACATCTGACTGATTCTGATAGATGGGCCACAGTTTATATTTACAGTCCTTCCTAAAACCCAAAAAAATGACGCTAGAGGAATATTTTGAAAGCCAAATTCTCAAGAGCAAATACAACAGATGTGTCAGGCATGACGGGCATGCGCCTGGAATCCCACAACACAGGAGGCTGAGGCAGGAGGATTGCAAGTTTGAGGCCAAAACAGGCCACTTGGTAAGACCTTGCATCAGAAAAAATAAAATACAAAGGACTGGGGTTGTATCTCAGTGGTAAAGTGCCCCTGGGTTCAATCCCTGGTACCACACACACACACACACACACACACACACACACAGAATGTCAGTCAGAGCCAAGGGTATGAGATGCTGTGATAACAACATCAGGCCCAGGGCAAATGTGAACACTAAACCACAGGAGGCGGAGGTCCTGTTTCTAACCAACTGCAGGTTGCATGCAGATAGCCTGCTGCCCTGGGTCCCTCTGCACAGGGTCCCTCTCTGGAGAAATGAGTCCAGGAAACACACCAACATTTGGGGTCTCTCCATGGCACACCTAGATCCTGCCCCTTTACCCCAAAGTGAAGCCCACCAGCCAACAAGCCTGCTCCCCTCAACTCACTAGCGCTTCAGTGAGCCTCTGAAATGTGGACCGACACCAGGGTCACCAGACAGAGGAGAAATTCCGGCTACGAAAGATAAAGAACAAAGCCAACAAGCCCTACTCCAAAGTAACCAACAAAACAGAAGGATAGAGGGTAGGAACACAGGGTATCAACAGAGAATGCTCAAAATGGGGGAAATGAAGGCAGAATAGCAAAACAGCCATGTTATTTAGAAATACGGAATAAAGCTAAAAGCAGCAGCTTACAGGGCCAAGGGAGGATGGAAAGGATGGAGAAGGTGGATAGGGTACAAACTGAGAGCATCACTCCACCTATAAACTATGTGCATTTGCACTTCATTAACCATTGAACTTGGGGCTGGGCAGGGTAGCGCACGTCTGTAATCCCAGTGGCTGGGGAGACTGAGGCAGGTGGATCGCAAGTTCAAAGCCAGCCTCAGCAACTTAGAGAGACCCTGTCTCTAAATAACATATATTTTCAAAAGGTCTGGGGATGTAGCTCAGTGGTTAAGCACCCCTGGGTTCAATTCCTCGTGTCAAAAAAAAAAAAAAAGAAAGAAAGAAATTGCATATTCTTAGAAAAAGATCGAGTCTGAGCAATAAACCTTCAGACATTCCTGCAGAAAAAGCGGAACATCGGGGCTGGGGATGTGGCTCAGGTGGTAGCACGCTTGCCTGGCATGCGTGCGGCCCGGGTTCGATCCTCAGCACCACATACAAAGATGTTGTGCCCGCCGATAACTAAAAAATAAATATTAAAATTCTCTCTCTCTACCTCTCTCTACCTCTCAAAAAAAAAAAAAAAAAAAAGCGGAACATCTATGAATGGAAAATAAAAATCAAGCCAGAAGCAGGCTTCAACTTGGCCCAGCCAAAGCCAGATCGTCTTGGGAAATGGCTCTCCAGGGACAAATCCATCTGAGCCAACGTCACCCCATCCAGCACAGCTGGTGGCTCCAGTACAAAGTTTAACAGCTGACATGTGAGAGCACGGGCCAGCTGAGAGAAGAGCCCACCTGTGAGTCTCCTGGGAAAACTACTTGACAATAAAATCTAGCAAGTCAAGAGATAAATAAGCAGACCAAGCATAAGAATGAGTACTTAAAATCAGAGTTCACATTTTAAAAGATCCAAACTGTTACTTCACCTCAATGTAAGTGTTTTGAAACAACGAAGTAAAGATGATAATAGAGATGGGGGTGGGAAGGGGGAGGAGGTAGGAGGAGGTGTCCTGTGACGTGCAATCCGTCCACACTAACGTGCAAGTCTGACATTTTAAAATGTACTATCCTCAGAGAAATGCAAGCGAAATCCACAATGCAGAACTCCCACATAACTAACTCCCATTAGCTACTGGTTTTTAAGAAATGAGTTTTCACTGGGTATGTTGGCTCACGCCCATAATCCCAGCCACTCAGAAGGCTGAGACAGGAGGATCACAAGTTCAAAACCAGCCTCAGCACCCTAGTGAGGCCCTAAGCAACTTAGTGGGACTTTGTCTCAAAATAAAAATTATAAAGGTCTGGGGATGACCTCAGTGTTAAAGCACCCCTAGGTTCAATCCCCAGCTCAAACACACAAACGAACGAAAAACAGGGACTGGCCTTGAATTTGAGATCCTCCTGCTTCAGCCTCCTGAGTCACTAGAATTACAAGTGATGCGACACCATGCCCTGCTTAGAATAAAATTTTAAAACAAACTGAGAAGCCATGGTGGTACCTGCCTATAATCCTATCTGCTCCAGAGGCCAAGGCAGGAGGATGGCACGTTCAAAACCTCAGGAACTTAGCAAGGACCTGTCTCAAAATAAAAAATAAAATAAAAATAAAAAGGACTTGGGGTGTAGCTTAGTGGTGCAGCATCCCTGGGTGCAATCCTCAGTACAAAAAAAAAAAAAAAAACAGCAAATGGAGATGAGGACATAGAGAAGCAGAATTCTCGTGCGTTGCTGGTGGGGGTGCACAAGGTTAAGACCACTTGGAAAAACAGTTTGGCGGTTTGTTCTAAATGCCGGTCACTTACCATGCAGCCCAGCAATCCCAACCCTGGATATTCACCCAAGAGAAAAGAAAGTCTGTGCTCACAGAACCCTGCACAGGACAGCAAGAGCAGCACTATTCATTATTGCCCCAAACTGGGCTAAACCCCCAAACGTCCTTCACATGGCTACTGCAAGGGCAAACGGGGGGGGGGGCAGCTATGCAACAGAAAGCTGCCGACCACCGACACCCACAGCACGGGTGGATCTCAGATGCACGACTTGATTTCAAATGCCAAACCTGAAGTTCCATCTTGTGTGTGGAAGACCTGATTTTCTGGAAAAGACGTGCTTTTCCACGGGCACAGAAAGCGTGTCAGTGTGGCCAAGGTGCAGGTGTGGGGGGAGGGGCCCAGAGGTCCTCACCACCACAGCTCAGGAAGGAGCCCCCGCGCCAGGGGGCCAGAGGAGAGGTCCTCTGTGTGTTCCCAAAGTAAGGGACACCTCAGGGCTTGCAGTCCTGGGCTGGGGACAGCTTCCCTTTTCTACCTTCCACAGTGGCAGAGAAACCAAGGCAGGGGACGTGGCGGACGGCTCTGCTCACAGCAACGCTGGAGGTCCCCCGCAGCCATCCCCTACCTAACCTCCAGCGACATTCTCCCCCCAGGGAGAGACTGTCTCCACAGACACCCGGAGGTCTCTAGAACCAGCTCAGCCCACTTCAGAATGGGAGCGAGCCACCCAGGCTGGAGGGCTCCAGGCCACCAGAGTCTGAGCAGGTCCCCAGGCTCCTCTACCCTGGGAAGTCACCTTCGTCCTTGTCCAGCCTGTGACGTGGACCGCCTGCTGCCCACCGAGGAAGGGGCTCATGCGCTGGCCACTGCAGGACTGGCTGCAGGTCGAGGCGGTCAGACCCCCGGCCAGGAGCGAGCCAAGCCACCCACCAGCCCGTCTCCTCTCTGGTCCCCGTGGCCCCAGCCACTTCCAGGAAGTGGTGAAAGTTGGCTTTTTGTGAGAAACGGCCCCAAAGAAACCCAACTGCTGTGTCGGGGATGGCGCTGAGGAGGAGGGAAGAGAAAGTGCAGGTGCCTGGGAAACTGTGACGGGCAGAACAGGAGCGTGGGCTCGGGGGTGCGGCTCGGTCCCGGAACGGCTCCAATGCCACCGCAAACCAGAGACGCGCCCGGGAGCCTCCAGCAAGGCGCTGGCCACCGGCAAAGTGCTGACCAACCAAAGCCCGGTTCCTGCCTCTACTGGTCCTCCATCCATTCAGCCAAGGCTGCTGTGTCCTCCCATAGCCCAGGAACTAGCCTTGGCTCTGGGGATGTCGCAGGGAAGAGGGCAAAGTCACTGTTTCCACTGAGGACCATGCACGACCCCAGGTCAGGTGGGGACAAAATAGGAAGGCAAGTGAGGCAGGCAGAGGACACAGAGTGAAGGAGGTGCTATGACTTTAGGAAGCTGATACTCCACAGAGACTGATCCAGAGGAACAACTCCAAGAAGGACACAGCTGAGCCTGAAGAGGCAAGGAGGAAGCCAGACGGACATCAGCCGGAGAGCTAGCAGACAGCAGGAACAGCAAGTGCAAAGGCCCTGCGGTGGGGGGAAGAGCAAGGAGCTTGTAGGGGCAGGAACCAGGTGAGCACAGGAAGGACTCTGGCCCGGACTCAGGGTCAAAGGAAAACCATGGAGGGTCATGAACAGAGATCCCAGGATCTGACTGGATCTGCACCAAGGCTTGGATGAAGGTGGTCAAGAGGAAGCAGTGAGAAGTGTTCAGGTTTGGGATGTGATTTGACAATCACATCCCCATGTCCAGGGTCTCTTCACATCTACCCCTAGAGGATCTTCTCTGAGCAAGAATCTTTCAGTGGGTGTTGAGGGATTTGTATTCCTGGAAACCCGGCTTTATATGATGCATTATCCTTAAGCACATCACGGATAGTACCCAACAGTGGCTTATGTTCAATGTGAAGACTGTTCTCATTTTGGTCTGAATGCCCTGCCAGGTACCGCCATCTCCGCATGGAGGTGACCCGTGACAGTCCTGCTATTTGGAGGTGAGGTCTGAGTGCAGGCAACAAACTATTTACGTGATGGCAGTCATCCCAGTGGCCAGTGTGCTCAGGAAGAGGCACCGGTGTGGCCCCAGGTCCAGTCTGGCTTAGGTCTAAGGCCAATACTCAGGGCAAGCACTATTTTCAAAATTACCTCTGAAGCTGGGCACAGTGGCGCACACCTGTAATCCAAGTGGCTCAGGAGGCTAAGACAGGAGGATCACAAGTTCAAAGCCAGCCTCGGCAACTTAGGCAGGCCCTAAGGAATTTAGCAAGACTCTGTCTCTAAATAATAAATTAATAAATAAAATAAAAAGGGCTGGGATGTGGCTCAGCGGTTAAGTGCCCCTGGGTTCAACTCCCAGTACAAAAAAAAAAAAAAAAATAGACCTCTGAAGACTCTTTGGAAGACGGATAAAGTGGCTGGACACAGCTACAGCCCTGCACAGGGACGCTCTTGACCATTCAGCTGGCCCACAGGAAGGACCTTGCCATTGAACGTGGCCATAGGAGGGGGTGGATGGAAGGTCTCCACGCAGCCACGTGGACAGTGAAGCTCCTGCCCTCCGAGCCAGCTGGAGGTGGAATGAG